>NW_015633173.1:201173-244554 GCF_001515625.1 Sinocyclocheilus rhinocerous | reverse complement strand
AACGCACTGGATAGCTGGCTAATCAGAGCACACCTCGCTTTTCAGACCGATTAGTTTTGTAAAAATCGACGCGTTTCAAAAAGGCGGGGCATAGAGGAGAAACAATAATGTACAGTATGTGGAAAATAATGGATCTTTTTAACTTTAAACCGCATAAACGCATTTCATTACACCAAATACACAAAATAATGTTCTTTTTAGCAGCATCATATGACCCCTTTAAAATAAATAAAATTTCACAGTTCTAGTTTAAAGCTGTAGGTGGCGTCGTCCCCCTTGGGTCAGCAGCAGTGCTGTAAGAAGAGGTGTGAAGGGTTTTCACACGAGATATTAGGTATGAGCACTGACTTGACGTCAGAGAGGAGAGTCGGGCTGTGAAATGTATATTTTTGGCTGAAATCTAGATTGGTTCAGATGCAATGTCACAGTTCTGTTCTCCCAGAAGAAAGGCTTCACGTCTGGGGGAGAGTGACCCAGATACTGAGCACAGGCGTAAAATATGTGATATACGTTACAGCATCTGCAAAGACACAACTCTGTTTCTGTGCAATGAGATATGCTCTGGCTGCACTATTTAATGTTTCGTATATTTATGATAGTGATTTACATTAACCGGGCTGTAAATCCATACTCACCAACAGAGCCACTGGCAGCTATGGCAGCCGCCTCCAGAAGCACCTCCACTATCCCAGCACGCACTGTGGCTGAGCTCTTACTGTTGGCATCCAAATGACCCAGGAGCTGCTGGATGACCAGATGAGAATGCTGGGACTGGAGGGAGTGAAAGAAAGAGAGACAAAGAAGAGAGAATAAAAAAATATATATAATAAAAAAATAAATCAATAGATATATATTATACACATATTTAAAATTTATTATTTTTGCATCACTACTGTAACCAATGCAAGATATTATTAAAATATAATAATAAAAAAAAAAGCTTTAAACACATTCGGACAAACAGCTAGTGCCACCCAAAATGATTTATTAGAAATTTTAAATAATACAAAAAAATTAATACTTAAATAAAATTAACAAAATAAATAAAAATAAATGGCATGTATTTCAAGTTTTTTTCATTAAGTAAACAGTGTACGTTTCTTCCACTTATTTATTTTTTTCATAATAACAGCAAGCGAGTTTAGATTCTTGTCTCAATTTAAAAGAGGACTGAACTCACCTGAATGGAGTACATGATGATCTTAAAGCAGCGCACTGCAAATGTTTTGCCTTCCCACAACGAATGATTATCAAGATGCCTGCGGTGAGAGAATAGAGCTCGAGCTTAGGAAATGAAGCCAAAAATGACTGAAAAATGAGATTCACTCCACCCGCTAGGAGATTAATTAAAAAGTCATAAATACTCCATAACTGAACATGAGTATTAAATATTCTGAGTTACTCTTAGTCTCACTAGAATTCACTAAATTCACTAAATTTTAAGTGGCATACAGCTATACCTTAAAAACTAGGTGCGATATGTGGCGGGTCTCTTACATAAGCACAGGGGTGACTGCGTTCTTGATGTTGCCATAGGCGGCACGGCCCAGCAGTTCCCGAAAGCAGCGCTCCGTCAGCTCAGCTGGGCTTTCTTTCTCCTTCTTACTGGCTTGCAGTGGGGAGGGAGAGCGACTGCAGAGGAAACAGAAAGAGAAAGAGGGTTTAAACAGAGCTTTGGTTTCTGAGAAGAAGCTGAATAAAAACATACTGACAAATAAAATGATCAAATGAGAGTTTACAAGTAAAAAACATAGGCGTAGCTTGACGTTTGAGCTTGAGGGAGAGGGGTTGGGGGGGCAAACCAAGCCAGCTGATTTGGTCAGTCACACTTTAAAATACATTTTAAATTTTCTATAGTAAACAAATTCACACTCTGTGTTTTTACTATGATTACGTAGAGCAGCAGTAAGCGCTTGAGGTTGTCATGGCAACCAGATACATCGCACATTAATAACTTGCGCTATGCATATTTTTGCTGCGCTAGCAAGAAACATGTTGAAAATAATGCACTATAAACATGTTTGTCAACAATATCAAAGTAGGCTTTTATTAAACAAATCAAGGTGTGAATTTCTCACCCACTGCTTTAAAACAGATATCGGCTGGACGTGATTCAAGTTCAACGCACATTAGCATTCCAGTTTAAAATATTATAAAAAAAATCTTTCAGTCGGTAAAAATGGGCTACAGGTGGTGTTTTTACCATGGGCAAGCTATGCCCATGGTAAAAACACTACATGTAGCCCATTTTTAGTAGTCCATTTCTAATGGAAGACAAGGATTCTTGCACTAAAAATGTCATCATTTAGATACATTTAGAAAACACAGTTTTCCTGCTACTGTAACGTTAAGACTATTGTATCACCTCTATTATGATTGGCTAATCTCCACTTAATCCAATTGTTGTTTAAAATGTAAGTCAAGATGTTATCATACATATTTTTCTTCAAGAAAATTTGTCCTAAGTATGTTCTGATGGTCTTTTCAACAAGAAAACATGACAAAACAGTTCAAGAAAATTCTATTTGAGTTACTTAACCTGAAAGTTTGAAATTAAAAACAATACTATATAATATTGCATATAACAAATTCTTGCTACAACTATATAAAATATTTTTTTATTTAATATTTGATAGTAATTCTAATAATTGTTTAGTAACATTAAAAGCAAGACAGTCAACTACTGAGTCACATGAATCTTATAATTTCTTATTAACATACATATTTTGCTTCTCAAGTAAATTTTTCTTATGTTCTGATGATTTTTTTTTTTACAAAAAAAACCCAACAAAATTTGATAGTAATTCTTACATTGTTATTATTGAAATTTCTTAAAACCCTGTAAAATATGTTACAGCACCTAGAGACTCATTAGTCTTGTCAAGTACTTATACACATTTTCTCCTAAGCAAATTTATCTTAGGTTTGTTCTGTTGTTTTTACAATAAATTTAATTTTAACATTTTAAATTTTAAAAGAAATGTAATTTAGGAGATTGAAGAATGAAATGAAAAATAATACAATATTACAATATTGTACACAACTAAACTTCTCAGAACTACAAAGTCTTTCAGCTTAATATTTGATAGCAACTATAGAGTCACTTGAGTCTTATCAAGTCCGATTATCTTGCTTCTCAAGAAATTTTTTAAAAGAAAACATCAGACAAAACAGAGATTATGAAAATGCTTTTTTTGTATAGGAGTCTGAAAGTCTGACATCATGTAATGTATAATGGAAAATTTCCTGTGTGAGCTTCACTGTGTGTGAGTGTGTCAGAAAAAATCTGAGGGTCTCACAGGGTTCGTCTCATCATTCATTTATCACACTGTTCCTCTGCCCTCACACACCCTGCTGTCAGTCAGTCTGCTGCTCCGCTCACGGTCCCTCGGTTATATAACCACATGACGCTGGGCTAAATCTGCAGAAACTCTTCTCACCTCAGCTAACAAACCCTCCTGCCACACATCCAGAAAGATGCTGGACTGTTTAGTTGACCAGAAATAAAAGTACATTGTGTTTTAGTTCACTGCTGTGGTTGCACTAAACCAGCCTTGCAGTTTTGCCCATCTGAAATGTGCACATCTCACAGGAAGAGTCAATTATCAGCTGCCCTTTACATCAAACGGCAATTAGCACATACCAAACAGCAGGAAAGGGGCAATTAATGTCTCCACCTGTGGTGTAATTATGGGTGCATAGGGGGCGCATCAACAAGGAGTCAGCTTTGGTGATTATAATGGGAGCGATTTGGTATGACGCGTCACAACACATCGAAGCGGTCTAACTATAGGTCAATTTCGAATTCAATTGCAACTTTTTGTTTTAATGCAAAATTTAAAAGATTTGCACTGGTGTGAATCAGCTGTAGCCATAACCCTAACTCAAGTCACATATATTACGAAAAGGCTTATTAATTTGTGATGAATAATCTTAATAATCTTTTTTTTCTTCAAAAGTGACAGTAAGGACTTGGTTAGTTATTGTTCACTTTCTATCAAAGGATCCTGAAAAAATGCATCAGAGTTTTCTATAAAATATTAAGCAGCACAACTGTTTTCAACACTGATAATAATACATTTTTCTTCAGCAGCAAATCAGCATATTAAAATGATTTCTAAACAATCATATGACACTGAAGACTGGAGTAATGATGCTGAAAATTCAGCTTTGCCATCACAGGAATACATTATATTTTGAATTTTATATAGAAAACATCTATTTTAAATTGTAATTTCACAAAATTACTGTTTTACTGTATTTTTGATCAAATAAATTGGGTCTAGGTGAGCATAAGAGACTACTGTCAAACATTCTGGAATATCTGAAAGATAAAAAAAAATTCTAATCTACTTTTGAAATTTCTTAATAAAACTGCTGCCTAGTAATATTAAAAGCTGGATAATCCAGTGCAATATGCTTAACAGTATATTTCCATTTATATACACGTAATTAGTAAATGTAAATTATCTGGCTCAATGGAGGATTCAGCTATGAGAGCCGCCAAGTATCCCTGGAGGAAGACAAGTTCGTGTGAGTCAATTATTAACCAATTTAAGCCCAACACTCTCACCTCTCTGTGCCTTCACCAGACTGCAGATTGAAGAGCAGTGAGGGGACAATCTTGTCCATGTGCTGAGGGTCCCAGATGTTCGCCTGCAACTCATCGTTTACGGTCTTCCTCACTACACCCTGTAGACCTTTGATGCCAGCCATTCGAATTCTGAGACGAGTAAGTGACGTGAAATTAGATGTATAGCTTGTATATAGTGTGTATAGCATGTATATAGTGTATATTCTCTGTAATGTTTTATCTATCCATCCATCTATCTATCTATCTATCTATCTATCTATCTATCTATCTATCTATCTGTCTGTCTGTCTGTCTGTCTGTCTATCTATCTATCATTATACATTTATCTATCCATCCATCCATCCATTATCCATCGATTATCCATCTACCTATCCATTTATCTATCCGTCCATTATCCATCTAACTAGGGATGTAACGATTCACCGCGAGCCGGTTGAAAATTGATACAAATATGTGACGATTCAAATCGGTTGAGATGTTAAACGAATCGCGATACATTTGGGGGTGGGAGTTTATATGAATGTATCTCTGAGGGGAACTGACTGTCTTTAGAAAAGTTTAGATGATATTTTCTTTTCATCTCGTCTCTGTATAATTCATATTAAAGCAGCGTTCATAAGCGCTGCGCTGTTCTGCTTTGTTTACAGCGGTAACCAAGGAAACACTGTATCGCTGCTGTTCCATAAGTATGGGGGTAGAAGTGTTGCATTATTCCAAATAAATAGATTATGATCCACAAATAAATCTCAGAGTTTCACAAACATTAATTAAATTCACAAATAAATAAAATGAGATTTGCAAATAAAAAACATATTCACAAATACATTTTTATGTCACAAACACGACTTGGCCTGCCATTCATTTGTGAATCGCGTCCTGTACATTTGTAGATTGCTGCACGCATTTGTGGATTGCTCGCTGTGCATTTGTGGATTTTGAAACATTTCTAGCGTCAAAGACGCTGACAATCCACAAATGCATGGACTCCACCCACCGTCTGCTCAAGCCAATCAGATAACAGCCACACTTCGCTGACCAATCATAGCACGTTCTCGCTATAACCAATCACGTTTTGCTTTCTACAAACGCTTTGCTTTCTAGCGATCTACAAATGCACAGGATGCAATTCACAAATAAATGCCAGGCAAAGTTGTGTTTGTAGAATAAAAAGATATTTGTGAATATACTTTTTATTTGTGAATTTAATTCATGTTTGTGAAACTAAGATTTATTTGTGGATCCCTACATCTAACTATTCCATTCATCTACCTATTCCATCCATACATTCATCCTCTTATCCATTCATCCATCCATCCATTTTCCATCTACCTATCATTAATCCATCCATCCATCCATCCATCCATCCATCTATCTATCTATCTATCTATGCTTGCATCCGCCCATCCATCCACCCATCCGAATTGACTGCAGCACACTGTCAGATGTGTGCATAAGTGTTTGCTCACTTAGTGCGGATGTCGGGGTCCTCATAGCTGGAATGGCACATCTCACTAAACCGTGACACGAAGAAATCATAACTGCGATGATATGAGGGGGTGTCCTCCTCAATGTTAGCAAACTTCACAAACTGCAAATGAGAGCAATTCAATAGAAATACATTAATCACATAACTAGACAAACCAAAGCAAAATCAGGTTTAAAAACCCATTTCCTTGAAAAGACTGCAAATGCTGCTCTACCCAGGGCCAGCTAGTGGGTGATTATTATGAGATGGTATAATCAAAGATTAAATGTTAATGTAATGTTGTTTTGTTCTACATTAGCCCTGACAGACAGCACTGTCACCTCATCATCATTATTAGACAATAAAAGCTTTTCTGACACCTACAAACAAGAATAATAAATATCCATATACTGTAGAGGAATAGGCTTCACCTGCATGGAAGTAAGTTAATTAAATTAATAACATTAATACATTATTTTAATATTAGGATGGGTTCATTAGGTAATGCAGATTTGAATAGTTAAAAATGTCATTAATCATGTATGAATCATGTATTACATTTACATATAATTTCACACATGCAGATATTTGCATGTATATTAATATCTCATGTACATGAACTACTAATCTGTTATATAGAAAGTCTTACCGTATTTGTTTCAGGCTAAAAAATGAATCTTTTATCATTTAACAGGTTTTAGGTTATTTATAGAGTTGAGCTATTTTAGATCAAGATCACTAAAGTCGTGAATAAAAAAATAAAAAAATGCATTAATATAGAAATAGTAGAGAACTGATAAATGAGACCATGTCACCTAGATTATTTAATGACTCATTTTAAACTAGTGCCTGCATATCAAATCTGTAATTAATAAATAATTGCATTGCAAACTCTGGACCTACATTTCCTTCCTATTATGCAATTTGGCTTTTGCCGAACCGACTGAACCGTCAGAGAACAGATGTGGGTGCAGTTCTGACTAACGCATCTCTGTCCTAGCATTTCCAGGTAAATAAGGTCATTGTGAAACACCACTGAGAAATAAATCTGTTTAAAAGGGGTTTTTATATGTGACTGATATCTGCAGCATGCAGCTAAGGTGTTTCTGGATGATACAGAATAAAATAAAATGGGTTAGTCACCCTGAGTTTAAGTACTGCATTTTATACGTTTAATGTGGGTGCATGTTCAATGCCCTAGATTACTCATTTTGATCTATAATTGAGTTTGATTTTATGTCCATGTCCTATTGCATTTAGATGGATGCACTGCAGTGTGTGTGCTTGTTTATGACTCATCTGCAATGTTCATCAGCAAACATATTTTTATATAACTGGCTAAAGTTTTCATATAAAACAAACCTTCACTACACATGGGGTCCAAAATACAGAGCATTAAAAAGGCCATATTACACACTTTTACAAATAGAATGGGACAAAAATATCTCTAATTATTGGCGACATCAGAAATGGATATTATATAATAGATGCTTTTTTTGAACATTTTAGCAATTTAAAAATATTAAAAAAAGGATTTTTTTTACACGGCACCCCGGTTGGGAAACACTGGCTTAGATGGCTGCAGCACTTTAAAAGGATGAATTTAGAAATGCAACTTCTCTAAAAATGTTTTAGCAAGTTGACAGTCCAAGTTGGAAGTGACTTTCAGCTCCCTTAACTCTTTTATTCATTTTATCCCCTCATCTACTGCTGTTAAAAATATGAAATATTGATGCTTAAAACATTGCAGATAAACTTGCAAGTACCTCACTGATAGTTGAGTCTTGGTTAATTAGTAAACAATTAAATAATCTTTAGGGAGACAATGTAGCATACAGATTTATGGAAACTACTCAGTCCATCTATTTACATGGACAGTGAGTTTTTGGTGCTAAAGAAGAAAGTTATCTGTAGAAGTTTTTCTGTAGCTGGAGAATCATTATAGTAATGTTCACCCCTGCTGGTTTGAACCCACACTGAACACTAATTTACTGAACTGCCGCAGTGCACAGGTTCACGACCATGAGCTGAAGGAGATATTTCAGATATCTCAGCTTTCAGGTGGATAGCTTTTCAGAAAATAACATAAAATGGTGTTGAACTCAGTCTCAGTCTCAGCAAAGACTGTGAGTCGCTTGCATCCTCGGACACCTGCTTTGGTAATTGCCTCTTACACATTAAATGCACTTTCTTTTAAGTGGTCTCGAAAAGCAAGCATCTTCCGACAGCATAAATGCAATTGCAAATAAGCGGTTTGAGAGGCAAACGAGGGCTGTTTGACTGTAAATAGACTCTCTCTGAAGAATGGAGTTGAGAGAGAGGGAATGCTCTCACCTCTGGGTCTTCAGGGAAGATGTTGTCCACCAGTCTCTTGTAGCGCGGCCTCAGCGCTCCACAACAACCACACACCCCTGCAGAGAGAGAAAAATCAAGAGCAAATGTGGTTAAGGATTCATTTCTGTAAGCAAAGTGGCATTGATTTTAGAAAGACAGCTGATTTCCGCCCACAAATGGCATCATAAAAAGGGTTCTGGGTTGTCATCAACACCACAGAAAGCGATCTCAAGACATTGACAAAGTGTCGTATTCCTCACAAGCCTGTCATCTTATAAACATATAACATTTCTTGAAATGGGAGACAAGCCTTTTCTAATATATAATGTTACTGACCAAAATTTGAGACAATATTGTAAACATTTTAGCTCACAATATACACTCTTCCAGAAATAGAGGCTATGACCTTGGATTATTAGTCTAGTGTGATAACATGGGGGGGGGACGTTTACAAGTTTAGTGGGACGTTCACAAGGCGATGTGTGGGCTTGTGGACGGTCCTTCGTGCAGGTCGGAAATGGCACAAGCTGCATCTGTCAAACACAGACAACCTTGAGGAAAACCATGCAACATATAACACACCATCTGACATCGGCTGCCAATATGCAGAGAGAAATCTGTGATCCGATTGGCCCACGCTTCTCAGCAGTGATGAGTCACACGTGTCCCACTGAACACCGTGACGGCGAAACAATGAACTTCTGGAGGCAAGCATAACTTGTGTTTTCTTCCACAGTATTAACTGAAAACTATGGTAAGATAAAATCCATTTCTGAAGTCACAAAACAGATTTCATGGAGATCTGGCTCATCTTGAGAGCAGAAAGACCTTAATCTCTGAATGACGTCACTGAAGGGAAAATCTTCCGATCTGCGAATGGTTTTTCTGATCTGTTCCGCTAAAATGAGTGTTTGAGAAACAAGAGCCAAGGCGCCTCTATTTTTAGTTTCTGCTCCATTTTGACTTCAAAGAGAAGCTTTACCCCACTGCTCAACTCAATGTCCCTGTTTATGTTGAACCCATTTATGTTCCATCCTCATGCCATTCCAAACATTGACTTCCTTTCAAACGCAAAAGTATAAGTAAAATATTCAGGCTGCTCTTTTGCATATTCAATGAAAGTGAATAAGTCATTATTCACTGAAAATAGTTTTCGTATATTAGTACTTTATCATATTCAAATTATTTGCAAATACAGGACAACCAATGCCACTGGGCATCATGTAAAAAGTAAAAGACTGTTTGCAAATAATGACTGAAATTTTTATATATTTTCTGACACAAAGCTATCATATGGCTTTAGAAGACTTGGAATATAGTGTATTCTTTGATTAGTAGAAAGTTCAAAAGAACACCATTTATTTGAAATAGACATCAACTGACTATCACTTCTTATTAATTGAATGCATGCTTGCTATATGAATACATATATAAAAATCTATATAAAAAAAGTCTTACTGGCCCCAAACTTTTGAACGATGTGTGACCTCGAAAATCAAATTTCAGTTAGTTCCACATAAAACTCCATCAAAAGGCTTCAGAAGGCTTATGGACTACTGATACCTTTATGGTGCTTTTAGCTCTTTTCTGGAGCTTGAAAGCCCCTGGTCCCCATCCACCTTCATTTTATGTAATAGAGCACCTCTGAGATTCTGCTGAACACTTTTGTGAATCATGCACATTTGGAAAGACATGAAGGTGAGTAAATGACAGAAATACCATTGTTGGCTTAACTACTCCTTTAGGGTTTGTAGGTTTTATGATAATGCTGCTGCCACGTGAGAGAAGGAGAACTGCTGCACTGCGCCGTGACTCTGTACCCACATGAACAGACAGAGACGGCACCACACTGACAGCCAGTGCTGCCACCCCCTCACAAACAGCTGTTTCCCCTTCTTGTGTCTCTCTCCAACAAATTAAATCTCCATCAAGCAGATAAAGACACAGAGAGATGGTCTTTAATGCAGAAAACTTTTATTATTCATTGTCTGAGACTGGATTGGTAAAGCATATGCAATGTTATCAGTCATGCCAATTAAGCCAATGGAGCACACAAACTTTTGTCACGATAGGCACTGTCTGCATGCTTGACTAGTCAAGGCTGGGCTGCTCTGTTTTCACTGAAACTAGATCGTATGGTGATCCGCAACATGACCAGCTCAACGTCATAATCAAAACACCACCAGCACACTCTCTAGGAGTATAAACCCACACAACTGGCTCTTCCTTGACATAAAATGAAACCAATACATGTGGTTTATACTTCTGTGTATATTGCACCTATGCATTTGTTTTCCCACAAACATCACAAATTTAGTGTAAAATCTATATAACAACAGTCAGGAAGGATGTTTTCTGCTGGCCAGATGGGTCTTTACTTAAGATTTTGACTAGCCATGCCAAAATTCACTACTGTTTGGAGTTAAGATTTTTTTTTTTTAAGAAATGACACATTTATTCAAGTATTAAATTTAATTAAATGTTTATTTTAATTTATTTTTTATAAATAGTTTAATTATAATTTTTTTTCTTCAATTTCTTTTCACAGAAAATAAACATTCTTGACAAAAATGTTCTAAAGTCATTTTCTTAAAAAAAAAAAAAAAGCAACAAGCTGGAAAGTATACAGCTATAATTTAACTCAATTCATAAACACACCATCCTTGCAATTTCACCAAAACCTCATCTATTTCAGTCTGCTAGATAACATTATATTGGTGATAAAACAAGCAGAATTAACGACAACAATCACATCACAGAAAAACCAAACATTTGTTTGCAAGGCATAAAAAAAAATGATGGACAAGATCAATGAATGTAAGATTTTCAATGTCACTGCAGCAGTGGCCAGAAAGGCCAAATTACAGTTCTGAAAACTGGTCAGAAACACGCTAACACTGGTCCCAAAGATGTGTCTATAGTTAATCTATAGTTAAAGGTGCAATAGGAGATCTTGGAAAATGCTAACTTTAGCCTGATAGCACTGAAAGCGAACGTCCCACCCTCCCTGCAATCGCCGTCCAAAGCCACGCCCCCTGAACCAAATACATTTAGACCACTTAACTTAATGATTGCTATCGGGATGTGAAGAGATTTTCAACCAGCATAACAAAAAATGTTTCTGAAGACAATCACCTATTGCACCTTTAATAATGACTATTGAGCGTTCATCACTTCATGTAGTCACTGGTGTTCCACATTTGTGTGTTTCCTGGCTACAAATAGTTTCTGCTTCACTTGATGATGTCTGGGAAGTTTTTTTCACACTGACAAATTATGCATTTCGCATACGGCACAGAACACTACACTAACACCACTTATACTCTCAGAGAGCAGAACAGCTCATATTCTGTCATTTATCAAGCAGTGTTTCCTCTGTTGTGTACAATACTATAGCAATAGTTTAGCCACAGATGGGAAAGAGTGAACTCTCTGTGTCCTCTATTTGTGCCAGAATCTGTGATGTTGACAGAACTCTCACCATTGATTAATCTGCGGTGTCAACAGGCCAACCAAATTGTGTCACATGGACAAAGCTTTGGGGGAAATCGATATATCCAAACACATTCTATACAGATTGATACTGAGAGAGAAAAGAAAATGCTTATTAAAAACAGACAGAAGGAAGGAGATTAGAGAGGAAGGGAAGGAAGGGGACGATGCTAATGACGGTCATTCAAACAGCAGGAAGCATCTCCAACTGTTTCCTCCATCAGAAACAAATCTGCTCCACTCTCTGATGCCACATGGCTTCGAGCAAAAGCATATACGCACCATCCTTTACCCAAATAAACAGGCTTTTAAAGCAAAAGACAAATGTATAGAATCAGTGCCTTTAAAAGCATCTAATCTTCAGGGCTAAAACTAAATTCTGGTATCTGTTCAGGCATCATGTTAATCAACTAATCTTGATTTATCACAATGTCAGACCCTCATCATGCCTTAAATAAGAAATAATAGATCAGTACTACTCTCAGACATTCATTATAACCAGGGACCAATATTGCTTTTCTGCAACACCTGCCAATATTTAGTGTAGAATTATTGAGTGTAGTCTCAAGGCTGAATCCACAAACCGCCTGCTTCCTCTCTCTCGCATCTGCATAAATTCACAATCAGCACAGCATTCCCAGCTGCAACAGAGCCTTGATTATGAAGAGAAGGTTCCTTGATTACAATGTACGTTCCAAATGCTCGACAGAGCCCCACAACAAAGTGCAATTCACAGGGTATTCAGCCAGTTACAATGCAAAATTCTGGGATTACAAATCATAAAGAATGTTCCAACTTAAACACTGCAAACAACATAGGAAAGAAGTGTAAATCAATATATCAGCCCTACATAAAGTCTGGCTAAAAGATATTTTATTATAAAAAGTAGAGACATATTGCAAAGCACTTCACAATCAGTAAACAAAAATCGGCACACTGCCACTGCTGCTCCCTAGGGATGCACGATATTGGATTTTTGCCAATATCTGACATGCCGATATTTTTCAACACATTTTGGCCGATAGCAGATGCACATACCGATATATTTCCTTTTGTTTGGAAACAACATCAAGTCTCTCCTGTGCAGAGATTATAAACAAATTATTTTTCATTTTTGGTTAGTTTTTAACAAAAACTTGTTTGGATTAAATAAGCAATAATGAAGTTATTTTATAATGAGAGTACATTTAAATCTTTGAAAATAGCTATAAATCAACTATAAATCAATCACTGCATTTTTTTTTCAGACAGATGCAGTGGTAACCTTAACATTTTATTTGTAGATTTAATATTTGTAGATGGTCTAAAGCAAAGGAGTTGTACAAATTCAGAAAATCTTTTAGAGCTCCTTGTATTAAAGTTCTCATAATTCGTTTAAATTTTTTTTAATTATATATATATATATATACATTCATGAATAAATCTGCATATATAAAATTAATTTGTAAATATAAAATTTATTTAATGACACATCATTCTGTACTTGTATTCCCAAATTGAATGTGGCAATCCAAAACAGTGAATCTAATCATCATTCAGATGATTAAAAAGTTTGCTTCAAGAACGACCACACTGCTGACGTGATCTTATCGCTAGCATAACTTGAGCAAATGTGAGTTATTTGTCTTATCGGCAAGGCATATCGGCATAATTTTCCATATCGGGCCGATGCCAATGTTTATAATGGTCCGATAATATCGTACATCCCTACTGCTCCCAAAGATCAGTTTATAAAAATCAACACAACGTTTCGACCCTAAGGTCTTCGTCAGGCAAACAACAAGTGCACAGAAGAGTCTTTTTTTGTGTGTGATTATTTTGTATTTTACTTTTTGAAAAAAAAAAATTACGTTTATTGGATGATTGGGTAATTAGTTGACTAATCATGTCAGGTGTGATGGATTATGTTGATATAAATTGTACTCTTCTGTACACTTGCCTGACGAAGACCTTAGAGTCGAAACGTTGTGTTGATTTATTGAATTGCTCTTTGGGAGCAGCAGTGGCAATGTGCCAATTTTTGTTTACTGATAGTGAAGTGCTTCATTTGATCGACAACCTGCCTAAAGTTTTGGGATGTGCGCATATTATATTTTCTTTGAACTGCATATTGCAAAGCAGGCACATATTGCAAATTAAATTGCATTTATTTTGATTTCAAAGTTTGCATTTGGATCTTTAATATGTATTGTTTTGTTGGACAACATTGGGCAGTAAGTGAAATATATATATATATTAAATACGGATTTTTTAAAATACAAATACAAAAACGAAAATACCGAGATATATACCGTATATCGCAAATCGGCCAAAAAATACCGATATATGAATTTTTGCCCATATCGCCCAGCCCTATAAAGCATAATGTGAAACACATTAAATCTCATCTTTCATTGGCTCCAAACTCACACCATTGTTTTAAAAGCACCAGAAAGAAACTGAGAATCAGTCAGCGAATGGCTTACTTATAATTGTTTCTACACATTAATTTCACTATTTGTAGTGAGATTTCACTAAAAGTACAGAAGTACATCTTCAAAAAACACAAGGACACTCACACATCTAGCAATGTGAAGAGCTCAGTGGGTCAGCATTAGGAGATGCTGTATTGCCCTTCAGTGATGTTATATAACACACAGCTAGAGCCCACATTCTTCTATTTTTACACACGAGGGGAGAGGGCCGCCTCAGAAGACATCTCCAGCATATGCACACACACATCTCTACCTGAAACCACCAGCTGCCCATCATAGACAATCACATGATTTCAAATGTCTAAGTCCAACAACAATATGAGTAATGATGAATTAAGAAAAATCGATATTTCTACACTGATCATTAGATGAGATTAGACTCACCTTTACTGTCATTGTGCAGAGTACAATTACAGAGCCAATGTGGTGAATAATAAATAGGCCTAAGTGTTATAAAAATCCATCCCATGTATTTAGGAGAACAAAATCATAACTTCCTGGGAAACCTGTGCAATATGTAATAAAAAATCGAATCTGTAATAAAAATGGAAGTTAGTGCAATCTGTGATATGGAAAATATGATAGAATAGAATAAGGCTGGGCGATATAGCTAAAAAATGTATCAACGATATAATGTTTCATATCGTTCGTTATCGATAATTATTGAAATTTTTTATAACCTTTTTTAAAACAAAGAGCAATAGAATTTTTTTTCTTTACATTTAACCACTGTATTTTTAAATTAACTCAATTTATTGAGACAAACAACAAATATTTTTTTTGTTTTAACAGTCAAACACAAAATAAAAATTAAACAAATATCTAATTTCTAAGAAATGCGCTGAATATGCGTTCTGTGTGAATGGCTTGGTTTCGGTTTTAACCTAATCAAGATCTTTTACGCATTGAGCTACTATATTTCTGTAATATTTTGAATGAATAACGTGCAAATGTTTATTTTAATTTCGACTAATATTCATTTTTTAATTCACAATCTCCTCATCACAGGCAGGCACAGCACTCATGTTCGTGTGTGTGTGTGTGTGTGTGTGTGCTGTCTGCGTCACTCATAGCACTTGCCTATATCGTGCACTATATCTAACATTTTTTATATCGTTATCGAAGAAGGTGTAACGTCGATAAATATCGATACCATTTTATTGCCCAGGCCTAGAATAGAATTTATGCACATCTTAAAAAAACATTTACTGAAACTGTACTTTTGGCAACTTTCTGACGCTGCACAGATGAGTGGGCTATATCAACATCTGCGGCATATTTTTAGCATGGATTACTGATTTCTGGAAATTAGAGAGGAAGGGAAGGAAGGAGAAGATTTCTGGAATTAACTGTAAGTTTCAAAACGAGAGTGGAAAATCGTTATGAAAATGGTCTAAAATATGACTATGTTTTTAGCCCAAAAAGACTTAAACTTGGTGGGACCTCAGGGGAAAAGCAAAATATTACAAACAGTATGATAACACTACAAGAAATCCATTGAGTTTCCTGAGCTATTAAAGAGCAAGAGTGAGGTGAAAAAAGAGCTTATGCAATAGTGTTATCTATGATTGCATTAATCAGTTCTCCTGTGACATGATCAGCTGACATGCCCTGCTAACTTATCATCACATGGCGAATTGTGTCCTGATCGATAAACATCCAGTCGTAACATGATCTGTTAACACCACAATCAGTAACCGCACTGAAGGGTCATCAAACGTACAGAATTACAGACAATGTCATATCAGCTAAAATCTCCAAAACAAACCAGCAGATCAAACAAACATGCACGGACTCAGAAAACTCAACAACATAAGAAACGTGCCACCATGAGAGCAATCAAACAAACCTACAATAAAGCAATCTCATGACAGCAGACAGCGTCTGTTTGACAGCATGCACACTTGGGTTTATCAAGAGTCACTGGATGTACTAAAGAGAAGTCATGTCCGAGTGCTCAAGGAATGCAGTCAGGGAAGATTCCAGTTTCCCTTTATTACGCACAAACCCCTGCAGAACACACACACACACAAACAAAGCTCAGTGCTTACCATACATTGCTCTTGATGTCAGTGAAGCTGCTCTCTCTTCTCAATCCTTCTCTGCAGCGTCTTAGATGCAGCTACAGAGGGATTTTTGGAGACACTCAGCCTAAACGCTCACACACATGCGGTCTGCTGCTCTGACGGCTGAAAGTGATGCGATACAAAACGGGAGAGATCGCACATGCTAATGGACAGTGATGGTGAAGCTATGATACTGCTGGGATGACCTTGGCTATTGCACCAGCCTGCGCATGCAGGTCTCAAAAAAATAAGGCTCATTTTGCACGCATGAGTGTACACCTGCTCACCAATCACCACTCAAAGAGGGAGGGGCTAGAGAGAGAGGAGGAGAGAGTGGGATGTGCTCATTCATTCTTGGCAGAAGCTCCTCCCTCTTTCTTAGATTCTCTCTTTCTCTGGTTGTGTTCAGAATCAAATACTACTGTACCGCTTACTGCATAGCGTACAATGTATACTGCTGATTTTAATTCATGAAACTTGGGAAAAACGGAAATATAAATGTGCTTTTTTAAAGAAACATCACTACAATTGTCTTCAAAGTAAACAGCAGCATGTCTTGTCTAGTCAGTATTGTTATATATTTCTGAAAATACTGAAAAATGTTTATGTACACTCTAAAAAATGCTGGGTTAAATATAACCCAGCGCTGGATAGCTGGGTCAAAACAACCCAATAGCTGGGTCAAAACAACCCAATAGCTGGGTCAAAACAACCCAATAGCTGGGTCAAAACAACCCAATAGCTGGGTTTGTCCCTTTTTAACCCAGCGCTGGGTTATATTTAACCCAGCATTTTTTAGAGTGTATACTGTTACCATTCTAAAGCTTGGAATCTGTATGATTTTATAATCTTTTTGAAAGTCGTCTCTAATGCTCACCAAAGCATTTATTTGATCAAAAATACAGTAAAAACAATTGTATTGTGAAATTATTACAATTTCAAGATTACTTTTTGAACATATTTTAAAATGTAATTTATTCCTGTGACGCAAAGCTGAATTTTCAGCATCATTACTCCAATCTTCAGTGTCACACGGTCCTTCAGATCATATTATCAACTTTGAAAACAGTTGCGCTTTTTAATATTTTTGTGGAAACAGTGATAGATTTTTTTTTCAGGATTCTTTGATGAATAGATGGTTAAAAAAAATAGCATTCATTTGAAATATAAATTTTTTGTAACATCTTAAATTTCTTGATGGTCACTTTTGATTAACTGTATATTAAAAAAGTATTAATTTCTTTAAAAATAAAACCTTACTGACCCCAATCTTTTGAACAGTAGTGTATAAGTATCAGAAACAATCCCTATTGCTATTACACAGTAAAAATAAAATAAAAAATTCAGGAGGACGTCTGTAAATAATACAAATTTGCATGGCTCTTCAAAAGACAAAACTCATGCATGGTAATATAAGTAAATAAAAAATACTTTCATATACTGTATATACATAAAACAAATATGCAGTGGTCTAATTGTAAAAAAAAAAAAAAATCCGGGAGGATGGTGTGGTCAATTTCTTTGGCAGGGCAGGGATCCTGTAGCTAACTTTACACACCGATTACAAAATGTCTAATTGTTAAACACATTTTTATTTATAAAAATTTGAGCTTTATTAAATGAACTATGATTTATAAACTGTTTTCCTTCTGGAGTCTGAAATGTTTTTTATTTATGTAATTTTTTTATCAATAACAATGATTAAACGATACAGATACCGAAATTCTACCAGTAGGTAGAAGCAAGTCCCCGTTTTAATAAATGATTAAATTAATCATTCAAATCATATTCGTTCAAAACGGCGGATTCAATTAGAAACAAAGCAAGTGACCTTAATGGATCGTTGAATCACTGGCTCACTCAATTCGTTCAAATATATTTTCATTCAGAAACGAAACACCGCCGTGTTGGCTGCACTGTTGTATAAAATTAAGAGCACATTTGCGATCGCACACACATGCTGATATTCAGGAAAGCACTCTTGCTTGTGTGATAAATATAGAAAAATAAAAACTAATACAAGGGTATTTTTTTCTTTTATTTCTTGAATTATAGGGGCATACTTCTAACTGCATTCTAACAGGCTTCAATGCTTTTGGACTCTCTTTTTTATGTGTTTTTGTTTGTTTTCCACAAAGTCAGTGACTCGATAATATCATGCTTTAGTATCGTCTCTTTGTCCCTCGCATGCAGTCACATATACAGCATAATAATGTTATGTCAGGCGAATGTCTTTAAACTCAAATCAAGGAAATATCATACATTCTTTTTATAGAATGTCAAAAGTTGCGTTTAAACCATTTTGCGTGAAAAATGTGGGCAGCTTGTATTGTATTTGGCCAAGCGCCGTTATTTAGTTCGTAAATTATCATACCAAGAGAATTTAAATTTTTCATGTGAATGGTTGCTATGGCTGTATATTATACCAGTTTTACATAATACACCGTATTGACCCGAATATAAGACGATGTTTTTTTCTTGGAAATACATCTGAAAAAACACGGTCGTCTTATATTCAGGGTCTAGACTTTGACATGTCAATAATACACCCACAACAATAGGTGGCGCCAAATACGCATAAAACGAGTGTGCCATGAAATAGCCTATGTAATGTAATGCGTGTTGTAAAGATCGCGAGTAAAAACAAAAGAAAAAGAAAACCTTACAGCTGCATGAGTCGTGACTGTCACGTTAGCCTGATGGGACAAAACTCCCTTTGTGATTTTAAAACGTAAGACAGTACCCAGATTTGAAGACTACAGTAAGATTTAACTTCTACTGTTAATAAGATTTTGGTAGGCTACTATTAGATGGATAGCCTAAATGTCCTAATTCAGATGGGCTACCTGTTTTGTTTTTTTTAATGGTATATCAAAAAGTGAATATTTTTTAAATGTGATTGTTGGTACATTTTACCAGTTTTTACCATACTTTCAAAACAAAAATTAAAATAGGAAAAATATGCAATATGAAAATAACTGAAGACAAAATGTGTTTTACTGAGAAAAAAAAAAATTTGGTTTTTAAAAAGCCTTTTTCCAAAAGGTACATCTGGAAAAAGGGGGGTCGTCTTATAATCAGGGTCGTCTTATATTCGGGCCAATACGGTACAACATTATTAATCTAAAGGAGATAGTAAGGGGGGATGGTGGTTTTACAGAGGGGATGCTTTTTGTCGTGCCATCCCCTTTCATTCTAGCCCTGCAAATATAAATAAATGTATATTTATATAAATCATAAATTGTTTGAATATTCAAAACCCACTGGCGTTTATGACATCCATATAAATCTAAGAGAAAATGTTATGCTTTACACACCTGTTGCTGCTAATTTGGCCATTTTAAAAATGCAAATATGGTCCAAAAATAGTAGTTGTCAAAAAAGATTTTTCCATCAGTTCCTCCTCCAAGAGATATTGATTCAGGAGTCAAATTCCCACATGACCCTGGAGTTTTTCTAAAAGCAGTAGTTAATTCAGCCTGGAATTTTCTCCAGGGACATCAGAGAAAAACACTGACATTTCCCAATCAGATGGCAATTAAATCACCAACTACTACCTGTAAAAGCTGAAATTATATTACGTCCCCCTGAGAAATAATTACTGCCAGAATAGGGCTTTAGAGCAGTACGTTAGTATGCTATTCCCAACATAGCCGTTGTCTCTCTCTCTCTCTTTCTCTCAGATGGCATGGTTTTCCTCCTGCAATCCATCATTCTCCTCCTACACTCTCTCTCACATGTGTGTTCTGTGGAAAACATACGACACACAAACAGCACAGCTAATGTGTAGGATTTCACACATGCTAAAATTTTTCCAGTGACACTAGATTGCAAGAGATATGCAATACCAACACCACAATAAATAGATATTTTATCCCAAATACTTATAGAAGCATGTTATGATCATATGTAAACATTTATTTATTTTTGTTAAAGAGGACATAACACACACAGTTTTGGCCAATCTCATGTTAATCTTGAGTACCTATAGAGTTGTATTGCATCCTTCATATCCAACGTGCATATGAAGCACGTTGATGGACTGATCTTGCTCTCGCTCTGGTTGCTGTGAGCGCTCTTCCAGGAGAAGTGCCCATACAAAGAATTCCGTCCATCATGACGTCATGAAGGGCCAAGCTCGAAAAAAAATGTTCTAGCTTTTTATACTGCTCTTTTATAAATATATACTCACACATACAAACACACACACACACACATATATATATATATATATATATATATACATACATATATACATATATATACATATATATAATAAAAAAGACAAAAAAAGAACAACAAAATTGCTGAAACCTAAACTAAATTTAAACGATAATTAAAAATACAAAAATAAAAGCTATTTCAAAATACTAATATATGGCATATTTATGATTATTATTAACTATAATAAAGATAATACACATTAATAAATACTATAATACCATATAAATACCACTAAAATAACACTGCTGGACTACATGTCAAAAGACTACAAGTCAAAAATGAAACTGAAGATTCAGTGCCTGGTAAAAATATAAATCAATGTTTTTTTGAACGTCAAAGCAAATCTGACATATTGGCAAATGTCAAACAAACAAAAAAAAGAGAAAATACTCTGTTGAACCCAGTTGCTGTGGAGCTGGAGCAATCGTGAATGTGCACATTTTTAGAAGACTTTCTATTAAAAATATGACACTAACCTGTCAGAATTGTCATTAGCGGATCTTGGAAAGATATTAGTCCACAAACAGCCAAGTGACATTTACACAGGAATTTGGCTTGGCTAATTAGCAACTAAATGCACTTAATTAAAACCATCCAGAGCGCAGATGCCAAGTGTCAGTCACAGATTTGGGTTTCCATGACAACGCAATAAATACATCTGTCATGATTTCAGCATCCAGGTTCCTCTGCACTGTCATCTTTTGCAAGGAATTTCATTAGAGATGCTTTTGACAACACCCTGGCAACCGCCCACAACATTCTTGCATCATGGCAGAGTTTTGCATTGGCAGACGGCACTCTTAAACTTTGCACTTGTCTTCTCATCCCAAAACGTACAATATTTACTTCAAAAGATTAAATCAATCAAATCGGAAATTCTTAAGCAAACGCATATACTTAAAAACTGTGCAATGATATCACTCTAGAGTTGCATCATGAGCACAATGCCACTCAACTGAGTGAATCTGATTCTGTGAGAAGAATACATCAGTATCCTTGCAGAGACGGGACCTCTTACCACGACTCGGGCGGTGATCCAGCAGGGTACGACAGTCCAGTGCCAACCTCCGGGTGGCAACAGGTTCAGGGACAGCCATGGGCATAAGAATACCAGCTCCAACACTCACAAACAACTCTTAAAAGTCACCAAAATATCGTCCTTTGGTTATCTAAATAAACCCATGGATGAAAATAATCAGTATAAAAGCAGCCTGCTCTCTTGCAACTCACATAATCCTCTAATGTGCTAAAATACAAAGTGCAGACAGCAAATTAGCAAATTGATCCAATGCTGAGTATCAGAACAATTATAATCTCTCTGAAAAACAAGAATTACTGATATAATATTATTAAATCCTTCAAAATCTTGATTTTTAAAGCAAGCAAACAAAAAGTCTCCTGTAAAGCGCCTGGTTCTTGCTGTCTCTCAGGTTTGGAGGTCTTTCTTTTTAAAGTTAATCACCAGGTCTTTTGCAGGCTGTTCAGCTCATGGCATCCCTTCAGTTCTGGGCAAATTCCTGCGCCCTTGTCACTGACAGCGTCTCCTCGGTCCGACAAACTCCCACACTCTCTTTCTCTCTGGAATTTACTGAAACAATGACGGAGAAGGAATAGTGGAACTCATTGTGTCAGTGAGATGTTTATTAATGAGGGAGAGAGAGAGAGAGAGAGATGCAAACCGGCCAAATCCAAGGGCTGTTCTTACAAACAGGACTATATGTAGGCCCAAAAGGAATCTGTGCCCACAGAATCCAGCAAAAGAAGAAAAAAAAAACTTTACCGATTCCTGCAGAATGGGAATAACTGTCATTTACAAATGCCTTCAGCTACAATTAACAGTGCAGCACTCAAAATCTGTACAGAAAAAAAACTGTACAGCCCAACTTTACCTTACGTTCTTTATAAATTAATTTGTTTTGGCTTGTTTATTGCTAAGCTTATATTATTATATACTGCAATTATATTTATCCATTAGAATTCTATATTTTTCAATTCTTATTCTGCTGTACTTGCCATCTTCGCGCTCTTGCAAACTGGATGCTCCGACTTGCCGTAGAGTCCTCGTAGCCACGAGAGGTGTGTCCATGTAGATGAGCAAATAAATCTGCATCTTAAGTGGCGTGTGGCGTTAACTTAACGTCGGTCGGCGTGTGGCGTTATTTTAACGCGTGGTGGCGACTGCCATTAACTTATCGCCTAACGGAGCTTATTTAACGCCTGGCGGCGTTATGAAAACGGCATTTTAATATTGATACGGCGGTGAAAAGCACGCGAATTATGACCCATATGGCTTTCCATACAGTAGCTCTGCTACTTAATGTATTTAAAATGGGTATCTCTGTACAGCTGTCGCTTTCGGTGTAGACACTGTGTCTGTGTGTGAGCAAAAAAAAAAACTATCAGTATAAATATAATGATCAGTAGCCTATACTAAACATCTCACATCCTGCGATGTGACTATCGCGAATGCGCACATCGCGATATCGATGCTGAAACGATATATCGTGCAGCCCTACTTTCAAACCAAGCAGCTTTCTGTTGGTCAGTGCAACAAATTTGCGTGATTAACTTGAGGGAAATTATACAGCTCCTACTGAAATAACTGGACTCTGCCTGCAAAATTTCACAGGGCAACAGTAAATGTGACTTCGCCTTAAATCCAACATACACCAGAAAGTCTGCCATTTTACCAGAAGATTGATTAATAAGTGATTAATTCTAAATAATGCTAAATGATTAAATGCAAATTATTATTATTATTAATTAATTATAAATTAAATGTAAAAATAAAATCCATATGCATGGGTAAATTCAAATTGTCCATTAAGAAACATTTAGAAAATAGATTAGAAAATTTATGAATTTCCATTTCATGCTGACTTTAAAGATCTGCTAAAACTTTTCAGTAAACTTTTAATTTGTGGAGTTTATGCATTAACAATTTAAAGTTGCATCAAGGAAACTGGCCATAACTGCCTCCATCAGACAAACTGACGTGGAAAATTAAACACAATCACATAACTTACTCTGCATGCCAACCAGCTAATTAAAAGTTTTTCGTAAAACTCGTTAATAAAGCTGCCATTTTTTACCTGCAAACTGTCTAACAGCACAGCCAAAACTGGACCAGTATTCAAACCAAATTCACTTTAATTTCAATTTACCAGTTTCCAATGAGGTTATAGTAACCATAAATACTGTAGTTACTAGTTTACCATGGTAATCTTTGCAGGGATTCATTACACGTTATATACACTGCAGTAAGCGATTCAAAATTTTAAAGCATACATGTATATACATACATTGGACCCTGAATGTTGTAGAATCATTGCAGGTCATACCTGTCATGATGACTTTTTACGCCAGATGTCGCTCTTGCTCTCAAGAGGTTACTACGGCGCACCGGTGTCCAGCGGTCCAAAGCCGAACTTCACGACTTCGCCTTAAATCCAACATACACCAGAAAGTCTGCCATTTTACCAGAAGATTGATTAATAAGTGATTAATTCTAAATAATGCTAAATGATTAAATGCAAATTATTATTATTATTAATTAATTATAAATTAAATGTAAAAATAAAATCCATATGCATGGGTAAATTCAAATTGTCCATTAAGAAACATTTAGAAAATAGATTAGAAAATTTATGAATTTCCATTTCATGCTGACTTTAAAGATCTGCTAAAACTTTTCAGTAAACTTTTAATTTGTGGAGTTTATGCATTAACAATTTAAAGTTGCATCAAGGAAACTGGCCATAACTGCCTCCATCAGACAAACTGACGTGGAAAATTAAACACAATCACATAACTTACTCTGCATGCCAACCAGCTAATTAAAAGTTTTTCGTAAAACTCGTTAATAAAGCTGCCATTTTTTACCTGCAAACTGTCTAACAGCACAGCCAAAACTGGACCAGTATTCAAACCAAATTCACTTTAATTTCAATTTACCAGTTTCCAATGAGGTTATAGTAACCATAAATACTGTAGTTACTAGTTTACCATGGTAATCTTTGCAGGGATTCATTACACGTTATACACACTGCAGTAAGCGATTCAAAATTTTAAAGCATACATGTATATTACATGCACTGGACCCTGAATGTTGTAGAATCATTGCAGCTCATACCTGTCATGATGACTTTTTACGCCAGATGTCGCTCTTGCTCTCAAGAGGTTACTACGGCGCACCGGTGTCCAGCGGTCCAAAGCCGAACTTCACGCTAAACCAGGAAGCTCTTTTCCGTTCACTCACAGTAGGAAAGCCGCAGGATGGTGTGGGGCCTACCGCTGGAGAACATAGGTGAGAAATAAAACAGATCCCGCTGCACTTGGGCACTGTTTACATTTATAGGCACAACTAACAAAAATGTTTCAGTTTTTTGTGGGTTTTATGGTATCAGACAGGTTTGTGAAAAAATAATGTTTTCCTTTATGTTTCCAGTCAGTCGGGTTAACGCACTATGAGCGATTTCTAAGAAAAAAATGTAAACATTTTAGTAAATAATCACGTTTAACAGTGTTTTTTCTTTTCGTGCAGTTAATAAACTAATTTAATAATATACAAATAATCTAAAGAACATCTTAAGAAATTACCGGTCTAGACAGGGTGTGTGTAATATTTACAGTTATTACTAAAACAATTGTCTGAACATGCTCTTTTAACATATTAACAATATCATAACCCTACAGAATGTAATTTCATGTTTTAATTTCCTCACCGCTTGTTTTCAGCTGCATAGTCTGGTAGAACATAAAGCTCCTCTCATGCTCTGTCAGAGAGCCAAAATAAACATGATAACTGACTCGTATTCACTCACTGCCTCTCCTGTGAATGACGCTCCTTCCGCACACAGTGATTCAGACTCACACACTTCCTCTGAGATCTGCGCTGTTACAGGAAAACTGCATACATTAAGTGTCGGCATGTCAATTTAATAATAATAATAATGTGAATAATAGAGGAACACTTGAGATTAATTAATCATGCATTAAATGCCAGCCAAGCAATTTTTAAATAATAATAATAATAATTATTATTATTTTTGATAGACGTTTTAGAAAACTTATTAGATGAACCAGATTAATTCATCGTGCATTGAAGTGTCAGTTGCCAATAATAATGCAAATGAAAATTAATAGCTGAACACTTTCTTGTGAATTCATTATGTAGCCTATTGTTGTGCCAGTTTCTGTTATTTATTTATTATTTTTAATGTGAATTAAAATTAACAGATGAGCATTTCCTGATGAATTCATCATGCACTGTGTCATTTGCTGATTTTATCTTTCATTATTAATAACAATAATAATGTGAATTAAAATTAATAGCTGAACACTTCTATATGAATTCAATATGTATTTAAGTGCCTGTTACTGTTTTTATTTATTTATTTTTATTAATGCTAGGAGAAATTATACTTTGTTTGAACTATCTTTAAATAATAGTTGTTGTTTGTTGAAATCAGACTTTTCTGAGAATGGCTCTTTAGGTTTCTGGAATCAATGGTAAAGTCTTCCATTAATCTTTAGATTTCACCAAAGCTACAGATGAAGACATATACTGATGAAGATATTCTCTCAAGTGATGCCATGCAGGCAGTCGTGGGCAGTGATGCATTTTAAAGCACAGCTGATACAACCACATGATGGCAGCATGTTGTGTCTGGGCTGGGCAGTCACTTATAGAAAGTGTGTGAGTGATGCAGATACATCCTCAGTCTATTTTCCTCAATAGATTTGATTCTAAATTCAATAAATATCATTTATATGTCGGTTTCAAATTTGTGATAATTGTCAATGCTTCAGTTAAACTGAAGTTAACCAAAATAAATATAATATTCAAATTATTAACCTAAACTGGATTTATGCTGCTGAGCATTCTAAATGAATTTGTTTACATTGGCCAGGAGCCCTATTCTTTTCAGATGTTTTTAGCAGAGCTAATACTTTCCTTCACCTTAAGCCACCCTCACCTAGTTTAACCTCTCTGCTACTTTATATTATCTTCTTTCAACTATATATTTCCATCAATAGCATACCAGTCAACTGTGTCCAAGAATCATGAACTCAGTTACATTAAGATGTATCATGCTATTCCACCATAATATAATGCTTGCCATGTTTTAGCAAAGAAGGTAAAAATCTGTGAAACACATCCCTGTCCTGTTTAGATATCATATTCTCAGTTTACACGTAATGGCAGACAAAGATGGAATTGATCCATTACTGTTTAATAATTCATCACTTATGATCCTTCTTTTAAAAAGCCACAACTGCTTAAATGGATCCCACTTCCATAAATGAAACATCAAGTAAAATTTCAATCAATTAAAAATCTATCAGCATAGATACGGTGCATTTTTAGCCTACATTTTGCATAATTCATTTGGCAAGTTTGCCAAGACTCTTGTGGCTTGACCTCCTTGTGTACAAGAAAAGTAACACACTTGGGCTTCGGCCATGGTCAGAAATAGCAGATTTGAAGCCTTAGCTGGGTGCCTGGCTGCATGTAGGGCTCAGGATAGATCTGCTGCTGTTTAAAGACGACTGGAATGAATCATGTGTGTATTAACTGATTAGTGAGCTCTGGGAATCCCATTACAGCCAAGCTACCATTGCTAATTGCTAAGTCCCTCTAGAGCCCACCATAGACCACAGTCGATCCTCTCTCAATAATGAAGCTCCCATGAAAAGCACTCATCTTTTTTTTCACTTTCATTTTCATTAATGTGATGCAGTATTTTTGTAGATAAAGACAGAGGCTTTTTAACTGTATTAACTATGACAGTAGATAGCCTACATGTTATCTCATCCATGGCAACCATATGGTCATATGGTCAATTGCTCATGCTCATGCAATTGCTCAATAAGGTCATATTCCTCATGCGAAGCTTCATGAACCATCCACGCTAGCCACCGCCTGGCAATGCCTTTTATAGCAACTGCCAACAAACCCCTAATATCATGGCAAGTTTAGTGCAGGCAAGAACGACTCACGTTGTACTCATGTACATATCAAATTATAATTGAGAATGTGCACTTATTTAAGAAAGATTCAGAACTATGGTTATGGACAAACTTCTTCAAAATAGTACAATGGTACTACCAAATCGTGGTGTTTTGGATATGCACCATGATGATAGTATCATGGTATTCTACGCATCTTGGTATATATGTCTATATATGTATATCTATACACATTGAAGTAAATTATAATTAAGAAAAGTATATAGAAGTACAATATAAATGGTATCATGTATCATGGAATCAGCAGATGACAACACTACTGTACCATGGTACAACAACAGTACTTATTTGTCTGACTTTTAGTTTGCATTTTTTGGTATTTTCTGATTTTGTCTTGTGACATCCCAAGACTTACCCCTCATCAGGTCATTGTCTGCGGTCTTGTGAATAGTGCACAATTAGTAAATTCTATCTCAAGCACTTTATCCAGATTATAGCCAACATTACCTGATCCTACTGACCTGCCTAGCTCAGTTCAGCCAATCAGATACGTTCTTTTGGTATCATTTACTCCTCTGCCCAGCCTCTATATTTAATTGCTCTATTTTTTTAAAGTTGTATGTGCCATTACATTGATTTCAGTCCTGTCTGTACTTATTTTGTATTCTTTGCATATAAATCATTAGTAATTTACATTGTTTATCTCTTATAATAATAATAACAGCACATATTTCATGAGATAGCAATTGACAGAAATCTCCTATAAGTGTTGATAAGGTACTGAACTTTGACCCTGTAAGGTTCTTCTTATCCTCAGGTCTTCTCTACTGTGCATCATGTGGCGTCAGTGATGGATGCTTTGAGTAGCCAAGGCATGAGTGCTGAGTAAGTAATCCTATTTGCGCAACTTGAGCTTCCGTCTCGCTTTCGGCGTGGCAATCTGTTGATCACTTCTCAACTCAATGAATCAGAAAAACATGTTCTTCTCTCTTGAAATGTATGTACTTTTTCATCACCAAGTTGGCATATAGATTGTGTAGGTATTTTGCTCATGTCTTTCTTTTCCTGCATTTTGAGAAGAGCGTTGTGCATAACAACAATATATAGGATGAAGAGAATCAAAGGAACGGCTCTTTGATGGAGCTGAACAAGTGGATTTCTCAAAGAGCAGCAAAATGTACAAAGAGGCATTGGGAAGTTTATTATCTAACAGGTAAGCAAAATTATTTTTATTTCCATTATGTTACATGATGATGTATAATTAATGTATTAACCTCTTTTGTATATGTATGTATTTTACAGATTTTTCCCTTGTAGGTAAAAATGAATATTTGAAAAAATTACTGTATTCAGAATTTTTATACCAGCATTTTGCTTTTGTTTATCCAAATCTATTATCTAGTTTTAGTTAGCAAAATATTTACACTGTATTGTACTTTGCAGTAATGATTGCATGAAAGATCTCTTGCATTACAAGCTTCTGTTTACAGCCTAAATCTGCAAACTGATCTATGCTTTCTGAGGAAAAGCTGGTTTAATTTGGGATCACAGGAGTGGGATGGGTTGTGTATGTTGATATAGAGCCACACAGAAAGGGATTGTTTATAGCAGATAACAGTATTATGTAGCTCAGTGCTAAATCTGGCAGCCTCTTTTAGAGCACATGGTAACATCACAGGTCCAGTTTAACAGTCTAATGGTGTCAACAATGCGATAAAAGGTTGTAACTTATTTAACTAATACAGTAAGCAACAAAAATTTACATGTAAATGTTTTTACTTTTAATTTCAGAAGCAGAAGCGGTGTGCTTTTGGCTTCAGAGAAAATAAATATGATGTGCTGTAATTCCTGTTTTTCTCTTTTCAGACGTGGATGACCCCTAATGGGCCACCTAAACTCTGAAGAGAGATTCAGCGAGTCCCTATCTCATAGGTAATGGTGGCAAGATAAACCTGTAGTTGCCATGGTAACATTCAGCGACACATCTGACATGCACAAGATGCTGCCACCATCTTGTATACCCACTCCACTGTCGCCAGGCTTGCGGCGCAAACAACTGCTGTGGCAGAATGCTGTGAAACACATCATCAGCCAACGGGGGCTGAGACAACAGTTTGGCGTCGAGCCAGCCAGGAAAATTCATGTCACTGATGCCTATATTGAGGAAATCAACCAACAAATACGCAGCAAAGCATCACGGGGTATAACTAAACGGCGTTCCTCAGTTGCCAGAGCTCATCCATCCTTTTTCGGGGAACGTAGCAGTTCATCCAGTACTCAGACTAGAACATCTGCGGACTATGTCTGTGATGCTGACTTTTTTGTGCACTGGGGCCACATCATCCATGGGGTGTATATGCCAACATTGAGACACATCTTCAAATCCAAAGACCTTGAGAAACTCTACCAGCGCCATTCCTCACACACTAGAAGAACCTCATTAGTTGTCACAAACATTATTGATGCAGCTGCCAAACTGCACCTGCTTTTGCTCTACCTGGCACTGGTGCCTGACGGTTCAGACATACTGCTAGGCTGGTTTACGGGGTTCTTCATGGCTTGTGCAATTGCCCTGTGTGTTTTGGTACTCACATGTAAACGCTCACATTCCCCAAGATGGTTGCATTATGCTGGTATGGCTAGCTGGTTGTCACAGACTGTGCAGGTATTGGGTGGGCTGGCATACGGGTTGGAAAGAGACCAATCCTGGTATGTTCTTTTCACCCTGTTTGCTACATACACTCTATTGCCACTGCCACTGTTCTGGGCTATCGGAGCTGGCACACTCACTTCCATACTGCACCTCACTGCAGAGACAATACGTCATGTCAGCGAAGTGGGACTGCTAAGAAAGGTATAGATGGATTGGGTGTATGGATGATAGATATATGGATAGACCACACATATGGTGATGGATGTATGAGTTCCCTATAGCTTACCAAACAAATAATCTGTCAAACTAGTTCTCCCAGTTACATCCATTTCCTTTCCCTTCGTAAGAGATTGGTTTTCAATGGCCCTCTTGGTTTGTCTTTAGATTCTCGCCAAGGCTTTACTATACACAAGCATGAATGTGGCAGGTCTGTTCATCCATTACCTGACCGACCAGTCCCAGAGACAAGCCTTTCTTGAGACACGCCGCTGCATCGAAGGCCGCATGAAACTAGAAACGGAAAACCAGAGACAGGCAAGAGAACTTGAATTCTCTATGTTGTGCTGAGACTCCAGTATCCTTTGTTCATTACTGTTAACAAATTTGTTTTAATATGAACAATTTGAAGAACACATCTTATATATGTAAAAGTTGGATAAGTGAAAATATTTGAGGTAAGCTTTTGTTCCCTCCTCAGGAGCGTTTGGTGCTGTCAATCCTGCCCCGCTTTGTGGCCTTGGAGATGATTACTGATATGACTTCTATGGATGATGAGCTTGATCCACAGCAATTTCACAAAATATATATTCATCAGTACAAAAATGTCAGGTATCTCATAGCTTCTAACAAGGCATGTTTCAGTGATAGTTATACAGCAAAGATGAATAGACTCTGACCATTCCATTAGATCCTAATGAAATATTATTTTCTAGGTGAGATCATTTGGTTTTCAAAAGCAGCAACAATTTTGATACTTATGGAAAGATGCAATTCATGACTGATTGATTGTAGATCAGAAAAACTGTTTATAAAAATAGTAAGACATTACACTGAATATTGTGAGCAGTTTCGCTTGTATAATGAAAAATATTTCTCATTGCTCACTGTTATTTCTCAGTCTTCATCATTATTTCATTCATTATCTTTCCTTCCTAGTATCCTCTTTGCTGATATTAAGGGCTTCACACTGTTATCCATGAACATGTCTGCTCAGGAGTTAGTGTGTTTACTCAATGAGCTCTTTGGACGTTTTGACCGGCTAGTCGAGGTATGCTTTCAATTTATATGATTTTCTGAAGTTGGGATTTTAGAGCTTCCAACAGAGCTTTATAATTTAAAAACACCAGTATTATACACCAAAGTACATTTTCAAAGTCACCTAAGACTTGTTCAGCTGATGATTCCATTGTTTGTCTTTTTAGGAATATGACTGCTTGAGAATAAAAATATTAGGGGACTGTTACTACTGTGTATCAGGGGTACCAGAGCCTCAGCGAGCACATGCCCGCTGCTGTGTGGAGATGGGACTAGCTATGATCAGCACCACACGGTACAACGCAGTGCCATTCCCTGTATAACCAAATGAGTTCACTGTGTTTCTGTAGAGTTTCAAATATTGTGTGCTTTAGAAGATAGAAGTGCATGTCATGAACAACTGCAGTACTGGATAAAGTAAACATAATTGTACTAATTCTTTACTAACTCTGGAATACGGAATTAGTGGGTCCACATATATTTGTGACCTAATCTAATATTAGTTTACTATACTTCTGAGCTTATTTGTACAGTAAGTCATCAAGGATCTCTATCTGTATATTCTTAGATCTGTAAGGAAACAACTGAACTTTGACATGGATATGCGAATTGGGATCCACTCTGGCTCTGTTCTTTGTGGGGTTCTGGGTCTACAAAAATGGCAGTTTGATGTGTGGTCCTGGGATGTAGGCATTGCCAACATGCTTGAAGCAGGGGGGATACCTGGGTGAGTGACCAAAACTTCATGAAGGAGATTTACCAGGAGTAGACATCATATAAACACATCCCAATGTTACATTGCCTTAATCTTTGCTCTAAGGCTTTAAACAAACTAGTTACCAATGCTTCAACAGTTTGACTTGGCTTTTACAAAGAACTGCAATTGTGTGTAACACTTTCTTTTGACTGTCTACGATGTCAACAGACGCATCCACATTTCACGTGCTACTTTGGACTGCCTGAATGGAAGCTACCAAACGGAGGACGGGCATGGATATGAACGCAATGAGTTCCTACGAAAACACAAGATTGACACTTTCCTTATCTGCCACAAGGAGGAGGATCTAGATGAAATTGAAGCAGATCATTTTAAAACTCGGCAAAACCACCGCCCCTGGAACAAAGAGGTTCTATTTAGCAACAGTGTTGGGAGTAACGCATTACAAAAGTAATAATATTACAGTAGTATATTACTTTTTGCTGTAACGCAGTAATATAACGCATTACTAATCAAATTTGGGTAAGAGTAATATTGTAATGTAACTAATTACTTTCAAAAGACAGTAACTAGTAATATATAATGTATTACATTTTGGAAGTAACTTGCCCAACACTGTTTAGCAACATCACTGATTTAATATCTGTGTATTGCTCTCTGTCAATAGAAGAAAGAAAAACATTGACAATGATTTCCAATTTTTGTATAATGGGTCTACTTCTCTGGTGAACTTTAAACTTACAGATCTTGGCCTCCTTCTCCCATGGCTCTTACACACAACTTCCTACATCCTCAGTGTGCAGATCTACATCCAAAGAGATCAACAAACGGTTAGAGCATGCTATTGATCTCCGCAGCAGTGAGCGTATGCGTCAGGAGCACATCACTTCAGCCACATTGGTGTTTAAGGATACACACATCGAGGAGAAGGTATAAGGGGCAGGATGTGACATGTCTGTAACATGGAGACAGTTGATTGGCTGTTAAGGATAAAAGTCAAAGTTAACAAAAGGGGTATATACAATTGGTCACACTTGGCATTTTTACTCTACGGATCAGTGTTGTAGTTGAGACCAACTCATTCAGGTTTGAGTCAAGTCAGAGACTAAGAGAGTGTAGAAGTCAAGACTGAGTTCACATGCTCCAGAGTCCATGACAAGATCAAGATTCAAGACCATAAAAATATGGTCTTGGACTTGAGACTGAGCCTTGTCATGGACACCGGAGCATGTGGACTTGACCCTCTACTGGTCTCTGTCTTAACTCAGACTTGAATGAGCTATAGTCTCGACTACAACATCAGATCATATAAATCATTTAGCAATTTCCAATTGATCAAAACTTATGTAGTTACTGAAATGTGTATATACCCTAAGATTTGTTTTCTTTCTAAATCCAAGGGTGTCTTCTGAAACAAAAAACTTACTGTTTATATTTTGCTTCATGGTTCAGTTCTCACAGGTAAGGGATGAGATGTTTAAGACCAATCTAGTATGCTCCTTCATCATGTTTCTTCTTCTCATGGCTGTCCAAGCCCTCATTCCTGTAGCCAGGTAAAGAGTCAAGTCAATCGATGTTCAGCACCTGAATAAGATTGTATTTCTGTCACAATTACAAACCATTGAGCTTAGATATGTTAAACTTCCCCTCCATTCCCTTCTTTGTTCATTGTTTTACCTACAGGTTGTATTACTGGACAGCATTGCAGTTCTGTCTGTTCTTGCTGGGATATCTGTTATTGCTTATAATGGTCCTGGCCGAAGAGTTCAAGCATTCTCCCGGTGTCCTTCAGCAGTTCTGCTGCTGGATCCATGAAAACAACAGTATGCGGAACCTTCTCACTGTCACAGCTATAGCCATCAACTTTGGCATGGCTCTGTTTGACATGGTGAGCCTGGCATGAATTGTTTTTTTTTTGTGCAACTTGGAATGCTGAGGCCATAAAAGTTTAAGTTTTTGATCTTCCGGTTTAAACGTCATCAATTTGTCTCTAGAGTATGCATGCCCAAACATAATATATGTAGTTATTTTGGGTGGTGTGGCATAATGGATCAAGTTCAAGGCTGGTAACTGTAAGGTTGCTGATTCAAGCACCATTGGGCATTGTAGTTCTTCATCTTGTGATTATCCAGATATGGTGTAACTCTACTGAGACAAGAGAAATAAGCACCGGTGAAACAGAGGAATATCAGACCAGCCAGAAGCCACTTACTGCCTGCACATATCCAGAGGTGTGACTTCTGCGTAAACAGGTCTGTTGTGAAGACTACACCTACCTGTTGTTAAATTTCATGCCTATTATATTTATGCATACAGTTCTTTGTTCTAAGTGGGGTGGTTTCTATGGTGACCTGTGCTGTGTTCCTGAGGCTGAGCTCTCTCTTAAAGTTGGCTATTCTGTTGTTGGTGGTGGTCATCTATACTTACTTCATTGAAATGTCCTTCCACATGCTGTATGTACATCAACCAGAGCAGGAACAGTCAAGCAGGTGAGTGTCTATGCTAGATCACTAACATATTCTATTTAGAAATGCCTTTAAAATATTTTCATGTGGTTAAAATTTATTTGCATTTTATACTCACATGGTCTCACTACCTCAGAAGAAAGGGAGTCTCAATTCTGTTGATGGCGATGTTTGTCATAGCGGTGTTCTACAATGGTCGACAGGTATGAGTATTCAGTTTTGACAATACATTGCCCTGAAGCATTGTATTCTCTATAGTATGTATCCATTTATCTGGCAGGGAATGGGAAAATGTAGGAAAAATGGAATACACATCCTTATTCTCTGGATCTTGCTTTTTCCCTGATTCAGTGGGAAGCAACAACACGGCTAGACTTCCTGTGGCGTTTGCAAGCTCAGCAGGAAGTGCAGGAGATGCGAGATCTGAGGGAACACAATGAGAGTCTGCTGCATAACATCCTGCCTGCACACGTTGCTCGTCACTTCCTAGAGAGGAACAGACATGATCAGGTACATCAGAGTCATATGTAAGCCATCAGTGATGATGTTAATTATGACTGAAAATGTGAGTGGTGCCTTTGCAAAAATTGCTCCCTTGGTGTTAGGATGGTCTTATCAACCACCAGGTGAAAACAGAAAGTCTGATAGCTTAGATGAGAAATACCACAGCTCAACACAGTTTAAGGTATCATTAATGTCCATAGCAATTTAAGGTGTCATTTAGATCCCTAAACCTTTAAGCTATGGTAATAATGATGCACCACTAATAAACTAAATAGACCAAATAAAGGCCCAAACTTCATGTTATCTTTGTCCAGGAGCTGTATTCTCAGTCCTATGATGAGGTGGGGGTAATGTTTGCCTCAATCGCTGGCTTTAATGAATACTACGAGCAGAAGGAGATCAATCACGAGGGAGTTGAGTGTCTCAGACTGCTCAATGAGATCATTGCAGACTTTGATGAGGTAGGACTTTGATGAAAGGTTATACTTTTTTTACTGTTGTTTTTATCTCTCAGTCGGTCTTACAAAGCCATCATTGTTTTTGGTTCTCTCTGGAAAAGCTGTTGGAGGAGTCATATTTTTTGGACATTGAGAAAATCAAAACCATTGGGAGTTGCTACATGGCAGCGTCTGGTCTATCACCTGATAAACAGGTAAACCATGTTAAAAAAACAGCCTACTTCATTGATTATATACATTTGGAATTTCCCATCAACTGTCTATGCACCATAATTGTTCTGTGTTTTATCCTGACAGTCTCGTGTTGTAAATGACTGGCATCATCTCAGTGAGTTGGTTCTGTTCGCTCTGGCTATGAAAGAGACCCTGAAAGAGATCAACAAAAAACATTCCTCAAACAATTTCCAGCTCCGCGTTGGTAATGGGTCAATGAATAGACCTCAGTCAGAGTATATGCCATATTTAATTTGGATGTGAATGAGGCTGTAAATAGAAAATATTTTGTACTGTTGTTGTGTACCTTGGTGTCCGTCACAATACATTTCCACAAAATATGGGTTGTACGACAGATTGAACAGACTTGTACTTATGTTTCTCACAACCTTGCTTTGTTTCATGTCATGTTCAGCTAAGTTCTGCTGTAACTTACAGTTACGATTTTCAGCAAATACCAACTTCAATTTCAGTCTACTCCTATAGCATCGAATGCCTTCGAAAGACTTGCCGTTTTTGGATCTTGACAGACTCTGGTCATTAGACACTTTCATTGTAAAATATTTTCTTTTTTACATCTCCTTAAATATGTCAGGCACTCTGATTATGAAGCCTATACAGTTACCTGTAATTTATGCCAATAACAATGAGTATATATGAGTAACTTCAATGTACCCCCTAGGAATTGCCCATGGTCCTGTTGTTGCTGGGGTCATCGGTGCCACCAAACCGCAGTATGATATCTGGGGCATGACAGTGAATTTGGCAAGTCGAATGGACAGCACTGGAGTCAGTGGAAGGATTCAGGTCCCTGAGGCCACACGTAATATTCTAGCGGACTGGGGCTTTGTGCTAGAGTTGCGTGGTGAGATATACATAAAGGGTGTCAGTGAGAGAAAGGGACATGTCCGAACGTACTTCATCAGCACCAAAAGGCGTCAGCTGTCAAGAAACAGGATTACAGACAGAGGAAAGAACGGACGGAGTGGGAGGACAACGCTTGCTGCTGTGGTCTTTGGCCTTGTACAGGCCATTCACAGAGAGAAACAGAGAGATACCAATGGAGGTTTAACTCTGCCAAACAACAACTTTAACAACTTAAAATTATGATATGAAACATCAAACCTATATTTACCATAATTTGAGGGACATCCAGTTGAAACACTGCCTTCATCTTTAAAAGGATACCTCAAATATCATATAAAATCCTTATATGGATTTGTCTATACAACAAAGTAGAATAATGACTATTTTTGTACCTATTTCATAAATACTGTATATTTTCATAAATTTCACTTGGGCCACACATTTAGTAAGGTTCTTGATACGCTACATTTGACTTTGCTACAGCCAATGTAAACATGTTCAGATAATCACATGAAAAATGCAGTTTACAGAATTGTTCCTCATACATGCCTGACAGCATAAAAAAAAATTGTTCCTCATACATGCCTGACAGCATAAAAAAAAAAAAAAAAACTCATATGTACCATAGATACAAAGTGTGCACAAACTGTTACTTCTTTATGAGTTCTATGATCTCAAAAGATTATTTTGTATCTCACAGGATTATTAAAGAAGATTCTGAAAATGTTATATATTTTTTAACATCTATAATACTTGTTTTTAAGGTTAAAATATAGTTTTATATATAGTATAATATTCTATATTTTTTCTCAATATAAATTTTAATGCCAATTAAAGTGTAAAAATACATGTGTAACAGCCATTTTATATACATTAAACCACCTTTATCTACCAAAATATACTTTAATATGATTAATGTTTAATGATCAAAGTATTGTATTGAAAACATAAAATGTCACACACATTAACTGATTTTGTAGCCTTTTGTAGCATTTGTTTAATATTCCACTGTAATCATGATAACACCATGGTATTCTTTCTTTTAGTACTATGCATCCAATTACATGCATTTGTATATTGACACAATTTGAATATATATAAATGTATGAATGAAAATAAATTAATGTATCTGCCTTTTGTCTGTTCTTTTCTTTATGCTAGAAAAGTTCTTATTACATAACAAAGTTGAGTCAAGTACCCCATCCCTTTCAAAAACGCTTTACCATGGTAACCACTATTCCCGCCAAAAATACTACAGTAACAGCTGGTTTTTTAAAGAAAACATAAAGACTTAAAATAAGACGGAAAGGTTTTTTTTTTACCTTGTTTGAAGCATATAGCGTGTATGGTTACCATGGTATTTTTGTAATGGACATAAACATACCGCCTCTGTTTCTTACCAATGTGGGCGTACAAGTGTTGTGTTGTTTAAAACAAGGCTATAAAATTACAGTGTTGAATTTCAATCTTTAACACTATTCGCCAGTTGCGATGAAACCATACAGTCTATGGATGAACCGTAGCTCTGAGTTCGATTAACTAACCACTCTAGAGGAATGTAGACTCTTGACTCGATTGGTTTGGGCTGGTATTCTGCGCGGGTGCTTCAGTGCTTCTGCACGCGGGTTGAGCGCTGTTACTCATTGCATTGTAGTTATTGGCCTTTCTGACCACAATTAGATTGCAAACTTTTGCTTTTCACAATTATAAACGGAGAAATGGCTGATTCACAGGATGACAAACTCTACAAAGCCGAGTATGCGAAAAGTGGACGCGCCTCTTGCAAGAAATGCAAAGAAAACATAGCAAAAGCCTCGTTGAGAATGGCCATTATGGTGCAGGTGAGGAATTGTGTGCAACTTTCAGGCAATAATACTGATAGAATATCATCTGTGGTTTTGTAAATGCATTTGGTTTTGCGTTTATGTTCTTGAATGCTAGGTGTAATCGATGCGATTGCATATATTATACACGACACGTATACGTATGATTGTGTCTGAGGCCCAGGAGGAGTTTAAATGGTTCACAGTCAAGGAAAGAAAGAAATTAGCAGTGAATTCCTATGGCCATCAGTTTACATTGGCTTTTAGTGATGTTTTGGGCAACATTAGCAAGAAACAAATGTAAAAAAGAATGTTGCTTTTGATTTTGTGGGAGCAATAAACACAAAGCTGTGTTATTGCAATGCATTGATAGTACAGTGAAGCCCAGTAGAAACGTGTTTTAAATGGCCATGTCATGTCTGTTTTTCATTTCAAGTCTATGCATTCATGACTTATTAAACTCATTGTTTACATTTGTTTGCGATAGACTACTGTAACACCATAGACATGAAAGAGCACTGTAAAAATACCCAATATTTGTTTAGACGTGATCTGTTATACTGTAAATTCTCAGCTGTTCTCAGGACCGGAAATGACCAGTTTGCTGACTGCTGTGACATTGTTTTTATGTGCTTTCAGTTTACAGGCATTTCATTCATTGTTGCATAACATGGTTGCTGTATCTAATTGGTTATTTCTTGTTTAATGGTCCAACACCTGTCTGTGTTCCACAGTCTCCCATGTTTGATGGCAAAGTGCCCCACTGGCACCATTTTTCCTGCTTTTGGCTCCGGGCTGCAGTACAGTCACCCTCTGACATATCTGGATTTACTGACCTCCGCTGGGATGACCAGGAAAAAGTGAAGAAAGCCATTGAGAGCGGAGGTGCTACAGGAGGTAATTTGTTAATATTCCTTTTGACCAAAGCACTGATTTTGCTTTGTTGAGTGTGCCATATGGGCTGCAAAGCGTTAGGCTTAAGTCACTAAGTCTTGAATTAATTCATTAATCCTCATTGCTTTGCAGGTAAAGGAGAGCAGAAGGGAGCAGCTAAAGGAGAGAAGACACTGAATGACTTTGCAGTGGAGTACGCAAAAGCCAACAGAAGCACCTGCAAGGGGTGTGATCAAAAAATCGAAAAGGTGCATTTTGTATTACCTTTTGTTAGACAAATGATGCTTTTGAACACAACAAGTTAGTTATAAGTTAATCTGTTCTTCCCTGCTGGTGTCCAGGACCACATCCGTGTGTCAAAGAAGACAGTGGACCCAGAGAAACCTCAGCTTGGTCTAATAGATCGCTGGTACCACACTGCCTGCTTTGTGAGCCGCCGTGAGGAGCTACTGTTTAAACCAGAGTACAGTGCCGCCCAGCTCAAAGGTTTCGCAGCTCTTCGAGATGAAGACAAAGAGGAGCTGAAGAAAAGACTTCCTGCTGTGAAGAATGAAGGGTGAGCTTGCAATTTCTTATTTAGGTTGCTGTCATGTTGCATCAAACTATAGAAGCACCTCTTTAGGATGCTTTTTGCTTCTTTATGTAGATTTACAAAAATCAGCATAACTATTTATGTAAACTGGATAGGTTTGTGTAGCAATTTCAGCTTAAAAGATTTTGCATGGATCCGTCATACGTTTCAAAACATGAGCAAAGTATTGTTATCTACAGTAGTCTATCACAAGTAGGGCTACATGCTTAATTTTAATAAAACAGAGACTGCAATATGAGTGCGATTATCAAATCGTAAAGGCTGCAATTTAAATGAATATATGCACTCCATGTTTCAGAGTGAAATGTGGCACTGTGTTCTTTTACATGCACATGATTCAGTGTCTCAGAGCGGCTCGGTTCACAGTTAATGCTGCTCATCTCTGGATGTGTTGTCAGTTTGGGTCGCTTATAATGAGCATTTGGGAACACAGCATGCACCAACCTTTTTCCCCAATTTGTAATGAGAAGTGCTTATAAACTAGGTAGTGTCAACAAAATTTTAAAGGCTCCCTATGATTTGATTTGTAATGTTCGAAAATTACTCAATTTAATACAGCCAAAAATATTACTATTTTTCTTTTGCAGTTGTACTTTAAAATAAAAATTCTTTTATTTTTCTTAAATACTCAATTTTTTTCTATTACAGTGAAATACTACAATAGTATATTTTATTCTGTTTAATATTTTAATTAATCAATAGTAATAATTATAATAAAAATGATTGTTATAACATTGATGTATAATCACAGAATTTTGGGCAAAATAGTGCAGCCCTACAAGCAAGCACACCTTTTTTTTAAATTGCCATTTTTATCAGAAAAATTACAATTAGATTTTTCCCCCTAAATTATTCAGCCATAGTCTTAAGTCGTATTTAAAAATAGTATTTTCTCTCTCAAATTAAAGAATGTTTCACAGAAATATATAGACAATGCACATACAGAATACAGGTCTGGTTTTACACATTAAACCACCTTAGAATTATGTTTTTAATCCCATTATTAAAATGAAGATTCTTTTCAGTTTTTTATTTGGGACTAGACTAAGTGTTATTGTTCAGGATCTTTGAGTGTTGTTGTTGCCTCCTCCATCGTCATGCTGCTCATCGCCATCACCGATGCCTCTGCAGCACAGGAAGATGGCCTTGAAGGCATTTCTGAAGGTTTTCATCTTGTAGGCATATAGGAAAGGGTTAACAGCCGAGTTTGCGTGGGAGAGAATAATGGCCGTTAGTAACAGCGGTAGAGGCACAGGACATGACGGACACAGCAGCAGGAAGCAGTTGATGATATGTAGTGGAATCCAGCAGGACGTGAAAAGGAAGAGGACCAGGAAGAGCGAAGTGGCCATCTTCATCTCTTTCGTCATCTTGGCTGTTCCCTCCGTGTTGGCTGCACCACCGCGCTCTGCCGCAATCCTCCTCATCTGACGTTTGACCGTGACAAAGATCTGCGCGTAGATGAGGAACATCACCACCAGGGGGGTCAGAACGCAGACGAAGAAGTTGAAGTAGACCATGTAGGTCATATCCACCACCAACACGAAGAAACAGTACCCGGACTCAGGCGGAGGCTTGTGCTAACCCATCAACGGCACCAGACCGATCAGGAAGGCCAGCGTCCAAGTGAAACACAAGACAAGCACTCCGTTGCGAGGTGTCATGAGCCGGTGGTACTGGAAGGGCATGAAGATGGCAATGTAACGCTCAATGGCGACCGCCAGCAGGCTGAAAATGGAGCTCTGGGTTAGCATGATGAGCACAGATAACATTAGCAAACACAGATACAGATTGTGCCGTGGAATGCCCAGGTCTGTCATGATGGCGCAAGGGATCGCCAGTGAACCCACACAGATATCAGCCACCGCTAATGACACCAGGAAGTAGTTCGTAACCGTTTGGAGCTTCCTGTTTAGTCCCACTGCAACACAAACTAGCAGGTTGCCCACAATGGAGAGGAGGGCTATGACAAGCTCTGCTATCATGTAAGGCAGATTTATGGATGCTAGGATGCTTGGCGCAGCTGTTGTTGTAGTAGTAGAAGTAGTAGTACTAGTAGTGGTGGTGGTGGTGGTTTGGGTTAGTTTACCTTGCGTAAGTGTAGACATGGTGGACGTGGCCAACTGCAAAAAGGTGTTATTTTCATAAGAGGTGTCATTCATAAAAATCGTGTTGGTATAGAAGAGAGTCGGCGAGAATGTGAAGTTGGCAAAATACTGATTCATTTTGACCTGTAAACATAAAACCAAGTAAGGAAGAAAAATTATAATTGAAAATCAGATATTAAAGGGTTAGTTCACCCAAAAATGAAAATTAGACTGTGTTTTACTCGCCCTCGAAGCATCCTATGTGTATATGACTTTCTTCTTTCAGACGAATCCAGTCGGAGTTATATTAAAAATTAGGGGTGCTCCGATTGATCGGCTACCGATCACAATCGGCCGATAATCGCTTTGGGATGATTGATCGGTGGTATCTAAAAAGGCCGATCTCCTAAAACCGATCTCAAGCTGAGGTCACGTGAGAGGTTTGACATGACATGCAGCGGCGCCGTCTCTGTCCGGCATGGGTGAAATAATTATAATGCTTTAGGTGAGGTACAATTCATATTTCTTCATTAAATAACTTAAAGTAAATTGAAAAAGTTTCTGTGAGACATAATTTCACAAACAGCGTGAGTGAATCACCGCGCGCGCTCTCTTTCTCTCTGAAAATGCAAATGTCTTCAAATCACATCGCGTCTGCACTGTAAGCGAGCTGCATGCTGCACAGTTGACACAGGAATTGTCACTTGCACTATCGAGGCAGCGTCGCATCGTAACTAAAGTTTATAAATTAAATTTTTTTCTTTTTAATTCTTGCCAGTGTTTAAACCATTCAACGCTCGCGTGCTCTCCTGGAGACCGTGCGCTCATGCATACTCGCAGCGCACACACATAACGCCAGGTTCACATTATTTGTTTGCAGTGCGTATGTGGTGCGTATTTTTTCGGCGCTCATTTTAACGGATTAAAGCGTTCTCGCTGCACACACGGTTGCGGTCTGGCAGTGCGTTTAGGAGCGGTGCCTCTGCAGCAGTGCAGAGATCATTTCCGCAGTCTATTTTTGCTGCGCCTCACGCGCTGAATTAAAGTAACAGCGCATTGTTTGCGGTAAATATGATCATGCATTGACACAAAAATTTAGTAATTACACCATAAATGCATATAATTAAAGTCTACTGTGTTTCACAGTCAACACATAGGCTATGGCTTTTTGGCTAGGTTTAAAGGAAAAGAGCACTTTTAGATAAACAAGGCAATAATTTTAAAGTTCTTAA
>NW_015633173.1:197031-200960 GCF_001515625.1 Sinocyclocheilus rhinocerous | reverse complement strand
TATACACACATACTTTACAGTCACTTTTGATCAATTTAATGCATCCTTGCTGAATAAAAGTATTATTTAAAAAAAATGATTAATCTATCATCAATAATTAATATAGTAAATTTTTTAAAATAATAAATATCTATTTAAAAAGTAAATATTAATGTACCTACCAAGTCTCTGTCATGTATGCTTCGTATGTTATTGCTTTGAGATGCCACTCGTCGCTTGATGTTGTTTGCCTATGTTCTGCCAATGCATTTGACTTCTTTGGATCTGCTTGGAAAAGTTCTTGCATCCATTAGCAAAAGATGCCACTGTACTGCCCTCGGTATATGTGCTGTATATAACTTGACAGCCAGATAAACTCTTCCCTAACATCAAGACTCTGAAGACATAGGCTCCTTGTCCACAGGTTTATTGACGTTGTGAGGAAAAGTGAAACTGAAACATACAAAACGCATAATCAACAGATATAATCAAATGAAATGAATTAAATCTCCTTTTTTTCCTTTTACTGTCACAAGTTTATGTATTTAACAAATATCTTTAAATGTAATGTATGTATATTTAACATGTATTTAATTTTCTAATCACTGTTCTATCTGTACTGCATTTATATGAACTTTTAATGGTCTAGGAACAGTATAAACATTACCACAACGAAATGTCATTAACTATAGTGAGGTAGATAGAGAATAATAGGCTTCTAACAATCAGCTCCATAAAATGTAACACTATCCCCAAATAATAATCTGCAATCATATATATTGTTAAAAACAGTCAATATATACCCACGATGCTACAACAGACGCAAGATGTATGCAAATATCACAGTATAGCTTCAGATCCACTAAACATGCTACTCTCTGTGTCATGCTTGCTCACTTCCTTATTACTGGTCACATGGCAGGACTCTTGCTGAAACTTAAGATTCTTAAAGGGACCACAACCAAATAAAGAAAAGCATAGATATTAGCTTCAAAAACTAAAACAAGACATGAAACATATTAAATGGTAACAAAACAACCACATCTATATTCATTTATTTTCTCTCTCCCCGTGTCGCTTTTCACCCGTAGCTGTGATATGGGCTTTTATAAGCCTTTTATTCTAATGGGAAGAATGGTCTTGTTTGTGTTTGCTTTGACCTCTGGTGCCCATTATTGCCACCCAAATGTGCGTTAATTACATTCTGGAGGGGAAGTAGGCACAGTGGTGCTGTTGAGATCAGCTTTGATGTCTGTCATGAGGTGATTAATTAATGATCTGCATTATGATGGCCACCGGATAGAGGATCCTGTCCAGACATGACTGTGACTCAGTGGACTGATAATCTTCTAATGAGGTCCACTGATAGAAGAGCCTCTGGGTTCTAACACACACTCGGAGGAGACCAAATTCTCTCTGTAGGATGAACTCAGATCCACAAGGTGGAAAGATTTTCACCATTCAGATCAAGTGATCAGATCTTGGATCAGCTAGGGTTTATAATAAGAATGCTCCTTTTTATTGATGTAAAAGGCATCGAGTCAGCTGTTCATTATGTCTGACTGTACGTTGTACACGTATGTGCACCTGATCGCCCTGAAAGAGTTTGTGGTGATGACTACATTTAACTTGCTTATTACAAGACTACTTGCAAATATAGACACAACTAACAAGTGTTATTTTAGTATTGTTTATATTATATTAAAGATATTTAATATTTTTAATATTAATTAGCTTTCACTTTTATATTTGCTGTTTTTTTGTTGTTGTTATTTTTAATATTTATATTTAGCTTTTTTATGTCAGTTAGTTGCAGTGGCAGCATTTCTAATAGATTTTTTTTAGGTGTTTTTCGTCTAATACTTGTATTTTATTTTATTCAATCTTTATTTCAGTTAACAAAATTGATTTGTAGTAGCTTTAGTTAATCATAATGCTGTGTAGGTTATTAGTTGCCTGGGTCAATGGTGAGTTATACAAATTATACAGAAGAAATAGCAAGTGAAAACTACAGCTGACCATTCAGAATCAATATGCTGCAAAGAACTGAATTTTCAAGTAATGTCCTTAGGATATAAATGCAATACATTGTGTATTCATAGTGTTTTTTTTTTTAATGCGTTTTCTTTCTCAGGAAGAGAAAGATAGATGATGTAGATGGAGGAGTCTCCAAGAAACAGAAGAAAGAAGATGAAAAACTGGAGCTGAAACAACTGAAGGTATGAGTTGTTTCTGATATCTTTCATATGGCTCGGATTATTATAGATAACTTTTGCCTAGTAACAAATGAATTTGCTCCAATATAATGTAGAGATTTTGATGCACGCTTTTACATTTTAGCTGATTAGACTATCTATTTATTATCTTAACAAGATTATATGGAATTATTGAATTTTTGAAATATATTTTATGATTTGCATTAATAAGTTCTTTGTCTATTACCAGAACAGACCTAAGAATTTTATTACATTAGTTGTGCTGTCTGTAGAAATGAGACTATAGTGTTTTCTCCCAACATTTAGCTGATTGCTCTAATTTTTTTCTGTAAATTAGAAAGTATATCAGTCTGAAAATGCTTTTGTCTGGTTCTTGATGTATTCTAGGAGCAAAGCCAGATGATCTGGGGAATTAAGGACAAGCTGAAGAAATTCTGCTCCATCAATGACATGAAGGAACTGCTTATTGCCAACAATCAGGAGGTTCCATCTGGGGAGTCAAATGTAGGTGTGAAAAACAGAAAAACTGTACTGATGTGCTGATTTGACCACTGTCTGACTGTCAATTTCAATAGCAGCATCAAACGTCAGATACCAAAGAGAATCTGTGACTATTTTCACTATTGGTCTTGTCAGTTTCGTTTTAGCCTAAATGAATTCGTTTTGGCTTGTCGTTTATATTGCTATAGCTTCTTATATTTTTAATTCTTGTTCTTTTCTAAATACTGTTAATTGAAAGGATTTGTTGCTGAGGGGAACTAAAATAGCCTAGCTATGTTTACAGTGTTTATTATGTTTGTAAACATTTCGCGTCGGCATTAGGCCTATGTCTGAATGAAATAATAAAATGCGACTTATGTTTTTTCCCCCTAAAAAACTATTTTTTTTATACACGTAGCGTATTTTAACCATGCAGCAAACCTTTTTAAATATTTTGATAAATTACTGAAAAAAATTTGTACTTTTTAAACCGTTTAACTGATTGTATTAACCGGTCAAAAATTCTTACGGTCGGTTAACCGGTTAAAATGAACATCCCTAATTGGTCTATTACTTTGGGTATCATTTCTCTAATGAAATGTGACTGTTTAATTGACAGATCATAGACCGGCTTTCAGACTGCATGGCTTTTGGGTCCTTGAAGCCTTGTGAGACTTGCAAAGGGCAGCTTGTGTTTAAGAGTGATGCATACTACTGTACTGGAGACATCTCTGCGTGGACCAAGTGTGTATTCAAGACTCAGACACCTGATCGCAAAGACTGGGTCACTCCTAAGGTAAGTGCTGTAGATCTGTGGTAGTTGGATATTCACATCTGCATGCAGGTGAATTTCAACACCTAACATGTCCTGCAAATGTTATTCCTCTTTAGGAGTTCAGTGAGATTCCATTCCTGAAGAAGTTTAAGTTTAAACGGCAGGACCGTGTGTTTCCCAAAGATGCCCCTCCTGCAGCCCCCACCCCTTCGTCTGCTGCTGCTACTGTGACCTCAGCTGCCCCGAGTGCGTCCACTGCCGCCAGTAATAACCTCACTGAGGTGCCTGCAGGTCAGTGACTCTGAGAGAAACCTTGAGAAATACTGGGGTTTATTTAGTGGTCAATCATTTTAGGTTACTGAACAGCAGATGCACACACAAATAACAGGGCAAGTTCTCCGGCACCGTGCCGGATCTCCGGCGTGCGGCGTTTGGCTGCAAAAAAAAAAAAAAAAAGATAGTCGTCCTACATTTAAAAA
>NW_015633173.1:190860-196321 GCF_001515625.1 Sinocyclocheilus rhinocerous | reverse complement strand
AGTCGCAGCTGATGAATGGAAAAGAAGCCTGGGTCTCGAGCGCGACACATTGAAAAAGCTGCGAAGCGCAATGTTCAAAGATTTCCATCTAGTGTCATATTTACATAGAAAAGCTATTAGAAAAGCAGCGGAGCTTTGTAAACAGCTCAGAGTAATCAAGTCATCTCCATAAGAACAATATGATTGCCAGAACGAATTTACCGGGATTTTTGAAAAGGTCCTGTTCACACATGATCTCTTAATGGTAATTTACCAGTAAAGACTGTATGTGTGAAAGGGACTAAACTCTTCCTCTGCATATGCGGTGAGTTTGGGTTTAACGTCAATCTGGGAAAACTCATTTGTTTTGTTATTGTACATCGCGATTTCAAAATAAAAGTTTCCCAATTTGCATGTGGCCAAATATTAAAATTAAATGGATTTAAACGTCGTTGAATCACATGAAACATCACCAGGCCGTTGGCGCCCTCTGCAGGTATTTGTTATAATATAGGCATATTACATTATGTATTCAACAATGTTGTTCAATAAAACCATGTACTTGGTTTGGATACTTTATTTGAGGCTAATAATTATTGCCTCATTGTTACTTTATATATATAAATATAGTCATATTAAAGGGGTCATATGATGAGATTTCAATTTTTCCTTTCTCTTTGGAGTGTTACAAGCTCTCGGTGCATAAAGAAGATCTGTAAAGTTGCAAAGACTAAAGTCTCAAATCCAAAGAGATATTTTTACATTTACATTAGCCTATATTTAAATTTTGTTATTTACAGACGCTTTTATCCAAAGCGACTTACAAATGAAGACAACAGAAGCAATCAATTGTAGTATTAAAACAACTAAAAACAGATCCAAAACTAAAAGCTAAAACTTTATAAATACTACTATATATAATAATAATAATTGTATTTCTTTTAATTAATATTCAAGAAATTTGAAATCATTTGAAAAAGGATTAAAGAATAAATGTGTAAAATAAACATACTTATACTTTAGATGACAAAGTATTTTTCACAAATAAATAAATATTTAATAAAAATATAATTAAAAAGGTAGTAGCCTAAATACTGTAACCAACAGGGCAGCAGTATTCTGGGAAGTTTGTGTGCATTGGGAATTATATTTTTTCAAATAAAGCCAAGGTAACACTCATTTTACATACAGCACACAGTGAAAATTACATGAATATGACAGTGGGCAAATGCATAAAGCGCAGCATAATTTGAAACTTATCGGCCGATGCCGATATTTGAAAAATGCCAAATATCGGCCGATATATCAGTCGACACTAATCCTAAATGTTACATGAGTTTGCACCATATTGTAGTGAGTAAACTTTTTTGGTATTGCGGTTTCAAATTTCCCACCATAATCTGTAGTCTGAGCCTGTCAAGGGCTAATGGCAATGGCAGATACGTTAGTTAGTTTCTTGTTTTGTTTGCCAAATAACCCTGTGTATGTGTCCGCCCCCGCAACCCCCAACCCCCAGAAAAAAGTTCAGGCTCAGGATTTTTTTTTGCTTTAACCCCTGAAATAATGATAGCAAGTTAGATGCACACAAAATTGCTAAAATTAAAAAGAATGCCACGTTTATTTTATGTTATTTAGTAAAAATTCATTACAGAAATATTTATAATTGATTAATGTGTATTTTCTGGTCAAGTTGCAACAGTGCTGTTTTACTATTATTTATATAGTATTATAGTATTTATTCATACTTGGAATTTTGAGCTTTTATTTTTATATTTATGTACTTTTTATATTTATACACATTTCATACACACGTTTTAGGAATTGTTTGTGCTTTGCTCATTGTTATTTATTTATTTTAGTTTTTCTATTTAGTAAGTGTATTGTCACATCCCTAGTGTCTATGAGCGTGATAAAGCTCATAATTTTCCAAGTGTATGATATAGATTTTCATTCTTTTTTTATTCAAAAATCAGTTTGAATAAAGAAATGTTAAAACACCAAACAATTGAGCTGTTAAAGTTACAGAGACACTCCTGCTAAATGGGCTTTCATGATTTGTCCTTTTTGGAAGTCTGAAGACTTTATGTTTATTTCAAATAAATAAATAAATAAATGAATATATATATATATATAATATTTGAAATATTTTATTATATTTATTTATAAATATTTTCACACCTTTTATTTGTGAAAATAAAGCATTAAATAGTGGGAAATAAAAGTTGTGGACACTGGGGAGGCTATAAATACATAAATATAAATAATAAATTACAGAGACAAAATTTTATTTGCATCTTGATGTTTCAGGGCTCCAGACTGCACCTAAAACGATCGCATTTGCGACCAAAAATATTACTTTTAGATCTCCACTGGCGACTATATAAATTTCCATGTTATGATGAAAAAAATTTGCCTTATTGTCTTAAAACAAGCCTTATTGTCTTTTTTCCTGATTGTTTTGCAATCACATCTTTTGTTATGTTGACGTAATAAACTGAGACGATGCGCATCAAAGTTTTAGTGGAAAAACAGTCCTCATCTCTGCCAAACAGCAGTGTTGACGTCACACCTGCTAAAAGCAGCTCCAGCTGTGGCAGCATGAGAGCGATCGAAAATGACGGAGACGTGTGAAGTTAAAGTGCAGAAAAGCAGTGTCTATTTCATGCACAACTACAACAGGTAAAGCTGTCAGCTGTGTGGACATTAACAATATCGTTAACAATTCTCATTTATAATCTATACTAATGTGGCTTCTTGTTATCAAGCTCTTTAGTCTGTATGCTTTGTTCTGTTAATGCGTGAACTTCCTATTATTTGTAGCGCGCTTGCCATCTAATAACTTAATTGCAATAAGCTTTGTGATCTGTTACCTTTCAATAAACAAAGTATCAGCTTTAAAATTCTGCTAAATTCATAATATTATTTGTAGCGCGCTTGCCATCTAATAACTTAATTGCAATAAGGTTTGTGATCTGTTACCTTTCAATAAACAAAGTATCAGCTTTAAAATTCTGCTAAATTCATAAAGAAATTCAAACAATAAATACAGTTTTGGCGCTCTTTAAATAAACACATGAGCTATCGCATTAACACCTCTGTTCAAGCAGCACATGAACCCATCATATCTTTCTCTTTACTACTATAGTATGAAATAATCATGAATGGATATCAAAAGGTATATTAGTCAGCTAGAAAAATACCTATAAAGAGGACCATTTTGCTAAATAAATGCGCTATATTGCATATTCATATTTTTACTTAAACGGTTGTCTACAAAAGAAAGGAGCTAAAGATAAAATTCAACGCCTCCTATATAATTGCCTGTTACTAATGAAGAAAAACAGACTGGATGTGTGCAAAACATGACAACATTTATAGGATGCATTGAGGAGGAGCCCAAACTACACTCAATGGCCAAGTGATGCTGAAATAATTATGGGCCGTGATACTGGCACAGATTCTGTGTAATGAACAATTCTATGTGACTGTCTATAGTTCTCAAGTTGGAAAAGACGTTTAGTTCCCACTTTAAGTGAACCTTAGTTCCCAGGACATCTACAAGATGGATTAAAAGGCTAATAAAGACGAGAAAATATGAGACATAAACACATGACAGTATGACTGAAATGTTAAAGTGTTAAAAATTAATAAATAAATAAATCAAATGCGTTTATTCTGTGGCACTTAAATTATTTGGTGCCTAATTTTGTTTCTTATAGGAGCAAATAGCTCCTTATTTATTTTTTTTTTTTTTTTTTTTGTCTGGAGCCCTGCTTACATTCAGAATTTCTTGTGTGATGTTCCAAAATTCATATTAAAATACATCGATGGAAACCCAGCTGATCTCAAAATGGCCAGATATTGGACAGTTGCTTGGGTCTGTGGCTAGTTTTATTTATCATTCTCTTAGAAACTGATAATTTGGCAAACGAGTTAAGTGGTTACTATGATGTTATGCTCTTTCAATTTTTATGAGTGTAAAGTTTGTTTTTCTCAATGTATCATCTAGATAAGCCTCTGACAGGACTGAAGCTGCTGGCTGTGGGAAAACTTAGAAAGAACAAAGATGAGCTGAAAAATGCAGTGGAAGTACTGGGAGGAAAAATCACAGGCACTGCCAACAAAGCTGCTCTCTGCCTCAGCAGCAAGAGTGAGTGATGTTCTGTAACTCTTTCCCAAACCCTAGTGAGCTGCCTTGCTGTCTAAGTAGACAGATTTTGTGTTTGGCATGTTTGCACACTGACTAAAATAAGGGATGCTCAGTACAAAACGAGGTGTGCGTGTTAATTAGGTGTCATGCTTGTACTTGCCAATTAATAAATTTGTCCCTTCTGGTTTTTCGCCAACTTATTTATTTGTAGGCGTGTGTTACTTTGAAAGTCATTAATAACCTGCTCTGTTCCTCTTGTATTTCAGAGGAGATTGAAAAAATGAGTAAGAAGATGGAGGAGGTGAGGGACGCAGGTGTGCGTGTGGTGGCAGAGGACTTCCTCACTGACATCAAGGAGTCCGGCAAGGCCCTCCAGGAGCTCATTTCCCTGCACGCCATCTCACCCTGGGGTGCTGAAGTTAAAGTCGAGTTCCAGGCTGCAGCCCCGGCCTCCAAATCCACTGGCGCTCATTCCTCAAAGAGTACCAGCAGAGTCAAAGAGGAAGAAGGTTAGAGAGGCATTTTAATTTTCCTGCAAAACATATAAACAAAGATCAAATATTTGACTCCTGTATGCACCTGCATCAGATGAAATTTAATTATTTAGGTTTTACTGAAAGACATTCAATTATATTCATAATGCATTTAGCTTAAATAATAGAATGTTTCAGAGTGAAACAAAATATGAAAATGATTTTAGGCAGGATTTTATTGGGTGAAACATGTTAGGCTGTGATATAATTAAAATTATATTTATTATTTAAAAAAATAATGTATGTATTAAATTATAATTATATAACATTTTACTTATTGTATGTTATATATAAATATTTAATATGTGTGTGTGTGTGTGTGTGTGTGTGTGTGTGTGTATATATAAACATACATACAGGGGTGCACATAAGTGAAAATAAAATAAAAAATGCACTGTGTAGACCGCTCATTTGTGTACGGACATGGTTGACAGCTGTTAATGCACAATCACCATTTTATATCGACTGACTGTAATACTATATATGTTTCAAATATTTCCATTTGAACTGAAAGCATAAATCTAGACTATGCGCTGCTGGTTTCACAGCAAAATGCAAAACTGACCTTTCAATCACTGACGCGCTTCACTCAGCAGCGCATATACAGGTGCATCTCAATAAATCAGAATGTCGTAGAAAAGTTAATTTATTTCAGTAATTCAGCTCAAATTGTGAAACTCGTGTATTAAATAATGCACACAGACTGAAGTAGTTTAAGTCTTTGGTTCTTTTAATTGTGATGATTTTGGCTCACATTTAACAAAAACCCACCAATTCACTATCTCAACAAATTAGAATA
>NW_015633173.1:183073-188358 GCF_001515625.1 Sinocyclocheilus rhinocerous | reverse complement strand
TTTTCTAATTTGTTGAGATAGTGAATTGGTGGGTTTTTGTTAAATGTGAGCCAAAATCATCACAATTAAAAGAACCAAAGACTTAAACTACTTCAGTCTGTGTGCATTGAATTTATTTAAATTGAATTTATTTGAATTACTGAAATAAATGAACTTTTCCACGACATTCTAATTTATTGAGATGCACCTGTACTTGCAACCCACCAAAATAAATGCTTGCTGATTTTAGGTTTTAAAATGTTAAAAATTCATGTAAAAAGAAAAAAATTAAAATGTAAATATTTGCATTGTATTTTTAAGTGTACTATAAAATAATGTTTTTTGTTTAATACTCATTTATTTTATCATACTTTATTATTTTGTTTATTATTTTATTAAAAAAATTACCTAAATAAAGTGCAGTAATACTGTTATTAATATTACCAATTTATTTATTTTTTATACTTCTATTTCACACTACATGCAGGGTGAGCACCAAACCAAATCTCCAGGTGCTCTCATGAGAACCAGACCAAAAAACTTATGTGCAACCCTGTGTGTGTGTGTATGTGTGTGTGTATATATATATATATATAATCCACTTTTTAAAACATTCATTAAGACATACATTAAGAAATAAAATGTTTTTTTCTTTTGAAGTTGTTGTGGTTTTGTTCTAGGATTGATAGAAGCATTTTTGATTTTCAAATTCCATTTATATACATTCTCAAATGCATTGACATGATTTGTAATTTGTAAATCTTAAAAGGGAGTGTTAAACACTCTTGCTGAACACAATAATCCTGTTTTCTTACTCCAGCAGGTGGAAGCAAATCGAAGAAAATGAAACTGACAGTGAAAGGAGGGGCAGCAGTTGATCCAGACTCAGGTGAGACGGACTAATTTTTCCATAACACTTCAAGATATAAGTCAGTATGTTCTGTTTGGTTGTTTGTGCAATGCCTTAATCATGAATTGATTGCTCAGGTCTGGAAAACTGTGCTCACGTACTGGATCAGAATGGGAAGATTTACAGCGCCACACTGGGTCTCGTGGACATCGTCAGAGGGACGAACTCATACTACAAACTACAGCTGCTGGAGGATGACGTCAAGAAACAGTGAGCATTTGGATTCCTCTTTAGGGTGTCCGCGGGGTCTTAAAAAGTATTAAAAGTTGATAAATCAATTTAGAGAAAATTAAGGCTCTTAAAAAGTATTAAAAAGTCTTATATGCCATTTTCCAAGGTATTAAATTTTGTATCATCTTTTCGTTATGTATATTTGTCCGAATAGTGGGGTTCTGTGTAGTTTATTTATGGAATCCCGCAAGATTTGACGTCATCTGTTACGGCGCTCACTGACTGACTGCGCCGCTGCGTGATAGCGCGAGGCTTGTTGATCCTGCTTTCGCTGAATTTCTGACCATTATCGCATGCTCCCATCCGCTCCCGCAAACATTCTAATATTGTATATAATTTTCGCGTATCAGGGCGCCGCTATCAATATGTGGGGTATTTAAATTCCTTTTGAATGAGCAGTCGCAGTTCACTTTCACTTTCGATTTCGCGATCACGCGCGCACTGTGTAAAGGGAGCACATCTTACGATATAAGATATTTTTCAATGAGCTCAGGATCTGTTGAGGAGCAAATCCTCCAACATCTTGTCAGTTATCTCTCCTTACTTTTGACCCGTGATCAGTCAAATCTGACTTCTGCAGCTTGTGTTGGATGCAGGGTTGTTGTTGTTTTTTTCCACGATATTGGGCTGCTTTTAAACTCTTGCCATTGGTTGATTTTCCCCAGTGGGTTAAAGGTTTGAAATATTGCATAAATTACATTTGGTTGAAATGCTTGTACTGAAACATTTTGCATTCTACCTGTAATAAAACTACTGAATGTTTTGGTCCACACTAGAAGGAAGCATTTGGGCTGTGTTTATGATAAATGTCCCTAACAGTGACTGTAAAATTAGTATTTTAGGGATGGAAATTACATTTTTATATTTGGGACATGGTAATTGCACTACTTTGTTCTTTTTTTTTTACTGGCATGGGCTTGGGATGCACAATTAAAATTATGCAATAGTTGTGATCATTATTTTACCTGTGACCCCTTTAAAAGGTATTAAATTTAACTCCATGATTCCTGTATATACCCTGCTCTTACACATACGTAATTTTATCCCAAACTTAAGAACTTGTTCATTATTAGACAGCCAATTTAATTGTACAATATAGATAATCCATAGTAATTTTATACTGTATATACAAGTTTCTTTGATGTAATAGTAAGTGCTTTGCAAGCAGCATTTTTAACCAACTGCTGCTTCAAAACCTTAATGTATATGTGTTTTTTTGCAAATGTTTCCCATAAGGTATTTCTCTTATAAAAGTGTGAATTTAGGGTACGAATCAATTCAAGCTTTTTTTTAATGTACACTTTTTATGTGAGGAATACCTTTTATTTATTTATTTGACCAGATAGGGCCATTTGTCTTGAGCATGCTTGTGTTGCTTTTTCAGATACTGGGTGTTCAGGTCGTGGGGTCGAGTCGGCACCACCATTGGGGGAAACAAACTGGACAAGTTTTATGATAAGAACTCCGCAATGGACAATTTCTGCAGCGTGTATGAGGAAAAGACTGGGAATGCCTGGGCCTCCAGCAACTTCACAAAATACCCCAACAAGTTTTATCCTCTAGAGATTGACTACGGACAGGTAAGAACTGGAGTGACATCAAGCCAGAGCACTGTTGGAAATGTGAGAGTGTGATTTAAAAAGCACTGCTAGAATTGTGCATACATCTTTGTGAATATTAGTTGCGTCTGTTAACATGAATTAAAGGCCGTCAGAAAGACTATATTAAAATAATTTAATTCCATAATACCATTACTGAATGTTCTTTATGGTTTATACCTTTGATTAATTAATATACATGTACATTTTTACTCACAAATAGCAATTTTCTACCAAATAAAGTATTACCTTATTATAGAGCTTGACAACATTTGTAATTATATAATATATAATTAAAATATAAAATGATGATTAGCTCATTTTAAGCCTTGTTTTGTCTTGTCTTTTAAATAATTTGAAGCCATTTCACTTTGGAAGTGTGCTAAGGCTTCCTAGTGGGTCCTGGCTCCTCTGATAGAGAGCCTACAAATATAAACATAGTGATAAGTATTTAAACAAATTGTTTATAATCTAAATAAATCAATATGGAGCTTTCTGCATGTATTTACCCAGGACGAGGAGGCTGTGAAGAAGTTAACTGCGAGCACAGGTGCCAAGTCCAAGCTGGACAAACCCATCCAAGACCTCATCCGAATGATCTTTGATGTGGAGAGCATGAAGAAAGCCATGGTTGAGTTTGAGGTGTGTTCACTTCCTCTTATTTTTTATTTTTAGAAAATGTAAGACAAGCGCAGTAAAATAGCACTAAAACTATCTATATTTGTTGTGGTCATATGTGTTGGTAACTTTGTGTAATTTCTCCTACAGATTGACTTGCAGAAGATGCCTTTGGGAAAACTAAGTAAGCGACAGATCCAGAGTGCTTATTCCCTCCTGAGTGAGGTCCAACAGGTTGGTCTTAGTGGTTCTGAAAGCTGGATCTCAACCGTATATATATGTATTAAAAGCCCAGTTCTTCCCATTTCGGTTGCCTTTATCCTAACGTCCTTTTTGCTCTTCATTCATTTCTGTAGGTTGTGGCAGATAGCGCTGCAGAAGCACAGATCTTAGATCTGTCCAATCGCTTCTACACACTGATACCTCACGACTTCGGCATGAAGAAACCACCACTGTTGAATAACATGGATTACATACAGGTACGACTTGGGCAACCATCTAAAGATTGGCACGGAAACAGTCTTGCTGTGATTGTACTCAATCCTGTTGCATATCCATTATAGCAAAAGGTGCAAATGCTGGACAACCTGTTGGACATCGAGGTGGCCTACAGCCTGCTACGAGGAGGAGTGGAGGACAATAAGAAAGATCCCATTGATATTAACTACGAGAAACTCAAAACCAAAATTGAGGTAAAATGTCTTTCACTGAAAGAACTGTGAAGTATCCTTCACTATTACCATGAAGTGGTCATGTTGTAGTGATTGATGCCGATTTTGTGTTTCTAGGTGGTTGAACAGTCATCAAGTGAGGCTCAGCTTATCCTACAATATTTGAAGAATACACACGCTGCTACTCACAACACCTACACACTGGATGTCGAGGAGGTGAGGTTAACCCTATAATGCCTACTGCATATGCATTATATGTTTTGCCCCCACAATTACAATTACAGTGCTTTTATCAGAAAAGCATTTAAATATAATCTTACTAGGACATATTATTGGGAAATATAGAGTGGTATTTTATGCAAGTAGTCTGCAGTACTGTTATAAAGGTCTCATTCATTTACATTCCACGTTATCAGAATTTCATACTTTTTGACCATATAAATATCAGCAACTGTACTAAATTGCATATTTTTGCTCAGCTTGAGCCTCTGAAAAAAATAAAGTGTTTTTTTTCCCTCCTTGAGTATGAGCTTCATGTTTCCTATATTTAAAATATAGAGTGGTATTTTATGCAAGTAGTCTGCAGTACTGTTATAAAGGTCTCATTCATTTACATTCCACGTTATCAGAATTTCATACTTTTTGACCATATAAATATCAGCAACTGTACTAAATTGCATATTTTTGCTCAGCTTGAGCCTCTGAAAAAAATAAAGTGTTTTTTTCCCTCCTTGAGTATGAGCTTCATGTTCTCCTATATTATACTATATGAGCCATAAAAGCCTGATGTATCAAATATGATATAAAACACATACAGTATGTGAAGTTTTAGGGTTTGTTTTCTGTTAACTTAGAAAAATGTGAATTTTCAGGCTTTACAGGGTTCACTAGTGCATTAAAGGATAAGTTCACTCCAGAATTAAAATTTCCTGATAACTCACCCCCATGTCATCCAAGATGTTCATGCCTTTCTTTCTTCAGTCAAAAAGAAATTAAGATTTTTGAGGAGAACATTCTTGGATTTTTATCCATATAATGGGACCCAACGGGTTGAACGTCCAAACTGCCGTTTCAGTGCAGCTTCAAAGGGCTCTATACGATCTTAGCTGAGGAATAAGGGTCTTGTCTAGCGAAACGATCTGACATTTTCTAAAAAAATAAAAATGTATATACTTTTTATAAACTGTAATTTGGACCTTCAACCCATTGGTCCCAGTTGAAGTCCACTATAAAGAGAAAAATCATGGAATGTTTTCCTCAAAAACCTTAATTTCTTTT
>NW_015633173.1:176871-182955 GCF_001515625.1 Sinocyclocheilus rhinocerous | reverse complement strand
CTATCGGCTTATAAATAGGGTTGCAAAGGTGTGGAAAATTTCCGGAAACTTTCCAGAAATCCATGGAATATTCAAAAAAAATCCTGGAAAGTTTCCAAAATTTCTGAAATATTTCTGAAATTTACTGGAAATTTTCCACCTTTTTGCAACCCTATTCATAAATGAACTGAGTATGCCGTAGCTGTAAAATAACACGCTATTATCTCTGACTACTGCTATTTTGTATTGTTAGATCTTTAAGATCGACAGGGAGGGTGAGTCCCAGCGTTTCCGCCCCTTCAAAGAATTACAAAACCGGCAGCTGCTGTGGCACGGCTCCCGCACCACCAACTACGCTGGTATCCTGTCTCAGGGTCTGCGTATCGCTCCTCCTGAAGCTCCGGTGGTAAGTTTCTGCACCTTCATTGCCATTGGCTGCTTCTCTCTGGAAAAAAATGAGCATGCAAAAACCTTTATTGATTAATAACTGTATTGGAGCAGTTTCTATCTTAAAGTGCTCATGAAATGGAGAATCAAAATGTTCTTGATATTTACAAAAATAAGAGGTTACTTTACAGTAAAAACAAAACATACTGCAAGTTTCAGACCTCCCTAGTTTAAAATATGAATTATTCTTTTCTACGCTTCTGAAATGCCCGTTTATTTTTAACAACGTGCCTGAGCAACTGAAAGAAACAGAAAATCGAAATTTTCGATTGTTTTTCACATTTCACAATGGACTGTTTTGTCAATTACATGTCATAAAACATGTTTTATTTAAAGATATGGCAATGCCAAGCATTTTGTCCTCGGACGTCACATTTCATGACCCCTTACATTGACATTTGACACATATACAATAGGACTGTACTCTAATCATATCTATTCTGGTGATTTGTAATACAAGACAGGTTACATGTTTGGCAAAGGTGTTTACTTTGCTGACATGGTGTCGAAGAGTGCAAACTACTGCCACACATCCCAGGCTGACCCTGTTGGCCTCCTTCTGTTAGGAGAGGTTGCCCTCGGAAACATGTAAGAGATGCTCTTTTTGTCCTAGTTTCAAGATGATTACAGTTTAACAAGTTAATGTACTACTAGAGTACAAAAGTTTGGGGTCAGTAAGATTTTATTTTTTTAAAAGATGTATCTTATGCTCGCCAAAGCTGCATTTGTTTAATCAAAGATACACTAAAAACAGTAATATTGTAAAATATTATTACAATTTAAAAGAACTGTTTTCTATTTTATTATATTTTAAAATATTATTTATTACTGTGATGGCAAAGCTGAATTTCCAGAATTTCCTTCAGAAATAATTCTAATATGCTGATTTGGTGCTCGAGAAACATTTCTTATTATTATCAATGTTGAAAATAGTTCTTAATATTTTTGTGGAAGCCACACTATATTTTTCTTAAAAAGAGCAGCAATTATTTTACATAGCTTTTGTAACAAGTTACAAAATAAGTTTAATATGTTTAAAATGTTACTTTTACTTTACTATTTTCTATTATTACGTTACTATTATTTCTATTTGTATTAATTTCTTTCTTTTTTTACTGACCCCAAACGTTTGAACAGTAGTGTATGTCAATAATTGGAAATTAGTAAAAAATAAATGCAAAGTTTATTTGCAAAATGCTCTTTTATGATTCGTTGTTGTCATTGTCTACTCCAAAGATCTGATTGTGATCATTTTTTTCCCTTCTATTCTAAGACATGAACTGAAAAAGGCCTCACACGTTACAAAGTTACCAAAGGGTAAACACAGTGTAAAAGGTAAGATGGCTCTTCATTCAGAAAGAGACCTTTTTTTTGTAGTTAAGCTGTTGTTTAAAATGTCCAAAGCTCAAAAAGTCAATCATAAGTTTCTGACAGAAATGTTTTTAACATGTTTTTTTTTTTCTGTATGAAGGTTTGGGAAGGACCGCTCCAGACCCAAGAGCTACTGTATCTCTGAATGGAGTGGATGTTCCTCTGGGCAAAGGCATCAACACAAACACTGAAGACACAAGTCTGCTGTACAACGAGTATCCTTTCGTTTTCTGCATCGTTCATTTTCCTTCTTGCTGTTGGCTATCTGTTGTTTTAGGTAAATGTACATCTCAAATATATTTAGACAATTACACATTCACTGTGTTTCCCTTGACTCTAACTTTCCTCCAGGTACATTGTGTATGATATTGCTCAGGTTAACCTGAAATACCTGCTGAAGATTCGCTTCAACTACCAGACCTCTCTCTGGTGAGACAGCAGATGAGATCTGTCCAGGTGGACAGGCTTTTGGACGCCACCGAAGCCCACTGCTACAGCTTTAGCACCAAGACCAAGCAGCATATGGGTTGACAAACCATTAAATCAGTTTTCTAGCGCTTCGGCAGCACATTTCCTGTTGCTCTAATCTGTTAGTTTGGAGTTAAGTGGCTATATCTAAATCGTATCACTGCATTGTTGCAAATATCACAGGCTTAGGTACATAATCGCAGAAATGATTGGACTTATCTGTGGAGATCTTGCTTATGAGCTACCAACGATGATAGGTAGACAGTCTTCCATTTGATTCATAGACTTTCTTCGTTGAAATAGTTTTGCTAAACCTGGAATCAGGTTAACGGTAACACATCTAGTGTACACATTTTTGTTTGTCTTCTCAATATAAAAAAGAGAACATGTACAGTTTTAGACAAAATGTTGTAAGTTAGCAAATAGCATGCCATAAGTGAGTAACCTTTTACTAGAATTGCCAATGTATGGACAAATGTTTTGTATGTTAAATCTGTACTTTCCCAGTTTTGTTTTTCAGTTTGATGTCCCTTATTAAAACCAACTAAAATGGCAATGAAAAGCTCAAAGCAGTGGCTGCTGCTGTACTCATGCACCTGTAATCTTTTTTGTTTTTTTGGTAAACGTTGCTCCACTACGGTTTTGTGGACAAGAAGCTGTTGGCGTCCTGACAGATGTCTTTGCCTCATAAATAAAACGGTTTTTGGCTTATTTTTGAAGCTTATTTATTTGTCAAATGCTTCTGTTCAGTTTCACCAATAATTTGTGTATGAGACAATCCAGAGGAAATAAGAAAATAAAATATATTTTTAGGGTTTATTACCATTAATATTTTAACAAAAATGTACCAAACTAACATTTTTCAATACATTTGTAATTCAAATTGCTCAGTACTTAGTACTACAGCATCTGTTCTGACCGAATCTTTATGAAAATGTATTATGGGCTTACTACCTTAAAAAATAAAATCAATTAAAAAATTGAGAAAAAACAAAAAACTATACGCTATGGTATGTTGGTAGATATTTGCATAAAATCTGTTAGAGTAATGAAGTAATCTACTTAATTATAGCTATGGTCCTGTTGGAAGTCCCACAGTAAAAATGTTTATACTTGCAGGAACTATAATACATTTTTATAAATGTAGTTCTAGATTAACAAAAAAGCACCATGTTGGTGCACTATGGTTTTACTGGTGTTGGGCTCGTTACTCATAAAATGTAATTTATTACTCGTTACTAGTTACTCCTTTCAAAAATAATATTATTTCCATCCCCTGAATGTAAGCTTTTCCATATTCCAAGTTTGCCTGCTGCACTGGTGACTTCATGTGCCTGTGCGAGTCGTGAAAATTATGAAGATAAATCTAGGAATTACTGGATTGTTGGATTTCAAATCAGTAGGGGTTGAGGCATCAAAAGTAACGAGCTGTTTTATGGATGGGAACTGTAGTATTATTACTGAAATCTTATTAGCAATTAGTTACTATTTACTACAAAAAGTAATAACACTGGGTTTTACTGTTACTGTGTATGTGTCTCTCTGACACTAACAGCATTCATACTTTTACCTGATTACTATGATTTTGCAACAAATTAACTATGGCAGTGGTTTTCAACCTTTTTTATTTGAAGGCACAATGGTCAAAGGGCCATCATATAAGCTTTAATATATCCTCTGGTATGTTCTGCTGTATTTATGATAAAGCTGCTTGTTTTCAAACTATTTTTATTAACAGAAAATGTGAGTGTAAATATGTTAAATGAATTAACCACAATTATTTTGTTATTCCAGCAAAGTGTATATTCTTTAATAAAACAATAGTTCGTAATAATGTTTTGCAATGAAATAGGATTTTTTTAATATAAAAAAATAAAAACTCAGTTTACGCCTTAATTTTGCGTTTTTAGTCAGATTTTTTTTAATATAAGAAAATTGAAGTCATCCTGAGGCCCCCTAATGGGCCCCAGTCCCCTGGTTGTGAATCAGTGAACTATGGCAAATTTTCACAAAGCCTTTCCCAGTACTAATGTATTTTAAGATTCTTATTTTGTATACCCAGGCTGTGCATGAAATCGAAAATAGTTTGATGGTTTGTGAGCGCAGACTGTGGAGTGTTTGAACGGCCCTCTCCGTCCCACAATGCATCGCGGCACTCGGCCTTTGAAAAACCGGCGCGGCTAATTCAAGATGGCGGAGCTCGAGCAGCTGTTAGACGAGAGTGAGTAATAAAACTTAACTCCTCACTAGACCTTTATAACTCTCGTTGAGCTTGTGTACAGTTTAAAAGCGCTTTATAACACATTTTGTTTGACATAAATTTCAAGTGTTTCTCATTGTTGTGAGTGGTGTTAAAATAGACCACAATGCATCGCGGCACTCGGCCTTTGAAAAACCGGCGCGGCTAATTCAAGATGGCGGAGCTCGAGCAGCTGTTAGACGAGAGTGAGTAATAAAACTTAACTCCTCACTAGACCTTTATAACTCTCGTCGAGCTTGTGTACAGTTTAAAAGCGCTTTATAACACATTTTGTTTGACATAAATTTCAAGTGTTTTTCATTGTTGTGAGTGGTGTTAAAATAGACGCAAAGTTATTAGCGCTGGGGCTAACGAGCTAACAGTTAGCTTTAAGAGGCTACTACTATAAATAAATATCATACCTGAAGAGGTTTTCGCCTAACAATCCTTTTATAATGCTTTATTTATAACTAAAACTAATCTTAGGGTTGAAAGCAGTAGAGTGGTGGTTATAATACGGACAGAGTTTAACTTCACAGACATTTTTTATGGTCGTAACTCGATGACAGCTGCTGGGTTTTGTTGTTCTTGTCGAGGTAGGTCAGTCTACTGTTTGTGACACACACAACTATTGCACTGTACATTGTCACAAAATGCTGAGTCTTTACATCCTGCACTGTTGTTTTCTACAGAAGGAAGTTTGTCTAATACTCTAAATGAAAAGAACAATTTACCAAAATCTCAGACCACAAGAGGACGGAGCAGTTACGTTTCTGTGGAAACGGTAAATTGTCATTAATGCTTCATACTTGTTGTAATGTTTGCTGCAATTCCAGGTTGGCTTGCAATAGACCTTCTGTATAGCAAGACACTCTCCATATAATAAATAAACACTTTCCATATGTTCACAGCACTCTTCCTATGTTAAAAAATACACTCTCTATATGATGCAATACTGGTGTCTAGATTTTATCTGGTTCATCACAATAAATCTCAGTGGATTTTTTTCCGCTGTCACAGATATGCTTTGTTTTTATTGCATGAGGATTGCAAAGGAAGTAATTCCTCAACTGTGCTGTTCGGTTGTTTCTTATTGCTATTACTTTATAATTACTACTGTTAATATTTGCTACAATGGCACTACTGCAGTGTTTGCATATTGAACTAGAGCAGTGATAGGTTAAAATGAACTGATTTGTTAAAATTTCACTTAATGAAGTTTTTTAAATAATAAAGTTACAATGACATAATATTTCTACTTCAATTTTTTTTTTTTATAAGAGATTATTTGTAGTTTCTGAGTGGATCAGTCTGGTTAGTTATCCAAGTTTTTAAAAATTGCATTAAAAAATCCATATATAATTTAAAGTTGTATTAGGAGCTGCCCGAAGCATTGTTGACTTGGAATTATTATTATGGAATTAGGCTTGTTATATTATCACCTTTAGTATCTTTGTGAAGTAAGGTAAAAATTAACTTAATTATGACCTATGCCTTTGCCCTGGGTGTGTTGCATAATTTTAAGATTTACTTTTTTTTAGACGCTTAATCATACCTTACTTTTGAAAATGTGATGTTTA
>NW_015633173.1:172081-176625 GCF_001515625.1 Sinocyclocheilus rhinocerous | reverse complement strand
CACATTAAACAGCGCCAAAACGGCATTTATTGTTTGAATACTGCAATACAATGGACAGAATTTGAAATCTGAGACTTTGTTTCATATTAAAAGTACCAAAGCACAATGCTTATTGCGATATATTGGATGGGAAGTGCCCTTCAACGTTCCATACATTAACTGAAAAAAGGCTAGACTAATCGATTCTTGGGATTTAATAATCGATATCGTTCCGTAAAAATGAGAATTGATTATTATCGAGATAGCGATATTTTTTACCCTGCCCTACTTACTACCATATTTAATTTTTGACGGGAATGAAAACAAAGCTGTGAGGGTACAGTACAGTGAGTACAATGTATTAAATTGATTTTACTGTTGTTTAAAAACATAGCGATTGTTCAAGTGATTAAATGTCTTTAAAAAAAAAAAAACTTTTAGTAGATAAAAAAAACTCCATAAACAGTATGAAAATTATGAGTTGTGAAAATTATGTGATCTAGGACCTTTAAACAGTGTGTGCCGTTGTTTAAATGGTCTAACCATCACAGCTTCCTTTTCATCCACCTTAAATTCAATATGGTGCCTAACCTGGCTAAGGTCTATGGTAGTAGTTTGTGTCTTAATGTTTACAGTTCCTAAATGTCTCCTGTCTGCTTTGCCCTTCAGCCAACAAGGAGCTCAAAAAGGAGTCGACTGTCGTGTGAGGATGAGGAGCGGCCGCTCACCTCCAGATCTCCCAGGAGGAGCCAGAGGGTCACCACTGTGCCTCAGGTGAGGGTGTTGTCCAGGATGCACTTTCCGAAGGATAGATTAATCTTTTGACATAAAGATCATTGGTTTTGCAAAATTTGAATGTTTGCCATTGCAGAAACTTACAAATGTCACAACACCAGACAAAAGGGCTTCACAGAAAATTGGTCTGAGACTAAGAAACTTGCTCAAACTTCCCAAAGCACACAAATGGTGCATCTATGAATGGTTCTATTCTAATATTGACAGGTATGTTCTGCAGACATTATATTTTCAGTCACTTTGTGCAGTTTTTATGCTGTTAATATTCACATGATTATATTTTAATAATTTTGAGTATTGGAAACCGAGAGTAGTGTCTGCCTTCCATAAATATGACATTGCATTTCCATTATTAATAGATTATTAGTATAAATAGACCCAGTAAATGGGCCTAAATAGTCTGCTTGGCTGATTAATAAAAGTGTTTATTGCCCCTTGTATCAGTTCCAAAATCTTCTGATAGTCTTGTCATTTTGTAATAAAAAAATGTCTGTGTTCAAATTTAGTGAATTCTAGATAAATATTTTGTAAATAGTATTATGTATGTCATTTGCTAACTTTAAATTACATTTTAGCATTGTATTGGCATATTGCTAGACAGCTAATATTATATATATATATTTTTTTTTAATGTCTTTTTCATGTTCTTTAGGCCCTTATTTGAAGGAGACAATGACTTTTGCATGTGTCTGAAGGAGTCTTTTCCCAATCTAAAGACCAGAAAGTTGACCAGAGTTGAATGGGGAACAATCAGAAGACTTATGGGCAAACCTCGAAGGTTAACTGACTGATCACTTTTAACCTTACACAGTAATAAATGCCCATAACATATTCATTATTTGCAGTTAGAATATGTATACATATAGACAGGCACATAATAGTCAAGTCAAGTCACATTTATTATACATAATATAATAGATGGGTTAGAATGCAGATATCTTGGATTCAGATGTTTGGACTTATGCGTCGTGTTTTTCAGATGTTCCTCAGCATTCTTCGCTGAAGAGCGAATGGCTCTGAAACATAAGAGGCAGAAGATGCGTCTTCTACAGCAGAGGAAAATCACAGATATGTCTCTATGCAAAGACCTGCCAGATGAGATCCCTTTGCCCTTAGTCATTGGCACCAAAGTCACGGGTGAGGATCTGATTATACACGTTTCATATCTGACACGATCAGAAGATATGTAAGGAGCAATTCAAAATAGACTTTGTCTTCAGATTGTGAGTTTAGTAAGAATGAAATTGATATTAGAGGTATTGTAGTTTTCTAAGTTTTTTGCTTAATGAAATGTTTTGAATGAAAATAAAACTTTTTTTTTTTATCCTTTTATTCTTTAAAATGTAGCTCGTCTTAGGGGTGTCCATGATGGCCTGTTTACTGGTCAGATTGATGCAGTAGACACCAGTGCAGCAACGTATCGCGTGACCTTTGACAGAAATGGGCTCGGCACACACACTGTTCCTGACTACGAAGTGCTTGTAAGAAAATTACTGTCTTGTCACAAATGGCCATTATAATTTTTGTGTTGTTTCTGTTCATAAAAACAGTAAAGTGTCATTTGATTTGAATGGCTAACACTGCCCAATGCTTTCTCTCCAGAGTAATGAACCTCATGAGACGATGCCCATATCTGCTTTTGCTCAGAAACAGAGGCCACCTCGTTTCCAGAACTTTCTGACCCCACCACGCGGGTCCTATCCCGGCTCAACCCAGTCCATCTTAATGGTAAAATGAGACTGTCAAGTGTGTTTTTTAAATTGGGTGGTTAACTGGCATGTCATTATCCTGAAATGTTTCTGAGATCAGGGGCCCGTTCTTCGTACGTCGCTAACTCAGTTAGCTGGATTTGATTGTTGATGATTTGGCGTGATCTTGGATTGGTTGGTTCTTCGAAGCTCATCCCGGAGTTGCTGTCATAGCAACAGGTCCGTAAACTTAAACCTGATCGGGAAGCAGGCTTATTTCATGTAAACAGAAGCTCATCCCGGAGTTGCTGTCATAGCAACAGGTCCGTAAACTTAAACCTGATCGGGAGCAGGCTTATTTCATGTAAACAGGATTAGATTGCGTCTTCTTAAGCAGAATTGATACTTAAAATGTCCGCTACCACCGCTACTTTATTACAAGAGTACTCTACTAATCCAGGAACAATCATTTAAAATAATTATCATTTAAAAATTAATTTAAAGATAATATAATAATATTAAATAGTCTTTAATACTATAGACACAGCCAGTTTTACACACTGATTTATTCATCATAAAATTATTACTTCATAATTGTATTCGAGTCTTACACACATGCTATACAGATAATGTAGAGTCGTGCATTAATTTGAGTGGTGACAGATATTATGGGAGTGGCTTGATGGAGCGCAGGAGATACAGATAACATGATCTTGACCCTTAAGAAACTTGAATTAATGCTGTCACATATGCTTCAAAATTAAATGAATTGATAATTACAATAATCTTGACATTGAAAAATGTAAAGCCTGTACAATACTAGAAATGCTAAAAAAATAATTGGGCATCGTTTAAAAAATGGTTACACTCTGTGAGAAATTTTATGTCATTTAAGCTGTTTCCTTGATGACCTCCCTCCACTCACCATTATGGACAGCACTGTGACTGCAGTGGAGTCATTCAGGTTCCTGGGCACCACAATCTCTCAGGACCTGAAGTGGGACACTCACATTGACTCCATTGTGAAAAAGGCCCAGCAGAGGTTGTACTTCCTTCGCCAGCTGAGGAAGTTCAACCTGTCACAGGAGCTGCTGAAACAGTTCTACTCCGCCATCATTGAATCCATCCTCTGCACTTCTATAACTGTCTGGTTCAGCTCAGCTACCAAATCTGACCTCAGAAGACTACAGAGGGTAGTCCGGACTGCTGAGCGAATCATTGGTACAACCCTCCCTTCTCTCTAAGAACTGTACTCATCCAGAGTGAGCTAAAGGGCTAGCAAAATCACTCTGGACCCCCACACATCCAGCACACTCACTCTTTGAACTGTTGCCATCTGGTCGACGCTACAGAGCACGGAGCACCAGAACGGCCAGACACAGGAACAGTTTCTTCCCTCAGGCAATCCATCTCATGAACACCTGACACCTGTACATACAAAACTATCTATTGTAATATACCTGCACATACAACTGTCAATTTATGTATTGTTATTCCTTATTTACTTGTTCTATTTATTTATTTTTTTAAATTATTCTTTTATTACCTGTGTTTTTGTTCTGTCACTGTCATTCTGTTGCCCTGCGGAAGCTTCTGTCATGAAAACAAATTCCTCGTATGTGAAAACATACCTGGCAATAAAGCTCATTCTGATATACAGTTTCCGGAGAAGACAGGGACATATTAAACTTGTGGGTAATGAAGAAGTTTGGCCTGTAAATAAATGTTAGAGCGTACTGAGGTTTGAGTATGTGCTTTCGAGGATAAATAGCGAACGTACAACTTGTTCTCAGTTATTGATTAAATATGATAAAGAAACAGGCCTTTGGGACACACTGGAAGAATGAGAAAGAAAAGAAGAAATGAGATACAGAAAGAGGTTAGGATAGAGAAGAGACAGAAATCAGGCAGATATTGATTGGGGGATGAATTTGGAGCTGTCAAAAGAGAGCAAAAGAGATAAAGGATGTTGAGGGTAAGTAGCATAACAGAACAGGAGACAGAGAGGAGAAGTTAAAGGCAGAGTAAGTGATTTCTGGTAGCCAATGTTGATATTTGAAATCACCAAAACAAACACGCCCC
>NW_015633173.1:167545-168129 GCF_001515625.1 Sinocyclocheilus rhinocerous | reverse complement strand
ACAACACTATTTATACACTCATACACTTATTTATCTAACACACATACTTAGTCTACACCTCAAATTTGCACATAATATACCTGTACATACAAATTGTAATATTTGTAATATACCTGCACATACAACTGTCAATTTATGTATTGTTATTCCTTATTTACTTGTTTATTTTTTTTATTTTTTTAAATTATTCTTTTATTACCTGTGTTTTTGTTCTGTCACTGTCATTCTGTTGCCCTGCGGAAGCTTCTGTCATGAAAACAAATTCCTCGTATGTGAAAACATACCTGGCAATAAAGCTCATTCTGATTCTGATGATCTTGACCCTTAAGAAACTTTAAATAATGCTGTCACGTAACAAATCTGTTCAAATATAAAATTAAATGAATTGCTAATTACTACATTTAAATAAAAATGTAAAGCCTGTACAAATATTAGAAATCGTGTATATAAATAGCCTAATTGGGAATCATGTAAAGAATTAAAATAAAATAAAAAAGTGCAAATTTCGTTTATTTATTATAACATTTATGTAGTTTTGTTCGCTTGACTGTTTCCTTATAAAAGTCCAAAAATTTGTCAAGTTT
>NW_015633173.1:158693-165381 GCF_001515625.1 Sinocyclocheilus rhinocerous | reverse complement strand
CTTGGTGGAGCGCAGGAGATGCAGATAACTTGATCTTGACCCTTAAGAAACTTTAATTAATGCTGTCACGTAACAAATCTGTTCAAATATAAAATTAAATGAATTGCTAATTACTACATTGAAATAAAAATGTAAAGCCTGTACAAATATTAGAAATCGTGAATATAAATAGCCTAATTGGGAATCATGTAAAGAATTAAAATAAAATAAAAAAGTGCAAATTTCGTTTATTTATTATAACATTTATGTAGTTTTGTTCGCTTGGCTGTTTCCTAATAAAAGTCCAGAAATTTGTCAAGTTTTTCGTCAGGTGTTTTTTTTATTATATGATGTCATTACGTTGTTGTCTTGCCGCCAGCTAATCGCTGCATTGTTGATCGTGGTTTCGAGTATCGATACATAGCCCCTTTTAAACCAACCCATGAACGCACAATTATCTCAGATACCTCAACCCAGCCATACTAATCATCAACAACAGGTGCGTTCAAAGAACCGAATTAACCAGATCCTGATTAACGCGATTATATCATCTTGGATGTGACATTTCATCTCGGATGTAATAAGCGACGTACGAAGAACGGTGCTAAATGCAAAACGATGCTAAATGCAAAGAATAAAATGCAGCAACGTGTGGTTTGTTCCAGCCACATTATTTTCTTTGGTAAATAACTGGGAGCCAAAAGTATGCAACCATTTAAAGAGTCATTTATAAACCAAACACTAAATTTTTAAAGACTATTCTGTGTCATATTAATAGTAATGCATATTGTTTGGCCATTAATACATTTTAGTGTTTGATTTAAGGATATTGTTGTTTTTGCTTTTATGGCAATTTTGGAACTATGCAGGGTCACACTTTATATTCAATGTAAAATTTGGGTCCTGAAGCAAAACTAGTTGAGAACTACTGACATGAATAATAAATGTTCAGTAATAATTGCACAAATAATCATAGCCTCTTCTTGCTCTGTTCCCAGGATAATGACCCTCTGTTCAGTCAATCCCCCTGGAGAAGTAAACTAACAGGAACTGATGGAGAGACACTGGGTGGCTTTCCTGTCAAATTTCTTGTGCAAGTGGTGAGAACTGCCATCGCTAATGTTGTCCGTTTACTTGACATTCATTTTGCACAGAATTTCAACATTTTGTTTTATTCTTCTGCTAGACACGTCTGTCCAAAATCCTCATGATTAAAAAAGAACATATAAAGCATTTGAAGGAGATGAACACAGAAGCTGAGAAGCTGGTAAGATTTAAAGTGCCTGACACCTGATATGGTGTTGTTTTTGTGCATGTTAATTTAGTAGTACACTATGTAACTGTTTCCATTGTTCCTCTGCAGAAGTCTTATTCCATGCCGATTGGGTTGGACTTGCAGAAGAGATATGCCACAACAGTGCTGGACCTGGAACAGCTTAATAAAGACCTCAACAAAGTCCTTCATGAAGTACAGCAGTTTTGCTGTGAGGTACGTATGTTTCTTTTATTCGCCCTTCCACATGATCACAGTTTTTTTCTAGACCTTCAGTTCTGCTTTTCTCCTCAAAATCCTGGACATAAAACATGCATATTAATTCACTTTCACCCATTTCCCATTCACTTTCCATGATCATCTCTGTTCAGCTGGCTCCAGATCAGGGCATGCAGCCTGCAGATCAGCCCAGTGAGTTGCGACGGCGCTGTGAAGAAGAGTCGCAGGAAGTTGTGCGTCAGAGTAATGCATTGCCTGATGGAGAACAGCGTGTCCAGAGCCCCAGCCTCACCCAACTCGTCTCTCGTCTCACGGCACTCCTCCTGCAGATCAGGGTACCAGACTAAACTGTTTACTTGTGCATGTAGTTTACAAAAATATAGAACGTTTTTACATTTTCTGAAGGAAACATGCCTTATCACTATGAAAGTTTATTTTCACCATGGAATTTAAAAAAAACAAAGGTAATTGCGACTTTTTTCCCCCAGAATTTACATCTCACAATTTTTACTTTTTTCTCTGAATTCTGACTTTACATCTTGCAATTTACTTTTTTTCCTCGGAATTCTGACTTTTCTTTGCCACAAAATAGAAAAAATAATTGTGACTTTTTATCTCACAATTCTGAGTTTGTCTTACAATTCTGAATTTCCTTCTAATTTTGAGACAAATGTCCAAAGATGCAATTACCTTTTTTAATTACCTCTGGCTGAAATAAGCATCCATACTAAAAAGCATGTTACACATAAAGCACAGACCAGGATCTTGTGACCTAGAACTACCATGATGAAGCTTGGTCAATACTAATTATTTAACAGTTTAACTAAGTTGCTCATCTAGCTCTGTCAAGCACTTTCAAATGCCACAGTTTCACATGCACATGTACTTCACATTTCTCTCCTTATTTAATGCAGTGTTTGGCCGAAGGGGGAGACCTGAATTCATTTGAATTCAAATCGCTCACAGACTCTCTGAATGACATAAAGAGTTCAATAGATGACTCCAACCTCAGGTAATATAGATTTGCTTTCATTTCTCTTGTTTTTCCTGCATATTACATTGTTTTTATTTTTCCCATTTTAAAAGTTCTAGTCGCACAGTGGAAGGAATTAATCATCTACTGTACAATAATCTCTCTTCTGCAGTTGTTTTCAGGATAATGTGGAGATCCATGTAGCACACATACAGAGCGGTTTGAGCCAGCTGGGTAACCTCCATGCTTTCTCTGCCAACAACACCAACAGAACGTGACTGAAATAAACTTGCACTCCTCCCGGGAATCCAATCTCAAATACGGACAGCAACTCACCTCTTCAGTTCACCACTTAGTTCTTTTGTGTTCATTCTGTTTGAAAGGTCAGAATGTGCGTTCAGTAACTGTACCTGCACAAGTAGTGCTAAAATTCCCTGCCCGAAGACACCAAAGTTGTCTGAAGATGTTCAACTAGCTTGCAAAAAAAGTAGAGTGTGAAGTTGTTTTGTAGATTTAACTGTTTTACGTTATTTCAGATGTTGCTCACACTCAATTTGATATTTAAGTTTCCCCTTATTATTATTATTGGTGGTTCCCAACTAGGGTGACACTCTCAAATGCCACTCTTTATTGGTGCAGTTTGTTTGACTGAAACCGTTTTGTATAATTTTATTTCCTCTTGTCTCTTTCTTAAAGTGTGTAACTTTGAGTTTCCTGAGAGATGAGGTACTGTTCCGTCTGTTTTAAACTGTTCTGTATGTTTTAAATATGTACATTGTAGATAACTGTACAGTTCACTCAAAATATATCAATAAATCGATCATATATAGGGTAATGTGGACATTTTTTGACTCACCAGATTTAGGTATTTTTGCAAAGCAACCAATCTGTTTATACAACTCCTATAATAGACAGCTGTGTGGAATGAAACAGTTTGTCTTGTCCTTAGAAGAAATAATCACCCAAATGCCCCACTGGGGTATGTTTTAAAAGCGTTAGTTTTCTGTGGGGTTCTTTTTTAACCTGTAAGTGTATGCATGACACAAACGTTTGTAAATAAATTGATTTCTATTATATTCATAAAGGCTCAGAGTCTGTATTTTGAGGTTTTATAAAAAAATTTATTAGGAATGTAGAATGTCTCGCTTTACACCCATAATTTGTGATAATCACAACATAATATATACTATTAATATCTGAAATATACAATAAATATCTGATTTCCAATCCTAAAATGTTCTTTAAAGCTTCAGATAAAGTCTGTATTAAAATTGAAAAAGCTAAATAAACCCATTAAAACCAGACATGGCTTCTCTTTCCCAATCCGAGTCTGAATCTGAGAACTCGACGGCTTCGCTTGCTCTAATGGGAGAGAACGTTCCGAAACTTCCTGGCTGAACCTTTACTGGCATGTTTTGGACAGAACCGGCGACGTGTTTGGGGGATGATGAAGACATCATGAAGTTATTCTGTGATGGGAGAGGTGGAATAACAACCTTCATCTCTGGCCCAATGGTCTTGTTTGGAGGGAAGTTATCATATTCCACCAAAAACTGCTTCATTGTAGATTTAGCATGGCTTGTGTTCATAAACTGCCCGTGTCCCTTCGGATACTGCTGTGTGTAATTGCATGGCACCACAACACTCAGGTGATCTGTTTTGATCTGGTTCTCTTCGGTTCTGCTGAACATGCAAGGAATCGTGGTTGGGTTGTACATGTCACCTTTCATGGTGCAGATCTTCTCATCTGAAGAGTTGATCAGCTGTTGACTGAAGTTGTCCCTTGTGGCAAACTTTGGTAGTCTTTGTGTCTCCAGGCCAGTGTGATTCTGATGTGTGGTAAACTGGTTCATAAGGAGACTGTTGGGGGTCAGGACATTTCCACTGGTCTTATTTGGAACCGGAATCCCCACCTGGCGCCGTGACTTGGCTCGTCGGTTCTGGAACCACACCTGAATAGCAAATGAACACTGGTTTAGACACCTGATGCCATTATCTACTACATATTCAGTGTTATGGCAAACAAGCAAACGCAATAAAACCACACTGGTAAGTTATATAGTATAATTTCATACAAAATATTTTATTTTTCATGTTTACATGCTCCTACAGTTCACACTTACGACAGGCTTCATAAGGCTAATCGTAAATGCATCAAAATGTTACATATGTTACGGAAGATGTTTTTTTCGCACCTACTTTAGATAGTATTTCATATTTCAAAACGTATTTTTTCGCAAAATATTTTTTTCCTTAAAATGTCCCTCAGTCAAAATAAAACGATTTCCTGGTCAATAACACGATTTTTAATCGGGTTATTGTTTTGTCTATATATAGTATGTCTATACAGAAATAAACTTGCTTTGAGAAATATTTACTTAAGGGGAAAAAACGTGACGACCAGCCCCGGATACATCTTTAACTTTAAGCAGGTCTTTTTATGAGGAACGTTACAGACAGGGTTGCCAGGTTTTCGCTACAAAACCCGCCCAATTACTACTCAAAACTAGCCTGAAACTAGGCCAATTGCTTTCGAGGGGGTCCCCCAGTAAAAATCGCGTTCGGGGGGTAAAATACACATTTTTTTGGCGGGGTTCTCCTGGTACATTTCACATTCCAGGGCCTACATATCACGTTATTGGGGTCGCTTCAACCTGCTGACAAAAAAACACAACCGGCGGCAATCGCGGATTTGGCAACACTGGTTACAGACAGAAATCTCACCTGAATTCTCGACTCTGGCAAGCCGGTCAGTGCCTCAAGTTTCTCTCTTAAATAAATATCAGGGTATTTGGTGTCCAAGTAGACTTTCTCCAGGACGTCAATCTGCTGCTGCGTGAAGTTGGTGCGTTTTCTGCGGTGCGTAAACAAGCTCGCGCTGTCCGCTCTGGAGGCGCGAGGAACCTCGTGTCCAAGTAGACTTTCTCCAGGACGTCAATCTGCTGCTGCGTGAAGTTGGTGCGTTTTCTGCGGTGCGTAAACAAGCTCGCGCTGTCCGCTCTGGAGGCGCCATCGAGGAACCTCATTCGGTCTTGAGCTGCGTAATCTGATGAGAAAATGAGTAAAAACAATTTAAGTTAGAAGCATTGATTACTTAGTTACTCTCAAATGAGTACTTTCAAGAGAGATTCATGCGTAAACACCCACCTGTTGTGTGCATGTTAGTCCTCCTTTCCAAATCTGCAGTTGGAAATATCTGGAACTGTTTTAAGTGTCCATTCCCAAGGTCGCCATGCACGACTGCCATTGTGACCTAACCCTACCGGTGTTCAGCATGGAATGATCGGACTTCTCTTGGAATGGCATTAAATATCCAGTCAGCCAGCCTTCCGTCAGAGGTGATCAAAGCGAGCGGAGTGGCGGCAGGACGCAGGTGTGAATTTTTGACATTCGTGGCCTATTTGCATCTGTAAAAGGTTCGTGTGTGAGTTTAATGGGATCTCCACCCGAATACACATGACTTGAAAAAACATGTACGTGTATTGTTGGGTTGAGATGTTTTCCTGATCAGCTCCTCAGATCAGTTTGCAGCCTTGCACTTCCTGCAGACTGCTCACCTGAGCACAATATTTATACAAGATCTCGGGAATGCATTTCTCTCAATATATTTTTGAAGTATATGAAACATCATGAATATGTCATTTGTGTAAAAAGTCATACAATAATAAAAATGGGTATTTTCACAAATTAAAATTTTTATTACATTTTTTTATATTAGCAGAATTTTAAAAATGCAGAAAATGCTGATAAATTAATATTTTATATACATTAAATATGAGCATTTCCAACAAACTATGCCAATATAAATTATGCCACTGTATTACGTAATGTGTAAAAAATCATTACAAAATTATAAAAATCAGTATCTTCAGAAAATATATTTTTTAATGCTTTGCGTTTTTATATTAGCAGATATTTTACAAATGTAGTAAAACATTTAATTGCATTCATATACATACGCAAACAAAATATCATGAGCATTTCCAACTAAATATGGTTGTGATGGAAAATATGCCACTGATGTAATTTGTGTAAAAAAAAAAAAAACAAGATAAAATCAGTATCTTTTTCACAAAATATAAAAATACATTTTATTAAAGTTTTTTTTTTTTTTTTAATTTAACATTTTTGTATTTAAATTCATATTTTAAGATTAAAAGAGAAACAATTTATGAAAAAAAAAAAAGGTATTTAGAAAGAAAAATAAATGCCAAGGTATGGTTTAAAAAAAAAAAAAAAAAAAA
>NW_015633173.1:156304-158615 GCF_001515625.1 Sinocyclocheilus rhinocerous | reverse complement strand
AAGGTGGGTTTAAAAAAAAAAAAAAAAAAAAAAAAAAAAATTTACAATTAAAATATAAAAGTTTTAAAGTGACTGTCATATGATATAAAAGTCTCCATAGTCAAAGTTTGTGGTATTTTTAAATTATTTATTCTAGAAGCAATTTATAATGTTTCTTTTTAGCATTGATTGATTGTTTTGAATAGAATAGAACAAGCCCATGTCATAGATCAATTTGGCCCAGTGGCCTGCTGGCTGAATTTGAACCCTTAATAAGAGAAAAACCTGTAAGGTTCATGTAAAGACTTCACGTACAATGATTCAGAGAGGTTCTTTTCACACAGACAGTACATTCAGAATCCAGTCTGTCTGTGTTCTTTGTCCCATCTGCAATTTGCGCTTTAGACCTGCACTTTTACTCCACTGAACATTTCTGTGTGGCTGAAATAACTATAAACTAAACTGAAGAAAACACATTTTGCAGTTCCTTTGCAATAATTGCTAATGCATGCACTCCTTTAATCCTCTTTTGTCTTGTTTTAAATGCCTCCACTAGATGAACATTTTTAACTTTAATCAGATCCAAGACCACAATGATTAACTCGCCTATTCACAAATATCACCATCTGGAAACATCAAACGTAAGGCCGTGTCTTTTGATGGAGCTAACTGTAGCAGCTAATGATCAGCCGTTAACACACCAGCTGCCATCTTTGATAGACAAAGCTTTCTCACCTCCAAAATACCGCCATACACAGAGGGACTAGCGAGGGACATTTTGCTCCTCATGTCAAAAAGTTGACATCATTTGTCTAGAGTTTTTCCTTCTCTTTTTTTTGAAAATGTAAAAAAGTATCTAAATATACAAACATAAAAAACGGGATGTAAAAAAATCTTTTTTTAACCGTTTTCTGATTAATAAATATCCTTAATTACCACTTTTTGTAAATTAACCAAAGAAGGTCTATTGTCTTTTTCCTTATTTTTGTTTTATATTCAAACTACTGTAATGCTACAATGCAAACCCACAAACAAACATTTCTCCTTATTTCCCTTCATGAGATAAATAATGTTCTTATGTCATATTTTAATCTTTGTACAATCTGTGAAACTAATTCCATGCAAGTGCAGCCATTCTTAGCCAGTAAAATCCAACTTTGAGGATTTCATCAAACCTCTGCAATCTTTGGATACTATTGTGTATGATTCAATATGTAGAAGTGGATTAAAGCACAATGTTGCATTACATTTATATTAATATACCCTAACCACTGCACAACAATATAAAAATTCTAACAGGCCATCAGCATAAAATGGCAAAAAAAAAACAAAAAAAAAAACATGACTCAAGTCCCATGAAGGATCCAATCTGAGGATTTGCTGTCCTGATATATATTTTTTTCCAAACCCTCCCATTGTAGAAAAAAACTGCAACACTTGTTTACACTAAAATGTAGCACAACGTTTTTGTCAGGATATGTATTGTCGATATGAATATTTACGATATGAATATCCCAGCATGACAAAATCACATGTTGTTTGCCCACAGAGAGCAAGACTGTTTGGGACCAAGTATTTCACTTGAAATATATATTCAAAGTATATATTTTTTTAGAACCAGTGGCTTTTAAAGAGTAAAGAAGAAACTACTTCTTCAATATGAATGCACAAGCATGCAGTGATTACAGCAGATAATGATTTCCTTTTGCTTTCTCTCTGCTTCCTAAGCTTTGATTCCCTCATAATGTCCCTTCACCCCACAGACAAGCTTTTCTGTTCCAATCTGCATTGTTACATTTAAGACTTCACAAGAAATGCGAGCCGATCAACAAACATTTAGCAGTTCGTGAGAGAATTAGAGTTGTTTACCGTTTGATATTGGCCAATAAAACATTCACATCAAATATCGATCACTACTTTTGATCATGGTCTTTTCTGCATTTCTTAAATATCAGAACATGTTTCAAGACCGATTCGAAATGGTAAGCAAGATCATTTGATACAATAAACAAAGATCTATACAGCACCCCAAAAAAAAAAAGGGACTATGTGGAATAGGAAGTAGAAGTGTCACAGTCACAAGTCTGGCACCCAGACCACACTGCAGCAAAGATAAGTGCAGAAGTGTGAAGCTCTCCACCCCCAACACACACACATACAAAATTAGGTGCTTCACCTTTGGGATTTCGGAGAGGCTTTAAATGATTCCTTCAGTTTTACCATATTTTGAAGTTATTCCCTTTTGCATTAAGTACAACAGGAACACCCACAAAAATAGGAAAAGCTGTAGCTTATGATAATGTTTATAAAAAAAAAAAAAAAAAAAAAAAAA
>NW_015633173.1:154900-156037 GCF_001515625.1 Sinocyclocheilus rhinocerous | reverse complement strand
AACAAATCAGCCCCCAAAAAAAAAAAAAAAAGGGACATTATGTGGAATAGGAAGTAGAAGTGTCACAGTCACAAGTCTGGCACCCAGACCACACTGCAGCAAAGATAAGTGCAGAAGTGTGAAGCTCTCCACCCCCAACACACACACATACAAAATTAGGTGCTTCACCTTTGGGATTTCGGAGAGGCTTTAAATGATTCCTTCAGTTTTACCATATTTTGAAGTTATTCCCTTTTGCATTAAGTACAACAGGAACACCCACAAAAATAGGAAAAGCTGTAGCTTATGATAATGTTTATAAAAAAAAAAAAAAAAAAAAAAAAACTGTAGTTAGTAATGTAATCTAGGTTACTCATTTTAGGTAATGTATTCTGACTATTTTTATATTACCTTTAGATTACTTTTTAATCAAACTTGTTTTAAACATATCATTAAACGTATTGATATACAAAAGCAAAGGGAAAGAAAATATATTCCCTTTTTTAAATATTATCAACATTAAATGCATTAAACATTACTTTACAGCAGGAAGTGGGGTTAATGTAAGAACTGCAGAGGGTTTGTGAGTTGATAAAAAGCAAATAATTAAATAAATAAAAAATTGATAAAAATGTAAAATGAAAATAATTTAAACACTTGAACACTAAAAATGTTTACCTGCCGGTCAATCTGACCATTAACGACATCAGAGAACTGTAAACATGCAAATATGCTGTTAAATTATTTGAAATAACTTACTCAGAGACATTAAGTAAACATTTTATTTTAAGGGGCTTGGCTGCTAAAAATGGGAACCCCTGCATTATATGAAGAAAAAAAACATTAATAAACACAAAAAAAAAATCAAGATTTAAAAATTCAAAAAAAAAAAAAAAAAAAAAAAAAAATTGGTTGCATGATTGTTAGCAAAAAAAATTTGGGTAAAACACTGCAGCAAAACTCACCTATTTACATGTCGGAAGTTGCTCAAACATTTTACTTATAGTTTGCTTCCATACAATGAAAGTGCATGGTTACTGCTGGCAAGTTGAGTTAGAATAAAACAAATTAAATTAAATAAATACTACTGCTCTAAAGTATGGGTAAGATTTAATCTTTTAATTCTCAGAGGGAAGGGGAGAAAAAAAAAAAAAAAAA
>NW_015633173.1:126121-154789 GCF_001515625.1 Sinocyclocheilus rhinocerous | reverse complement strand
AAAAAAAAAAAAAAAGAGTAATAGTCAAATATGGGACCTTGGATCACAAAACCGGATTTATACGGGTCAATTTTTCAAAATTGAGATTTATACGTCACCTGAAAGCGGAATAAGCCTTCCATTGATGTATGGTTTGTTAGGATAGAACAATATTTGGCCGAGATACAATTTGAAAATCTGGAATCTGAGGGTGCAAAAAAAAAAAAAATTTAAATAGAGAAAAATCGCCTTTAAAGTTGTCCAAATTAAGTTCTTAGCAATGCATATTACTAATCAAATTAAGTCGATTTACAGTAGGAAATTTACAAAATATCAAGGAACATGACCTTTACTTAATATCCTAATGATTTTTGGCATAAAAGAAAAAAATCAATTTGACCCATACAATGTATTTTTGGCTATTGCTACAAATATACCCCAGCGACTTAAGACTGGTTTTGTGCTCCAGGGTCACGTATTACAATTTAAATGATTTAAATGTTCCTGTGGCCATACAGAGGCCAAGCATTTTGGAAAATGGATGGATGAATGTTTTCTATTTGGACAGGTTCAAATGAATTCAGCATCATTACGCCAGTCTTCAGTGTCACATGAGCCTTCAAATATCATTCTAATATGCCGATTTGCTTTATATAAAAAAAAAAAAAAATCATAATTTCAGCTCATAGCTTGATGGTTTCCCACTTATTGTTAGTGCTTTTTAAAAATCACTCCTTACACAATTGCTACTCCACCTGCCAAAATCACTGCTGCTTTTCCAAGCCACCCTTTGATTAACAGTGCCACTATTCCATATGCTGCCATGCCAACCACTAACAGTCCACAAATGCAAGTTTGAGCTCTTCCCCCTCATATTACCTCTTAAGAGCAGGACTGTCTTTTTTCCTCTTTTGGTAAGAATTTTATGAAACAAAGCGGTGCCATCAGTCCAAGAGCTCAAAGAGGACCAAACCGGTACTAATTGCAATTGATATTGCACTGACATGACATGTTAATTTGTTTTGATATTCAAAAACAATTCAAAGTACAATTTTAAAGAAAATTACTTAACTTTTCTCTGAAACCTGTTTTCGGTTTATGATTTTACAGGCTGCTCACCTGTACTCGAGCTCATGAAAAGCAAGTTACAAGCACTGACAAATTGCAGGACATGCCAAGATAAAAGGCGTTTTGAACGAGACTTTATTAAGACTGAGAATCAAAACAGACTAAGAGCTTGAGAGCAATATTTTTCTTGATGACAGCTGTACTCTCTGGGACTGGACATTAGTGGTCTCTCTTCGTACTTGTCATTGGAACAAAAAAAAAAACAAAAAAAAGCCATAAAACAATTACAGAATCAGGAACTTACAACGTTTAATGCAAAGGACTCAGTTTGAGGGAAAAGCTTTCAAGTCAATGATAAGGAGGACTCTTTACAAACCAGATATTGCAATCCAGTTCAACCCTCCCGAGACTTGAGGCTGATTGGAAATCAGTTGCTCAAGACACGCCAATGGGAGGGGATATAGCAATACTGTAAAAAAAAAAAAAAATAATAATTTCGCCTCATAGATTGATGGTTTCCCACTTATTGTTAGTGCTTTTTAAAAATCACTCCTTACACAATTGCTACTCCACCTGCCAAAATCACTGCTGCTTTTCCAAGCCACCCTTTGATTGACAGTGCCACTATTCCATATGCTGCCATGCCAACCACTAACAGTCCACAAATGCAAGTTTGAGCTCTTCCCCCTCATATTACCTCTTAAGAGCAGGACTGTCTTTTTTCCTCTTTTGGTAAGAATTTTATGAAACAAAGCGGTGCCATCAGTCCAAGAGCTCAAAGAGGACCAAACCGGTACTAATTGCAATTGATATTGCACTGACATGACATGTTAATTTGTTTTGATATTCAAAAACAATTCAAAGTACAATTTTAAAGAAAATTACTTAACTTTTCTCTGAAACCTGTTTTCGGTTTATGATTTTACAGGCTGCTCACCTGTACTCGAGCTCATGAAAAGCAAGTTACAAGCACTGACAAATTGCAGGACATGCCAAGATAAAAGGCGTTTTGAACGAGACTTTATTAAGACTGAGAATCAAAACAGACTAAGAGCTTGAGAGCAATATTTTTCTTGATGACAGCTGTACTCTCTGGGACTGGACATTAGTGGTCTCTCTTCGTACTTGTCATTGGAACAAAAAAAACCAAAAAAAGCCATAAAACAATTACAGAACAGCTGGTAATTAGAATCTGTGCAACCTTAAAGTAAATACATAATCACAGTGGGCATACCTTTCTTTCCAGTTTTTAAAGGCATGGGAGATGGACAGTGTCTCTTGCAGATTCCGTCACTCTCATCATCACAAAGCATAGCATTACAGTGTACAAACATCTGGGGAGAGTAGTAGTCAATGAGATGCCCAAATACACAAATGTCTCTGATGAAAAAATTACCTGATCTTGAAGTACGACATCATTCTGAACAAAAGTAAACATCTTGATTTCAAAGTGCTTCACATGCGATGGGTATGGAACGCTGTTAGGGGCAACAGCGTGTAAAACAGTCTCGTAACGGTCAGCCAGATTCACACAGCTGTTGAGATCAAAGACAAATTGGATAAAAAAAAATAAAATAAAAAAAAAATAAAAAACATTGTGGGTCAGTCTCGTAACGGTCAGCCAGATTCACACAGCTGTTGAGATCAAAGACAAATTGGATAAAAAAAAATAAAAAACATTGTGGGTTTCAAGTTATACACTTTGCAGTATCTGCAAAATGTTAATTTTAACAGGGATCATACAAAATATATTTTTTTTTGGTACTGACATGATATTTCACAAGACATTTACATATGGTCCACAAAAGAGAAGCCGAATTTATAAAAATGACCCCGTTCAAAAGTTTACATGCGCTTGTTACTTAATACCGTGCGGTTACCTGGAAGTGTACATTTTTATTTTGCCTAAATAATTTTCCATTTAGTACGGCCCTTCAGAAGCTACTTGCATGTTTCCCAGAAGACAAAATGGGTTCAGTTTACCCTGATCTTCAAATTCAAAATGTTTTCACCTCCAGGCTCTTAATGCATCAGGTTTCCTTCTGGAGCATCAGTGAGAGTTTACCTTTTGTAATAGTTGTGTAGGAGTCACTCAGTTGTCCGCAGTGTGAAAAAAAAGAGATCTCAATCATAGTCATTGCTGGAAAGGTTTCAAATATGCAAAAGACGCTGGAAAAACCAAAGAATTGACCTGAAGGATTTTTCTGAAGAACCGCGGGCAGTTCAACGGTTCAGGACAAACAAGGGACTCATGAACAATCACACACAAAAAAAAGCTGTGGATCATCCAGGCAACAACGCAGTCTTAAGAAATCAAGCATATGTAAACTTTTGAACTGGAACATTTTTATAGATTTATCTTATTTTCTCTAAAATAAGTGAAGTAAACGTCTTGTGAAATGTGCAGCTACTGCAAAGTGCATGTAAACTTTTGGCCACAACTGTATACATGTATTGTATTGATATACACACACACACACACGTGTGTCTGAGTTTAAATCCTTACCCATCCACAATCAAGTCCCATCGTGGAGTAGAGTTCCGGTCTTCTTTCAGAGTGGCCCAACAATTCTCCAAGACTAACTCTATCTGAGGATCAGTGGACTGAAGCAGCGCCACTTCAAAGAACAGAGGACTTCTTAAGTACTTTACAACTGGGTAATCCTCCTCTACATAGAAATGATTATAAGAGCCATCTGGGTGGAGAGGGAGAAGAAAAAGCAACACCATTCACAAAGAGCACTTATCTGAAGTTTCCCTGCCACTTTTAATAGTCCAAGAACCCCTTTTATACCCAATATAGTATGGCTGAGGTTAGGTGATTTGATCACAAATGATCAAAATATAAACTGCTCCAACAGAATCAAACCACCTGTCAAGTAGCATTGTGGAAGATCTTGTAAATTACAGCATTTTAGCATACCCCAAGCAAGTCTCAGTACAATTTGCAGCTCTCCAAAACCAGTCTCTGGCAAGGGTTCATTTTCCCGCGGCTTTGTGAAGAAAGCAATCGTCTGGGTATCATTTAACGTGTAAAAGCAGGACATGGTAACGCTAACAAGGAGAAAGAGCACTTTAAGGTTTCAAGACATCCATTAGTAGCATCATGTACACCAATTCCAATAGATTCCATCTCACCGATACTCTGGATCTGGAGGACTAGTAGGTACTCCTTTTTTACTCAGCTGGTAAACTGGCAGCCCGTTACCCAAAGTGATTTCATTTTGATACATCACAACACCATCATAGAACTGAGGGAGAGACAAGAGCCCAAGATGGTGATCGTTTAATACAAGTACAACTAAAACATCACCTCCGTACCGTTCTAGTGGTTCCACAACTGTTTGCTTCAAAAGTGAAGTAGGCGAAGCGATCGTTGCTGAATTTGGGTCTACATGAGGGATCCCTCAGGGTAAGCTGACGAGGGACAAGCTGGGGTACGGATTGTACCTTCACTGCAAGGGCTGACATTGTGCCATTGCTAAAACACTCTGGAAAGGTCAAGCCAAAACCATTACTTCTCTAGGCCAGTGGTTCTCAATTCCAGTCCTCGCGTACCACCGCTCTGCATTTTTTGCAGGTCTCTTAAACACCGGATTCAGATAACCAGCTTGTTAGAAGAGAGCTCCATGCATGAACTGTGTTCCGATTGACATGGTCCCTACAGTGTTCTTTGCTCCCTACTCACTGAACACGGGAAAACCATTGAAATTTACTTCCTTTGGAACATTCATGGCTTTGTACCACACCATGGCCTGCAGCATCTTCTCTAGGGTTGGGTACCAAAACCCGGTGCCATATTTACCCATGTAACCGGTATGTACTAGAACAGAATCAGAACGCAAACGAAACACACAGCGCCTTCACGACATGGCGGCTGCGGCAACAATACTACAGCGAGAATAAAAGTTACGCCTTCTTTCTTTGCGTGAACATTTGGGCGGCGTTATGCAAATCTTCCCACATAGTGAGGTAGATATGTGGGGGCGTGTTCGAACGAGCCGTTTTAGGGGGGTGTGGCTGACTATTAACTTTTATAAAGAATATCTCTTTGGATTTGAGACTTTAGTCTTTGCAACTGTACAGATCTTCTTTATGCACCAAGAGCTTGTAACACTCCAAAGAGAAAGGAAAAAAATGAAATTGCATTATATGACCCCTTTAAATGCCCGAGCGATCGCTAGAGATATTTGTCCTGGTTCTCCGAAATGGACGTAAGAAACATGGGCGTCGCTGGGCCATTTTTAGCGGGGCTATAGCGATTAGCGCCATAAAACGTACACAAATTTGTGATCGCCTCAGAGTCAGTCTCCTTTAAAGTGAATGAACTGCGGCAGACTTAGTCTCCCCGTCTTTCAGCACGCTCTTCAATCCGCGGCGGCGCAGCGCGAGCGGACTCTCAAACAGAAACAGAGGACACAAGGTGTGCGTTTCTGTATCTGTGCGGTTCGTCAAATACGGTTTACAAAAGGTCACGAGGGAGCAATCGGTTTCCCCATCTACTGTAAGTTTGCTGCATTCACCCCTCATCACACCACAGCCGTTTCCTCCAGCGAAAATCTAGCCCTTAACACGTATGAACGCATACTTTATAAAACGAACATGTTGCCATTTTCATTTGAAAATTTAAAACATTATAGTGCATGTGGCATAGGCTACCATACAGTCATTCACAGAACTGATTAAAGGCAGTGACAGACAGCACTGTCAATTCACTCATTTTAACTAAATATCAGAGTGTTTGACAGATATAGTAGAAACATTGTGTAGTTTCGTATTAAATATTGTTTTGTATTAAATAATGACCCAGATCGTGAAATACACTTATTAGCCTTAGGGTAAGGGAAGCACAACTCAGGGAAATGAGAGCATATGAATGCTATATTTATTTTAAATATTTTTAATGTTCTTTAATGTTATCCATGTTTTTTTTTTAAATTTATTTATTTTTTTAAGTATTGGTTCAGGCACCGGTACAGTTTTAGAAGTATCGATTTGGCACCGGTATCGTAAAAAACCCAATTGATACCCAACCCTAATCTTCTCACACAGATGAAACATGAAGTGACAATATACCACAGTAAATGGATAAAACTTAAAAATCACATCTCGCACACTTTAATGCCCTTTGAATGGAACATACACGCCCTTCGAACTAAGTATTGGTTCAGGCACCGGTACAGTTTTAAAAGTATCGATTTGGCACCGGTATCGTAAAAAACCCAATTGATACCCAACCCTAATCTTCTCACACAGATGAAACATGAAGTGACAATATACCACAGTAAATGGATAAAACTTAAAAATCACATCTCGCACACTTTAATGCCCTTTGAATGGAACATACACGCCCTTCGAACTGGAATCATGGCGGAATATTCAGTGAAGGGCACTTCGTAGGGTACTTCCGGTCAAACAGAACAAACGTCTGAAGTGATAAGAGATGCATACAAAAGGTGCAGAGTGGTGGTACACGAGGACTGGAATTGAGATCCACTACCCTAGGCCCAATGCCAAGGCCTGCTTAAAGCATTAATAACGCAAAAGAACATACCAGTCATGGTCATGGGAAAATTGCAAGCTAGGGAGAAGTCACATAGTGTCCATTTGTTCATAGGCTCCCACAGTAGCACATCAATCCGAGCCCTCAAGGATGATACGTCCATCAGCTGAAAAGTAAAGCATTTAAATAACTGCACCGTCTACACACACAATTTTTTTTTTTTTTTTTAAATAAATACCTCAAATGCAACATCAGATGCAAGGAAAGGCACTGCCAAGCTCATATGAGTGTCATTCTCCTTTACACCATACTCTGCTCTCCGGTCTGGAGTCATGTCATGCATACCAATCATAATATTAGAGTTTTTGCCCATGTTTCCAAATGAAATTACGATGTGGAACTGTTCCTCATCACAGGTTCCACTCACAGTTGGGAGAACTGGATGGGGGAAATGATCCATTGACAATGACGATAAACCCTTGGGTATGGTTGTTGGGTCAAAGAAGGTCTTTGACATCCAAATTAACGGTGTCAGCACTTACTGACATCTTGAAGGGTTACATCAACAGAGGAAGTGTAGGAGAACGGAGTGTATTGTATATGTACAAAACCATAGATGAGGCCAAGAGTATAAACTCTAACAACCAGATCAACTTGCTGCAATGAAAAATACAGATCAGAAGCAGCAATAAAAAATAAAAAAAGTCTCCAAAACGACATTAGATACTCACAGTTCTAACAACAAAACTGTCAGAGAAGGGGACTTGAAGTCTAAATGCCTTGGAGCCATTTTGAAAGCGTTGTTCCTGTATGTTAATGCCCCTTGCATTGGCCTCTGCCACAGTAAGGACTCCAGTGGAAAAGGTAATGTTCACCAACTCAATGTCATAAAGGAAAGGACCCAAGAGTACATCAAACACCCTTTGGTCTACCTCAGTGACTACAAGGGAATAGAAGTCAAGTTGCAAGCCATTTAAAAAAGAAAAAAAAAACCTTGGACTGTCAAAGAACCCTCAACACTCACGGTCAACAAAGTGGGGTGGTCTAGGCATAAAAGGGGTCTTGATGGGGAAGAGGACTTTGTATCTAGTAGAATCCATGCCCCCGTCACTCCACAGTAACTCCAGCATTGGCTCAATATCATATGTGATGTGGTACTGGTTATTTACAACATGACTCTACAACAGAATAACCATTAGGTTTAGCACAAGACTAAAAGTTGTCAAATTAAAGCGAGAAACCAAACCTTGTAGTAGCCATCTGGTCCACCGATTGGCATTTTCATTACGATTAGATCATCCACTATGGTCAAAACATAGCCTCTAGCCGCCATTTGTAAAGAATCTATCCGCTTCCCATCTATTCCCATGAACATCTCAAGGAGATTGGTTTCACTAGAACTCATTAGTGGATTAAATCGGGGGAAGTTCCAGGTGATCATCTCATCCGTAAAAGAAAGCCCACCTGTAAGTGAAGCAATAGATCAAGGTTCTTCCATCGGGGTCTTGGAGCCCCACTTACCTGCAGTTTAGCAACACACCTGACTGATTTGAGTGAACCCAAAGAGCTTTTTAAAAAAGTTCATTCAAATACATTTAATTAGAACTAAACTCTGTATGGAAAAGTTGCTCTCCAGGACAAGGAATGAAGAACCCTGCAAATACTGGGTCAAATGCAATTGGAGTGGTGTCACGTACCAGTTGGACATGCAGCAACAGTATCTAACATGGTTACAGACCACTGTTTCTTGAAGTAGGTGGTCACCCTGATGATCTTCATTGGCACGCCATTCACCTGTTACAGCGGATACAACATTCGTTCAAGAAAACTTCTAAAGGAAGCACCACATTTTCCATACTCACATTTTCCACATAGGTCTCTGGCATGTCGTAACCGCTTCGTAGCACCAATCGAGACCTAGTTGTTGTTATGCTATATCCTGTCCTCAGGGCATCCTCCAACACCATAGCCTTTTGTTTAGGAGTGAAAAACACTATTCTCCAGATGTTGTATCTAGAGGTAATGGCCTGAAAGGCGGTGGACAGAGCTCATTTGATCAAGCTGCATGTACAGAGCACTCGACAAAAGACAAAAAAAAACAAACAAAAAAAAAACGAAACCACCGTACCTCAGTAACCGTATTGGCCCACTGGTCAAACTTTTTTGCTCGGGGCAGCTTAAGCTGCCTACGCAAAGCTGTAATTTCCTCTGGCAATCGGTTAACGGAAACCTAGGAGAAGCCATTGTTAGGACAAAAAAAAAAAAAAAAAAAAAAAAAAAAAAAAAAAAAAAAAAAAAAAAAAAAAAAAAAAAAAAAAAAAAAAAAAAAAAAAAAAAAAAAAAAAAAAAAAAAAAAAAAAAAAAAAAAAAAAAAAAAAAAAAAAAAAAAAAAAAAAACACCCACACACAACACTATTCCTTGATGTTCGGGTGGCATAAGGGAGCCTAGGTTTTACCTCCATGTAATTCCGAGCGCAAAGAACTTCACGGGGGGCCCATTGGCCATAGTTACAGGTCTTCTCCACCTCAAAGACATCTTGTTCCGCTTTGACACCACGCACCCGGACGCGCACGCCAACGTCAAACACAGTATCATCCTGAATGCAGAAAGAACTACTGAAGTGAAAAACAGCAGGATACGGCAACTGTTTAACGCCAAATAGAGCCAGTTACCTCATTCCCTGCAAAACAGTTGAGAAGAGATGCAAAGACTTTGTAGTTACCCCAGGGATCAGAGTCTATAGAAAAGCCACATTTAGCAGCTAGGCTTGGAGTTAAAGGTTCAATTTGGGAGCCATCTGAAAAAGAAAATGGCCAAGATTATGACACGAATGTGGATTACGATCATCTTTCTTGGCAACATAAATTGCAGGGAACTTACTGACAGCATCAAATTCAATTTGATTCCCAAAAGCTAGAGATTTATCTACGGTTAGCCTCATATAGCTTCCCAGACAATCAGTCTTCAGGCCTGTTCCTGAAAGACACAGAATTTAAACCAAACAGAGGAAATCATACATTTCTGGCAATGTGGCCTACTAAACCTAAACGAGTACACACATGCATACACAAAACATACGCTGGTTAAAATTCTGTGCTGGCACCACATTGAAACTCTTCCGTGTCGACAGGACATTGAAATTCTTCTGTGCCAAAACTATAACCATCAACAGCCAAAAAGTACTGAAAAAGAATTAAAACAAGCATTAAAAAAAACAACAACAAAATTTTTTTTAACACAGAACCTAACTTACCAAATCCCAAGAAGCCACGTCATCCTTGCTCAGAAACAAACCTCTCTGTTTTTGGGTGGTCAAGATCTATAGAAACCACCACAACTGAATTCCTTCTACTGCAAAAGCTCAAAATAATCTGCTTTTTGAAAGGAAATGTATAAATCATCTACCTCTTGTGCACAGGTGGTGCTAGTCATCAACTAAAGAGCAGGTGTCATGAGTTAACTATTATTTAGGAATTTCTCACACATTTCTGAGTGAAAGCTGAGCTCTGCCAATTATCATTACAATAAAAATGTAGTATTTCTAGGAATGGTATAACGTTTTGGTAACTAAAAAGGTTAAATACGTATTGGTACATTTTAAAAAGTTACTGCAGTGTACGTGATGAGTACTTTTCCCTTTGAGGGTATTTTTTAACTTGAGAATATAAACTATAATGTAATACAATTCCATTTAAATCTACAAAATAGTACAAAAGCTAAAATATCATTTATGATTTTATGTTTGTTTTTGGAGTTAAATATGACCCATATAATATTCAACAAAATATATTTTAAAAGTTTACAAAGAGCATAAATACAGGCAAAATGCACATTTTAAAGAATGTTTATTTAAAAACAAACAAACATACATACATAATTATTGCACCACTTGTGATTGAGAAATCAACAATTAATCAGAGTATTCTGAAATGTACACTGTCAGGCATTTTTTGCATTCACTCATATCTTGATCACTGACCAAAAGGATTGGCCGTTTACTGACAAAGGACAACTAGCAGGTTAAAAAAAAAAATATCAGTCTACATATAGAAACAATTAAAGGTTTGAATGTTTTTTTAAACTCTGACTGCACAATCATCTCCATGACGATATTACTTATAGTTGAATCAACAGTTCAATCAACTCGAAATTCTCATCAGCAGCCTCTCTTCACCTTTTCTTCACTGTCCAGGAGTGTCTGACTCAAACTTTCTTTAGCATCTTTAAAATCAGGATTCAGCTCCAAGGCTCTTCGAAAGTCACTCTCAGCCTCCTTGAAAAAGCCTTAGGAGGAAAAAACACATTGAAATCAAACAGCACCCCTTTGTGGAATACAATAGATTGACAGAAGGCAATTAAAACAAAAGCTTTAAAGGGGTCATATGATGCGATTTCAATTTTTCCTTTCTCTTTGGAGTGTTACAAGCTCTTGGTGCATAAAGAAGATCTGTAAAGTTGCAAAGACTAAAGTCTCAAATCCAAAGAGATATTCTTTATAAAAGTTAAGAGTCAACCACGCCTACCTAAAACGGCTCGTTCTAACACACCCCCACATACCTACGTCACTATGTGGGAAGATTTGCATAACACCGCCCAAACAAATGCCTCGTTTGTAATGGGTTTTAATGTTTATGTCTCGTCGCTCCGGCTGGACATGGCATCAACAGTTGTGAGGGGCGTAACATTTCCGTCTCATGCTTGAGGTATTCGGCCAATCACAACGCACTGGATAGCTGGCCAATCACAGCACACCTCGCTTTTCAGACTGATGAGCTTTGTAAAAATCGAGGCGTTTCAGAAAGGCGGGGCATAGAGGAGAAACAATAATGTACAGTATGTGGAAAATAATGTGTTTTTTGAACCTTAAACTGCATAAACGCATTTCATTACACCAAATAATGTTCTTTTTAGCAACATTATTTGACCCCTTTAAGGTAGATGGATGGTCTAGGCTGGTTTAAGCTGGTCTCCCAGCCTAACCAGTGCCCAAAACCATCTCAGGTCGTCTTAAGAAGGGTTATGGGAATTTTTCACAAGCACTGAGGTGATGCATGAAGAAAACAGTTAAAATGTGTAATGGTTAAACTCTGTATCTACCCAATCTGTAACGTATCAATCCTCTGTTATACAGTGGCACTTCAAACTGGCTGTTGATCTGTATGGCAGAGGTATAGTCATCCATGGCTTCATAGAAATCCACCCTCAGATACTTGACCTGCCCTCGGTTATTATAGGCGATGGCCAAATCATGAGCACTGCAGTCTCTAGATAAACATAAAATGTGATTATTAGCGAAAACATGATCTTAATTTATTAACTAACTTCACTCAATGGCAAACGATCTTCTGTACTTAGTTTACATGCACTCTGTGCTAATGTTTACCAGTGTCCTCCTGACTCATTTATTCAAATAAACTTAGTCGTTAATACCTGGATTTGGTGCAAGACCCGATTAATTGTGTGTATAATTCCTCTGCTCGTTTATAATTCTTACTGTTGAACTCGTCATGTGCTTTTTGTAGGATCATGAGCTCGCTGTTCTCCATGAGACGCACTACTTTCGTCGCGATAAGAAAGCTCATGAATATTAATTAGTACGTACTGACGTTGTTTCACATTTTTTTCTGGAACGTCCAGTCACTGAACCTGTGCGAGCGTCCCCTTCTGAGCTGGAGTGTAATAATTAGCACTCAAAAGCTAAATAAAGTCACCGAGAACACTTTCAAAGTGCCACATTAAATAATGACGGTATGCTGTCAAGGTAAATGCCATGCAGCTAAATATATAAGATTCCCCAAAACATTTTGGTTAGGCTACTATTAGCCTATTTGATTTATTATCATAAATATACATTTAGTTGATGATTATATATCAAAATACATTTTCACTTGATGTATTTATTACAGTGTAAGCATGTGAAATAAGCAGTTGTTTGTATCGCACTCAGGTTTACCCCGTACAAAACAGTAGTCTTCTGTGCTAGAACCACACCTATCAGATGTTACCTTGGTAGGCTGATATACTGTATTCTATGCAGTGATTACCATATCAAAATAACATGGTTACAGAAAATTCACCGTAAACAGACTACATACTGCAATCACAAAAACAAACTTTGCACAGAAATTCACCTCTGGGTTTGTCAATATGCACTGTGTTTCAGCATAACATTTTTTATGATGGACATGCATAACCTTTTTAACTGTGGTGATTGGCTGGGGAATTTCTCATCTCAATGCTTACCTGTGAAGTTAGGATGTGAAAATATTTACCAGACCTGATTTTTGCCCAGTCTATGACAGAATAGATGGTTTCAGAGACAGGTGGAAGGTGTACACAGGCAATGCTTTGAAGAGAATACAGATCATTTATGACCACCACAGTGCGCCAGTCAAGGACAAGACAGCAGAAATATTTTATACTTCAAAAGAATTGTGAAAATCTCACATTTCAATCATAGAAGCTCGGCTAGGTTTTTAAGAGGTGAATGGTTTGAAATGTACCAATGGAGCCTGGTGCACCTTCACCCAGATTTCAGTGAACTTCGAGATCTCATATTCTGGCAGATGCATTTTTCAAATGATCTGAATGGTCTTTGCTTACCCTTATGACTCAAATATTGATGTTTGCTGTGAGAATTAACGTTACAATAAAGTCTAATGTGAGCCAAGCCTTGAACAGTCCTGATCTTTCCTCTCCCAAAAAAATCTCTTTCATTCTATCTCCTTGCAACCAGATGAATACTTTCTTTGTTTGTTTGAACAGGTGATCGAGAAATATCAGTTGATGTGATATTGAAAATGCTCCAATTCCAGGTTGTGAATCGATTTTAGATGGGATTTGGGATGAGAGGGATTCTGTCAGACTCTGTCTGTCTGAATTTGTGGGATGTTCAAATGTTTGTATAGCATATACGTGGGATTAAATGGATGAATATCCTGACCAGGGGAATCTCACAAAGCTTGCCAAGAGTGCAGTTCACCTGGCCAATGATTATATTTAGTCAACGGCTAGTCTGAAGATCTACAGATGGTCTGTAATGGTTGAGATATTGGTTTAGGCACATCTCACAGTGGCTGCAGACAGACAAGTTCTTCACATCTTACTCTTAAACCTATAGTCTGTCTAGCTGAACTACGTAAAGATGATTCCTATAGAGACGGCTGCACCATTTCAATACACTGTGAGCTATGAAATCAAAACAAATATTATAAACTGGACAGAGACTTTGAGACTGTTGATTAAAAGTATTTCAAGTTTTAATATAATGAATATTACTGCTTGATTATAAATATTGTAGACTGTCTATATCAAACTTTAACTGTATACATGAGAGTCTACATAAGATTAAACAATAATAATATGAACATTCCTTCTTTGACATGAACATAAGCAATAAAAAAATACAACTTTGATAATGACCCATAGTAAAATTGGTTACAATATGTTGTATAATTTAGTCTATTTAAATGAAAAGATAAATTTTGACCATTTCTGGGTAGCAAAAGAACATCATTAAACATAAATTCCAGCCCTTCATGCATGATTTAAAGGGTTAGTTCACCCCAAAATGAAAATTCTGCTGTTAATTACTCACCCTCATGTCGTTCCAAACCCGCAAGACCTTCGTTCATCTTCGGAACACGAATTAAGATATTTCTGATGAAATGTGAGAGCTCTCAGACCCTGCATAGACAACAACGCAACTGTAATGTTCCCAGGTCCAGAAACGTAGTAAGGACATCGGTAAAACAGTCCATGTGACATCAGTGGCTCAACTTCAGTTTTGCGAAGCTACGAGAGTACTTTTTGAGCGCAAAGAAAACAAAAATAACAATTTATTCAACGATTCTTCTCCCCCGAGTTACGTCTTCCGCAATTTTGGAGAGTACCCAAGAGCGTAATCGACGTAATCAGCGTGGTTTACGTTCGGAGGAGAAAACGCGCGCATGAACGTAATCAGCGTTGTTTACGCTTAGGGGAAAGCGTGCGTATGTGTTGTGATACTCTCTAAAATGGCGGAAGACGTAACTCGGGGGAGAATAATTGTTGAATAAATTGTTATTTTTGTTTTCTTTGCGCTCAAAAAAGTATTCTCGTAGCTTCGCAAAACTGAAGTTGAGCCACTGATGTCACATGGACTGTTTTACCGGTGTCCTGACTACGTTTCTGGACCTGGGAACATTACAGTTGCGTTGCTGTCTATGCAGGGTCCGAGAGCTCTCACATTTCATCAGAAATATCTTAATTCGTGTTCCGAAGATGAACGAAGATTTTACGGGTTTGGAACGACATGAGGGTGAGTAATTAATGACAGAATTTTCATTTTTGGGTGAACTATCCCTTTAAGCTCTTATCAATATTAATTAATATTTGAATATGGTTAATATTCTTTATTTTTTTGGATCTGTAAACATTTGTGAACATGTGGTTTAAGAAACATCATCTGAGCATCAGCCACTGTGATCCATTTTTGAAGCCATAAAGAGGTTCATGCGATCAATGTGGCCTTTGATGAAGCTTCAATGATGAAACAGAAGCCGTCTTGTTGTCTAGTGCTCCATATCCACTCCAGCAATCACTGAAAGTTCACAGAAAATGTTGACCCTGATGAACAGAACAGATGATGTACATTTTGAAATGTTCAATCATTAGAAATCATGTCAGAGAATCCATGCTTACCAAGAACTGCTCCGTTACACGCGTCCCAGCATGTTTTCCATTTGCTCAACCTTTCTTATGACAGCAGCAAGTATAATGACTGTTAAGGTTAAAGGGTTTGAATTACACTGTTTTCAGAAACAAGTCATTAAAGCTTTTCATAAAGAAATAAAATGCGTGCATTTTGTGTGAATTGTTCTTTTAAGAGAGATGACTTGCATTACATTCATCACGGGAAATGTTGCTCCACTAAATGCCCCAATGTACTTCAAGCATAATTGAAGAACGTTATTGATGTGTGAGGTTACTTCGAACAAAATCAGGAAAAACCGATGTTCGTTTCAGAACTTAGAAAGGATATGTTTGCCGTTGAGGTCCTGAAGGGAGGTTTGTGTCTGCCTCTGGAAAGCCAGTCGGGCCTCACACATGCAGGGGTCCTGAACGATCTCCACCTTCACCTCTTCACATCACAAACAACAAACATCACAGAAATACCTCGCAAAAGTTGATTTGAATTAGGGGTAATTATAGATCAAATGACCTACCCCACAAGCACAAAGTGAAAGTTTCTTAGCAAATATGTAACACTTTGCAACAAAGTTTATGCAATGTTGTACTTTTCTGAATTTCTCACAACATTGTGAGAGTGTTACATAATATGAGATATGAGTTTACATCGATGTTGAATCAGTGTTCAACTGACTCAACATGTCAGATATTACAAGACACTGACAGATGAAGCTTTCCCTAGTGAATCTAATTTATTTTAATGAATGATTTCTGAAACATCATGACTGAAATAATGGCTGCTGAAAATTCAGCGTTGCCATCACAGGAATAAATAGAAACAGGTCTTTCAAATTTTTTAAATCAAATAATTGCAGGCTTGGTGAGCATAAAAGACTTCTTTCGAACATTAGAAAAAACATTAAAATATATTTTAACATCATATATACAAGAAAACTCTTTTTGGTTCTTGAAAGTTAGGCATTGCTCAGCATATAATGTACCATCATGTGGACAATACTAATGTTCTAGTGGTGCTTGTTTGATTTTTTCCCCAATATTGGATGGCTGTTGGATTCAATATTTCCAATATTGATGTTTATTGGACAAACAATTTTTTTTAGGTATCATTTGTGCCCATAGCACATGAAGTGAATGGTTACAGAAAATACATGTTTGAATAGTTCCTCTCTGAGCTCTTACGTTTTTTGGAACATGATTTCTTGTCTTCTTGCAACAGAAAACCCCGGTGGCACTCACAGTGATAGGATGCATCATCGTTGACGCAAATTTGTTCACATTCATGACCCAGCGCACAGTAGTCCAGACCTGCAGTAAGTTAAAACTCTAGAGCCCTGAAGCTAACAAAGCTCAGCAGCATTTGACAGACAATACAACTAAATTAAATTATAGCTCTAATTATTCACCGTTTCTCCTTAAAAGAATATTAAACTTAGGACAAACATTTCTCAGCTAGCTACAGAAACCTATCATAAAATGGTATGATAGCAATACCATTTATGAAGGTCTAAAGCAGAAAACTCACTGGCACTACCTTCACCATCAGCGTCACTGGCTTTGAAACATGATTTCTTGTCCTGCATCAAGACAAAGCCTGGAGGACATGTGCAGTAATATGAAGAACTGCTGGAGACGCATGCGTGTTGGCAGTCGTGGCCCAACGCACAGGCATCCACACCTGAAATAAGCCATAGTGCCAAGCAAAAGATGGGACATTCAAATGGCCCAGTGGATTTCAGAATATCCACTGGGACATTTGAAAATTTCTCTAAAATAATATTAATGGCAATCTGATCACATGCTAGGTCTAAGCCTTTGATGGGATTTAATTTGATGTTTTTAGATCATAAAATGGTATGAATGAAGTCATAGTCATTTCTGATCGTAACTTACTAGCACTACCTTCACCATTTTGGTTGCCATCATTCTTTTTGTTTCGGTCACCCTTGCGTACACTGTCACCATGTACGTAAGCACCAGTGCCTCTAATGGAGCATGTTTGCATGTCGTTGTTCAAGACATAGCCTGAGCGACATTTGCAGTGATACGAGTTGCCACTGCTCACACAAATATGTTGACAGCTGTGTCCCATTTCACAGGCATCCATATCTAGAACAAGCCATAGGACATTTACAGTAACACTGGCAATATTGTGCAAGGTGATTTCCTTAAAAACAAACAAATTAAACACCTGGGTTTTTCTATTGAAGGCTTTGGGGATTCAATAAATGTTGTGTAAAAGTGGAAAACGTCATTACAGCCAAGCTTATCATCTGATTCGAAGCAAAAAAACAATTCGATACTAACACGGACTCATCAATGAGATTTTTGGAAATAATTGGAAAAATAAAAGCTTTGAACTTTGCACTGCAAATAATAATCTGGTTCCCAATGATTCCCCCCTCCCTCCAAGTTTTCTAGTTAAAATATATATAAAAATGACTGAACAAGATAGATTTACTTCAGAAGCAAGACTGCACAAGTTAAAAACAGTAAGAAAAAAATCTCCCAGTGCAGAATGACAAAATACACTTACATTCAATACACAATCTATGTAAACAAATCTTAATATTTGATGCAGTATTACTTTTTAAGTAAATTGATCTTGTTTTAAGAATTTGTACACGATAAACTAATTTTCCCAGCATTTTCAAGCCAACACATAACCAATACGCCTATGTGCCATCTGCTCCATTTGCCCCATATGAAAAACAACCTGCCTCTAAAAATGTAGCTATGGTTTGTCATCTGTCTGAGACGAACAGCAACACTGACAGTAATGTTATTGCTGTACTGTACGAAACAGTACAGAACAAGAAAGTCCACAGTAATTCAACAGTGATTTTGAATGGGTTGAATCAGTGGCTAGAATTTCAGAATTCAGCTGCTAGTGAGCTGAATTGTAGAACAAAAATAATTACAGCTTGTCCCAAAACCTAGTGAGCTGCCTCGAAACAAGGTATCTGAAAGCGCCAAGGCTGTTCCAAAACATCAGCTACAAGATTATGGTGCCTTCTAAAATATAATTCTGGCCAAAATCTAAGGCAGCAGCTCATTCATACATATAGCTAATAAAAAGACAACTTTAACAAATATTTATTTTATTTATTCTCGTGAAGTTGTACATGCTAACATTGGACTCTTTTGTGTCAAGTCTCCTGTATGTGAGACTAGTGTACTAGTGTAAAAATAGTCTCACAACAACTATCTGTGTGAAAGTGTCCCAAATCCATCACTTCTGAGTTTGCATGACAGTTAGAATGCTGCCTATGTAGGCAGTAGACAGCATGGCAGCTCACTAGGTTTTGGAACAAAGTTTACATGTTCATGTAACCTGTAACTTAGCACATACAATAAAATTAATGATATCATATGATATCAGGTAATACAATCAGAACTCATGTAAAAAACGGCAAGATATTGCTAGCTAAACAGGTTAGTTAAATAGGATTTGCAAGCATTGTTGCTATTATTCTATTATGAAGCTTAAATTAGTCACTGTTAGAGAAAATCAAATATGTTTGTACTAAGTATGTCTTCAAAATCTAAAGTAAAGCAGTAAGCATAATCTGCTGGCTCTTACGGTTTAGGGAACATGTTTTCTGGTCTGCGTTCAAAATATAGCCCTTCCGGCACTTGCAGTAAAAGGAGGAGCCACTGCTGACACATATGTGCTCACAGTCATGTCCCATTGCACAGGCGTCCATACCTGGAACAAGCTTTCATTACTCGACTGGAGTGAGGAGGCCACTCTAGCAGGAGTAAGGTTCATGCGCAACCATCTCCAGTAGCCCCTTACTGCAGAACACATGATCCAGGGGGCGTGGTTAGATCCACATCTAGGGGGTGGAGATGGGTGGGTTTAGGGATCGGGGTGGAGACGGGTAGGTTTAGGTATATGTAAGGTGGGAGAAGTTGGATCTGGATCCAACCACGCCCCCTGAATCTTGTGTTCTGCAGTGAGGGGCTACTGGAGATGGAGTATGCTTCAGTTTTAAGAAAAATAAGAGCTTGTACTAAATGTCAGTAAAGTCTCTTAAAGACACACTAGAAACTTTATGGGACTTCTTTTGGGTCTTATGTGATAAAATTACTCAACTTATATGCCCTTAGTTTGCATAGCATTTAGCATCATATTAGTGCTATGGTACTAGCTGACAGCTGCACTAAGCTAATTGTTTGTACACTTTGAAGGCGTAACTAACAAGGACTTTTCTAGCGCAGCACTTGATTGAGCAATTTTTATGTCCAAAAGATTGACTCTTGCCCTGAAAAAGACAAACAATGTTATTTATCCACAAACAGTCAAACATTCAAGGCTTTCAATTATCAGAGGTTTCTATGAAAAACATACTTGAAGTACACTAGTCTCACAACAATTGTGACGAGACATTGACAATATTAAATACTGAGACCATTCCATTCCAAGACCTTCATTCCACAAAAATAAGATGCAAAGCACAAATATTAGCAGATTCAAAGCATTCAAAAGAGCCAAAAGTAGAAGAATGCTTCTTTGAATGATCGGTGGACTTTATTTTTTAGCACTCACATACTGAAGAAAGATTTCCTTCAGAATGTGAATCGATCCAATTGATTCAAACTTCTGGAAAACAAGCTATAATTAATGCATGTTGAATTGTATTCATGTCTGATTACATTTTAAATCTGGTATTCAGACCCAACTGTTTTCCAGAGAATGAATCATCACCCACTTCCAAGAATTGAGATATATTTTGCAAACAGGAAAGACAGAGCCCCATACCCCCTTTTTTGCATTAACCCTACCGCACAACGTCTCCCGGACCTTCGAGGTGAGCTTCTCAATGACACCGTAGGTCTCCACGTAGAACACATGGTCCTCAAGTGGATTGCTGGCCATGAGCTTCAGTGACTGCATGTCAGCCCTGTCCACTCCGACTGCGTAAATCTCAATCCCTGTAGCTCGTGCTGCAGCCGACACCTCCTCGACTTGGTCTTGAGGACGTCCATCGGTGACAATGATGGCAACCTTTGAGATGTTCTTCGATTTAGGCCGCGCTCCAGACTTCTCAGTGAAGGCTTCATCCATGGCTTTCTTGATGGCCATACCAGTCATGGTTCCTGCAGCCAAGGGTTCGATGCGGTTGATGGCTTGCTTTATAGAGTCCTTCGTAAGATGGTTTTTCAGCAGGAACTCAATTTTGACCGTGCTGGCATAGTTCACCACTGCAACACGTGTGGCATCGGGGCCAACATCAAGAGTGTCCACCATGTCAGCCAGGAAGATCTTGACCTTCTCAAACTCACCTGGACGCACGCTACGTGAGCTGTCAATGATGAAGACCAGGTCCAGTGGGCGGCTCCTACATTGTGAATCTGTTGCTGAGAGTTGAGCAGATTGTTAGCACTTTAGAAGCTGTTACTCATTGTCAATATGATATAATGAAGACTGGAGTATTAGTTCATTAATGGATTAATAAAACAACCAGATTTAGAATTGACGGTATATGGTTTGACCCAATGGAATGGTAAATGTGAGTAAAGCATATTCTTTGCATGCAAACAAAAGGATTAGTCAGATTAGATTAGTCAGTTAAATAAAAAATGAGTGTGGTCACTTTTAAAATGACTTTAAAAACAAATCCCATTGGATCTCAGAAAAATGGCATACTTTGACACACTGGAATACTATAATGCTTCTGGAATATGAAATATCATTTTCCGATCTGCAAGGTACAAAAGGATCAGGAAAAACCATGACTAAGAATAATTGGGGCTGTAATGTCATTTTGCTTTGTCCACCTTTGAAACAAAAAACCTTAAGATCCCTACTGCTTTTATGTGACGTGTGTCCAGTCCTGCTCCTGGAGACCCACTGTCCTGCAGAGTTTAGGTCTAATCCTAAATAAAAAACACACCTGAACCAGCTAAGCAAGGTCTTCAGGATCAGTAAAAACATCAAGGCAGGTGTGTTGGGGGCTAAACTTTGCAGGACATTGTCCCTCCAGGAACAGGATTGAATACCCCAGCATGAACAGATGGTGGGTTAAACGAAGCAGTACAGTATACATGGAATTATACCTGTCCTCTCTGTGATGGCTATCCTGCCGTGGGTAATAATCCTGCCTGGTGCCTCTGGTAATGATTCTTGTGGCATAGTAGACATTGGTGGAAACTGTGGTGGGTTGGTCTGAAGATGTGCCTCTTGTGTCAAACTGGATGTTGACACGGATTGGGATGAGATCTTTTGGGAAAATGGCCCTGATCTATGAGTGGACACTGGGACAGGTTGGGGTGAAGTGCTTTGGGAATATGTTTCTGGTATCAGTGTGGATATTGGCAGGGATTCCAGGAAGGCATTTTGGTCATATGGCTCTAACTCAGATTGGGGTGGGATTCCTTGAGGATATGGGCCTCTAGTATAGGTGAACTTTGGCAAGGGTTGGGATAAAGTGCTCTGGGAGTACATCTCTGGTGTAAGGGCGGATGTTGGCAGGGATTGGGGTAAAGTGCCTTGTGAATTTGGTTCTTGCGCCAATGTTGACAAGGATTGTGGCATAGGTTTCTGAGGCAGGGAGAGATTCAAAGATTGTGAGGCTGTCATTGATGGCTTTGATTGGCGAAAACCTGTATCAGGAGCAACCGATGGAATGGTTGGCTGGTTATTTGTTGATTGCTCCAGAAGAACCACTGATTTTTCTGGACCTATATACGGTTGTTGTGGAACAAGAAGTGGTTGATTTGACACCATGGTTGACACGCCTGTACTTTCCCCTGATTCTTCGGTAACTACAACTGTTTGTTCTGGATCTTGAACTTTTCGCCAAACTATTGGTGCCCATTCACCTCTCAGGTGCATGCGTGCCTCAGGTGGAGAACGGTCATTATTATTTGTATTATGCACCTTTGTGGTTGGTGTGTCTTTGAGCCAGTCATAAACTTTGGGTTGAGAAGGAACTGTGGGTCCTTCCTCCTCTGTTTGTTAGGGTGACCAGGTCCATCTAACCTGTATTTACTCCTGTATACTATGGACCATCAGAAGGTTGAAGTGGAACAGGAAATTAGCCAAACAGAAAGTCAGACAAACAAATACAACTGGCATTGTTTGCAAAACACACCCTAATTGCTCTTTATAAAAACATTTTACAATACATGCCACTCAGATATTACACAAATGCTTTTTTCGTAGCATTCATGCACTTAAAGGGATAGTTCACACAAAAATTAATCTTTACTCACCCTTATGTCATTTCAAACCTGTATGTATTTGTGTATATTCTGCAGAACACAAAAGAAGATTTTTGAAGAGCATTGGGGTCCATTGACATTGGAACCCATTGATTTTAATTGTTTGGACAAAAGAGACTTTTCAAAATATGGATCCTGTGTTCCACAGATGAAAATCATACAGGTTGAGCAAATGAAGGCCATTTTTATTTTTGGGTGAACTACCTCTTCAGTGCTTAAATGTGGATGTATTTTATTTCACATTTGCTATTATAAATGCACTAGACAAATTTCTAACATTGTGCATTTCGCTAGAAATTTCATTACATTCATATTCCTGTTACAGCATGCACAAAGTCAACAAAAATTTTTTGTAGTGCATCAAAGAAAATAATGAAACCATAAATGTTCCATTGCAGTGATGCAGTTCAAGACACAATGCAAACATTGAACTAAGAAAATGGTTTAAGATCAGAAACTTACCTGCTGGGCTCAGTGTCCGGTGTGGAAGCGCATGATTTCTTCTTTGTGCATAAGTTTGTGATAAAATGTGGGATGGATTGTTAAGGTCATAGGATTCACAGAGATCGACCAGCAGAAAAGAGAGGCAATATACCAAACTCCCAATGAAGGACTTCATTGTTTCTCCGTTCTTCTCAAGTATTCTTCAAGTTTGTGTGCAGTCCTCTTGACTAACTGACATCAGTACGATTGTGACAGCATCCTAGACTGCACATTTGAAGGGTTGACAAGAAACATGTCAGATTTTTGTCCAATCCAAAAACAGAAGGGGGAGTCCCACCTCAAATTACAAGGAATTTGAATTTTTAGAGTTACAGAGAAGACACACTAAGTAATACTAATGAACCAAATGTACATCGGGGGGGGAAAAAGTCTGATGGCAGACTTTTGTTTTGAAATATTTATTGAAGTAATTAGATTACAGAACATACACAAGAAAAGAAAGACCACAAAATAAAATAACATGCATCCATTGATTTATACAGGACTAGCAGTTTCCTTTTTTAACTCTATATCATTGTCGTTCATGTGAGGATTCTTCTTGAATGTTACCCAGCAGTTACCATGACAACAGATTACTGTGACGGCTGCTAACATGATGGTGCACAATGGTTCAATGGATGGAAAACACAAACACAAACACACACACTAATTATATAAACAAGATAAAAGGTGCTTTGAGCTCTTTCACTTTTTAAAGGATGAAAGTCGTACGTCCACTAATAAAGTACACAATGGAAAAAAAAATATATTTTAACCATCACACTGGATTGTCTAAACAGATTTTTAATCTAACAAAACAGATTTATTTGCCAAGGTGATTCTAAATGCAAGTGCCCTGTCATGTTGTAGGGCAAAGTTAATTTTCACAATAGTTCTTCTACTATGACAATCAGGAAAAAACACAGCATTGAAAAGCATGGAAAAATAAAGATCTAAAGGTGGCAAGTAAAGTGAAAGCTTTCATTGGTAAAAAAGTCAAACGGCAGATTACCTGCCCCATCTCAAGAATCATTTCATTAGTGATTGACTATGAACTATGTAATTCTGTCATAAGCACAATTTATTGCAGAGCCCGAGTCATGATGTCCACAAAAGAGAATAGCATATCATATCTCAGATACAACATTAAGTAATTAAAATAAATCTTGCCACAACCGATCTATTCCCCAACACTGTACCGCTTCAACCGTTTTTCGTATAGTTTTACAAAAATAGATCTGCAGTGATGAGCTGTTACGAGAGTCATGCGAAAGAAATAGTCACGGATAAGTCTATGCAAATATGTAAGCTGCTGATGTGATGAGTGGACGCTGGGAGTCTAAACGCCTTCCATGTGTTCAAATGGATGGCAGGATCGAAAGGCAAAGATGGGTGTCTGCACTGGCTTTTACTGAAGAAACCAGTCAGGGGAATTCAAGCTGGCATGTAAGGAGGAGGAGGAGGCTCCTTCGCTGGCATTGTCATGGCCATTTCATAGGTGGGAAGGATGTACTAAGATAAAGAGAAGTCGCCATTAAAATGAAACCAATCTGAAGCTACACAACACACTTTCCTGTGGTAGCGATCAAAAACGATATAGCTGGTGTTCTCCTGAGGAGTGCCAGAAACAAAATGGCTCAAAACCTCTTTTGGAGGCAAAGAGTGCCCTCTACTGTAGCAGAGTGAATGGTGTATTTTAAGGGGCTACATTTTTTACTACTGAGAGAGGTTAAGATGCTCTCCTTTTCAGAACAAAAGGCCACCAAAAATGAAATAATTGTATCTGTTCCCATCATCCACTAGCACAACAGATCAGTGTTGTTACTGTTAACTAAAACTATTAAAAACATTCAGTAATTTAAATACAGCTAAATTAAAAGGCAAAAGGCAAAATTAGAAATGCTCCCTTGGCAACTAACTGAAATAAGTACTAAAAATTACTCAAATTGAAAATAAATAAATAAAGCTACATAGAAAAAACAAATAAAAATGTCAAAGGCACATAACAAAATCACTAAAACGTACACTAAAATGAATGTATAAAAAAAGTTTATTCAAAATATTAATAAATTCTATACTATAACACAGCATATAAATAATACTGATACTAAAACAACATTTGTACAGGTAACACTTTTATTCTTCAGAATAATGTACACTGATGAACTGTACACAAAAAGACCAACAACATATTTTAAAGAAAGTAGGGTGAAGCTTGATCTCCATGTTTTAGGATATCAGTCAACAACAACTTTGCACTAATCTAAGCACTACGTCAATAACACATTTTTAATTTATACAGTCTAAGTATGACTGTATAAAGTATAAACCTTGCTAATGACGTAGTGCTTGGATTGGTACAGTGTTGTTGTTGTTGTTGACTTTGTCATGTTTAATAACTAATTACTTTCTCTAATGATAAATATTATTTTTAGATTTAGTCTAATTACAATATTGTAATCTAATATCATCTTTTCAAATGTAACCTAGAATCAGGCTGGGAAGCCTGTTAAAATGGGCATACCTGAGGTGGGGTCTCAAAAGCAGGATAGACAGCAATCTCTGGAGTGTTCCTGTTGTTTATGTACTTATAGCAGTTCCAAACACAGTTGATCAAGTAGGCCTGGAAAAACAAAAAAACAAACACAATCAAATAATAAAAATAAGACATATAACGGATTCAGTGTCTGAAAAATCAGGTGAGGTTCATATATCTACCTTAAGGACAATGAGAATGGCAAAGAAGATGAGCACAAACAGCAGGAGACAGCTGGAGTCCAGAGAGAGCAGGTTGTCTTTGTATGGGAAGTCCGGCTAAAAGAGACAGAGATATTTTTTATTTTAATTTAAGAATTTTTCCATGAACCTCTAGTGTCAAGAGGCGGTCAGCAGTGGCAGCAGACGGCAGACTGACCAGCTGGTCCAGGTAGTCCTTGATTCTGGGCAGGTACGTGAGGGAGCTGATGGCCACCAGGCAGCTCAGCGCAAAGTCAAACAGCTGGTAGCAAAAGAACGGGATGAGCCAGCCATCACGATTCTGTGCGAGAGGGAAAAATAACAGTCATGTCATGAGGTAGGCTTTTGCCCTTTCGTTTTTAGACTGTTTCTCACCATTTTAATGCTGATGCAAAACTGTAAAACTCCAGGGAATCATGAATCATCCAGTTTTTAAGCTAATAGGAGAAGCTGTGCTGAATAACTAAGCTCAGAGAATACTTAACATGGAAAGGGAGCTATTAGCAAGGCCATGACTCTACTGGAATAGCATTTCACTGCCTATAAGGCCTAAAACTTGTGGTCAAAGGATACTCAGGGTCTAAAACACATTTAAGCTCAATGTGCATTTGAGGTAAAAAGCTCAGGTATGGCAAATGTGCATTGACAGCAGAAACTACTATACAACAAAAGTTCACTGATCCAACCTGTTTTTTAAAGATGACTTCAAGCAAGACTGTGAAGTACAGATGAACACAGTGGTGAAACACATTATTCTATTCTAGAATACATGACCCCATCAAATGTTTGGGGAAAAATTGATGCATTTTGTTGTAGTGCCTTTAAATGTCAAATAATTTTTACAATGTTCAATGCTCATTATATGCAATATGTGATGTTGCATCATGACAACCCTTTTAACCCTCATGCTGTGTTCCGGTCATTTTCTCATAACATTTTTGATTTATTTTGTACTTTTTGGGGGAGATTTTTCCCCCCTTGTGGACACTTGTAGTGTTCCCAGTCAAAAATGATCAGCCTTCTAAAAATTGCTAATATATTTCTTGTTATGCTATAATATTGGCAAGATTTAAGATATGGTGACAATATATCATAATAATGAGAAATCAACAAGGCTGGTCATTTTTGAAACAGGAAAAAAAATTAGGTAAAGGATTTTCAGCACAGCACAAGGAATAAAGGTGTCAAAATGTTTTTATTTTATTCAACATAAAATAATTAGAACAGGTGTAGCAATTTATAGAAACTTACAGTAATGGCCCCATACACCATCATGGCACTAATGGTGAGCATAAGGAGAGAGATGGCAAAGCCAACACAAGCATTCTCTGTGGGGTAAAAGATAAATTGTGTCATTTTAGAGATTATAAATATAAATAAAATAAACCAAAAATTTTAAAAAAATATATAAAATACAAAAATATATAAAAACTGCAAAAAAGTAGAATTACATGCCACTGTAGTTTTAGTATTAAATATAGATTTACAGCATTTAATTATCGAAAATATCTAATGAACGTACCTGACATCCTGTCTGAGGCAAAGTAATGCTCAATAACTTCATACTGCAGGTCAACAGTAGGGACGTTCTCAGGGTGAGTTACTGCCACAGTCAACAGAATACCCATCAACAGGTTCACCACCTTTGGAGTGAGATTATATTAGTAAAGAAAGTACAGATGGGATAGTAGGACATAATATTTAACCAGCCTAATAAATAAAACCAAATTTTCAAATCATTCACTGTGTCATGTGACTTCCTGAATATTTTGTTAGTGCAATTCAAAAGGAAAAAAAGAGGTCAAGGTCTTAAAACATTTGCTTGCCAATCTTTACTAAGAATATATAATAATAACAAAAAATAAACAAATAAAAATGTGAAATAATCTGCCGAAATTAAAACCAGTCAATCTTAAATGGAAACATGTGGTCTGGTTTTCTGGAAACACCAAGGTCCAGACTTTGGCATACAATTATTTACAATAACATTTTCCACTGACAGTTAAAGACAGATTAAATAGTTATTGCCAGTGTCATTTTATTCAAAAGTATTCAATAAACCTTGCCAAGCAACAGTTTGTTTAAAATCTAGTTGACACCCTAATTACTACTATATACAGTTATTAAAAATAAAGCTACCCTCTAATATATACGAATAGCAATATAATTCTAGATAATTTACTTTATCTAAACGTATTTCGTGCAAATTAACAATGAACTGAATGTCAATCCCATGACAGTCAGTGTTGGGGTTACATGTAACAGATTTACATAAAATAAATGTAACTGTAATCTGTTGCAAAAAATGTGCAATTAAATTACAGTTACTTATGAAAATGTTAACAATTACAAAGGGGGTTGCATCTGAATATTTTCACACACACACACAAACTTTTTTTGCTATCTTAGTGAAGACACTTCATAGACTTCCCATGTCAACATATTCTGTTACACCAAATACACAAAATAATGATCTTTAAAAAAGCATCATATGACCCCTTTAAGTTAATGATATTTTCTATCGGCTAACCCAACCCCTACCCCTAAAAAAACATAGTTTTTACTTAAATCTAGTGTTTTGCACATGTTTCTCTATTTCCAAGCATTTATAAATGTGACCCTGGACCACAAAACCAGTCTTAAGTCGCTGGGGTATATTTGTAGCAATAGCCAAAAAAATATTGTATGGGTCAAAATTATCGATTTTTATTTTATGCCAAAAATCATCAGGATATTAAGATCATGTTCCATGAAGATATTTTGTAAATTTCCTACCGTAAATATATCAAAACTTAATTTTTTATTAGTAATATGCATTGCTAAGAACTTCATTTAGAAAACTTTAAAGGCGATTTTCTCAGTATTTTGAGTTTTTTTGCACCCTCAGATTCCAGATTTTTTAATTTTCAGATGATGTATAAATCTCAATTTCGAAAAATTGACCCTTATGACTGGTTTTGTGCTCCAGGGTCACATATAT
>NW_015633173.1:98074-126071 GCF_001515625.1 Sinocyclocheilus rhinocerous | reverse complement strand
ATATAAGTGAAGACATTTGGTGCTCACAAGTATAGTTAAACCAGTACACACACACACACAGATTGAATTGATTTCTTTCCTCAAATGCATTGACTGTTCTAAAATATGAGACACCAATGTTTAAAGTTTAGGACACAGAATAGGACACATGCTTATTCGATAACTTTATTATTTTTTTAAGATCAACTGTTTTTTCCAAGGCATTGTTAGATGCCAGTGTTTCCTGACATTTGCTATGGGATTTTTGAGGATTTTGAAAGTCTGACAGTAATCAGTGTTGAATCCTACTGTAAGGTTAACCCTGCCTGGCTTAAATGTTTGAAAATGATTAACAGTTGAAAACATTCATTAGAAATGTAGAAAAGTAATCAAAAAGTAATCAGTTACATTACTTTAATAAAGTAATTGAAATAGTTACACTACTTATTACATTTTAACTGGGGTAACTTGTAATCTGTAACCTATTACATTTCCAAAGTAACCTTCCCAACACTGATGACACTTTAGTCAAATCAACCTCGGGCCTCAGCTAGCGGTCTACAAATAGATGATAAATAAACGCTTAAAAATAACCGCCACATCAAATTATCCTACTTCAATAAGCAGACAAGGTTCTTAAAACTTGTTTAATAAACGTATAACCGGTCTAATCACGTTTACGTGTCTTATTTGTTGATAGTTCCAATTCAAAACATCGAGTTAGCCTAGCTGTTCGTTAACATCGAGCTAACGCGGCGGAGCAAGAAAAACATCCTCACAGACGCACTTTAAAACACAGACACACCTCTAAACTAGGGGAGTTAAGTCTACTGATGTATTTCATTTGTGTTTAAAACTACAAGACTATGTTTAACGAATGTTTTACGCCTCGTACCATGTACCAGGTACCCAGGATGATGGTTCCAGTCCGCACGTGACAGCAGCCGCAGCAGCGCGCGCTGTACAGTCGGTCTCGAGACGGTTTGAAACGCATGTCGCTCTCGGTGGTTTGAAGAAACATTGAGAAAAAGAGACGAGATGAGTCTCCCCTGTCAAAAACAGCAGCCACAATAGCAGCGCTCGATCTTTCGGGCAAAACTCCCCCTGACGGATGACAAACAATGGGGGCGTGGTCAAAGCTAAATCATAACGATGCCCGAGTCGTGAACGAATCATTCTTTTGAGTCGGATCTTTTTAATACATTGGTAGAACCATAGACATGTGGTTCGGTTCACAAAATTGAAGTGGGCTGAATCAGACTGAGCAGGAATCATACTGAGTAAATCGCTCGTGAGTTGAACTGAACGCTTTTTACGGATCGGACTGAACCGAGTGATTCTCGAGTGAGCATCGCACTGACTGACTGAACAGAGAACCGTCAACCGAGGATAAATCGAGGATTTGACTGATTGCGTTACAAATATATGTTCATATAGATTTATTCATATTTAGATAAATATAGAAACGAAATTAATCATATATGATTCATTTTGAATAGGTCCTGTCGTTTAGAACCGATTCGCCCAAATGAATCACTAACACATCACTACTGAATCTTGCGTGGAAAACGGGGCGTGGCTACACGGATCACGCGTGAAAATGAGAGTTGGTCAGAGTTTAATCACGCATGGCTGCGCTTATATTTATTACTGCATTGGTGGATACTAGTACGGCTTATAGATTAAATGTTACAACGGCTTTCCATATTGGTGGGTCCTTAAGGAGAAATCGCACAGGAGGAGGATGATGTGCATGAGCTCACCCAGCTGTAGACAGACGAAGTTCAGGGCTGGATACTTTTCTCAGAAAAGCTTTTATGAGTTTCGAGAGCTGTTATATAATAGATAAGATGCTGTAAATTATGTAAGAAATCAGGTGATATTCCAGAGATAGACAGTGGCAGCTTGCAAAGATATATATGTGACTGCTAACAGTACAATTTTAGGGTATAATGCAGTCTGATCTTCCAAAAGACCAATTTATTATTATTATTATTCTTTACTAGACAGTTTTATACACATATTCTGTTGTCTCCAAATATATTTGGTAGAATATAGCTAATAATAATTTAAAGTATGGATTCTTGCAAATTCTCTCGAAGGATGCTGACCAGTGGTTGAGGAAATTATCATCTTTGGTGCAGAAATGGACCTTAAACCAAGACCCAGATCTAGACCCAGACTTAATGCTTGGAGACCCAGAATAATAAGATCACAACATCATGACATAACATTATGTGCCATAATGGCTGAAAACAAGTCTTTTGAAATCACAGGACATTTCACTTCTTAAAAACCTGCTGAGCATGAGGTTATATCTGGTACTGAAGATCTTCTAAAACTCCCAAATTTATTTTGAGTTTTTCAGCTGTTAAAACAAATGAAATGTTCCACCTGTTAGTTCATAGACAATAAGCGTTTATATGTCTGAATTGTGTCTCGTAAAACCGGTCCAACAAAAGCCACTCTGCAAATCACTGATTTTCAGTTGTTTTAATGGAGACACTGATTAACCTTATTCTGTGATGAGTTACATTAATTTCCATAGTTTCCGACTCACAGCCAGACTTAGAAAAGAAAAAAAGTATATCAATATGCTGACATCAAAATGAAATAATAATAACAGTGCCGATGGTTCTTAGGGATGGGAGTGAATACTGAAGCCTAGAAATGGCAAGTTAAAGTTCTGAACTGAACTGTGTCCCAGAATGACTCTATGGTGCGCCCTGGGGGCCGGAGCCAAAGCAAAGACATTTCAAGAACATCTGAGAGCATTTCGTCATCTCTTCAGACGTTTAAAAAACACTTTGTAAGAAATAAACTAAATACTTTAACAGACCGGGAAGGAAAACGTTCCCGATCTCATTCTTAACGTTCCATTGCAGTAGCCCGTCTGAATCCGGGAGGTTTCCTGAAGTGCACTTGCTCCTGAGGCCGCGAGTCGCCTCCTTGGCACCAACATCTGTCGGATCCTGTCCATCTTCAGTCATCAGTCTAGCACTAAAAATCAACAGGTGGGAATATCCTGAAAAGTGACGGGGGTTGATGAAAGCAGAGGGAATGGATATAAAGGACATGAATGGTGCTTTTAGGGGAAATGTGCAAATCACTTTCCTATCTAAATCAATGCTGGCCATTTTGTTTTGGCATTCAAGGGCTGGAACAGTAAAGAAAAAAAAATACTGGAGTGATTAACCGTTCCTCTTCTGTCAGTCTGGTTAAAAAAATACACATTTTCAGTCACTGGTGTTAAATTTTTTTTGGCCCCACAGGGTACCTACTGCAGTAGTGCATAAACGAAAAAAAAAAAAATAGAAATGAAACCGTCATTGTTTTCCTACAGTTTGAAACCATCCCACAATAATAACGACAATAATAATATTAATAATGCTTCAAAGATGCAGGAAATTATTGCCTAAGGCATGATTCTATACAATATTTTCAGTACATACTTTGTAAGTGTTTAAGGAAAACAATCCTTGTATCTGCTACTTGTTCAAAAAGAATGTACAGCTTGATTACTCTAGTTTTGTGCCTTAGTCCTTTTTGCTGCTTTTTCACATTTTCAACTTTTTTTTCCTTACAGCTTCAGTTCGTTGGCAATTTTCGAGGCAATGTTTTTGAAAGCGATGGATGTTCCTGATATCCGCTTGAAGCGCACGCCGTTTAGCGAGAGGCGGGGCAGTTTGCACACCTCCATCTCCCATTGGACCAAGCTCTCGGCGTGGCCGTCGCCATGGACGCATAGAAGCAGGAAGCGCTCACGCTGCTCGTAATCGCAGCTGTTGGCGTCCAGGACTTTGCGGATCTCGCGCATCATCTCTGTGGGCTCCATGGAGGAGGTGGTCTTCATGCTCCAGGTGAAGCGTAGCGAGCGGGGTTTGGCGTCTTTATGTTCCTCTTTCTGATCCCCAGACACATTACGACTGCAGGAGAGAAGAGAGAACGGTCAGAGAAATGAGAAACACTTGGTTCGTGAAAGTGAACATGAGAACATTAATGGCAGAAATGTACACAAGTAGGCAACATGAACACTTGGCTAATGCATTGATCCTATTGCATTTTTCTAGGGTGCCACTAGTTTTTATTTTTATTGTATTTCGATTTTTAATTTCAGGTGAATTTTAGATTCCAAATAGCTTTTATGCTGTTTGTTCATAAAATTAAATTTAACCTATTTGTGTGTAGTTGCTGTTTTTTTTTTTTTTTAATAAAGACATTAATATTTTTACTCTGCAAGGATGCATTAAATAGATCCAAAATTACCGACTTTACTTTTTGGGAAAGTGGCTTCATTTAATAATTCACCAATACATACACTACCATACAAAAGTTTGGGCTGATGGTTTTTTCTTTTTTAACCGAATGAAATAACTATTTTTATTTAGCAAGAACGCATTAAATTGTTCAGAAGCGACAACAGAGACATTTATAATGTTACAAAAGATTTCTATTTCAAATAAATGCTGTTTTGAACTTTCTATTCATCAAAGAATCCTGAAAAAACAGACTAGTAATGTCTGCTGAAAATTCAGCTCTGCATCACAGGTATAAATTACATTTTCCAAAACATAAACAGCATTAAACAGAGCTTGCATAGCTGGAAGTCTTTGCGTTCACATACTCGTTTGTTTCAGACCTTCATAATGAAGATGCTGGTGTGGGTAAATGAACATAAAAACAAGTTCTTACATAACTTTTCACTGTTTTCAGTGACAACACATGCACTGAAGCACCTGAGCGCATTTGACATGCAGTGAACACAAAAATCACCATGCAGAGATACAGAAACAGTGCAGTGAGCAACTCAAGGGAGCAAATATAAGAATATAAAGAAAAATACTCATTAAACTGGCCATGAGGTGTGATTTTAATCAACTATAAAATGTTTCCAAGCTCAGATTCGAATCTAAACTTCACAAGTAAACCACTGTATGATGTTACATAGTGTTGTGGCTGGTATTGTGAGTGATTTTAGTGTTACTACTTTAAACAAGCACTTATCCCTAAATATGAGCAACATTGCTTTGACCTTTACTCTTGTCTTAGCAAACAGCACTAATAATCATGTTTCACTTTCTTCTTCTTGCCACAAGATGGCGGAGCAATAGAGCTAGATGCCAATGCAAACAAAAGCTTACTTTTGTTGTGACAGATCAGAATAAATGAATATTCACAGAACAGATTATCAGAGGCTCACATAAACCTCAATGGTTAAACTCAATGCACTTGATCTTTGGGATATCATGTCATATGCCAGTTTATGTATGTTTGTAGATTTATTCAAAACAGCGAGGTTAAGTCTGTGGAGTAATGTTAGGACTAAATGTGACCCTGGACCACAAAACCAGTCTTAAGTCGCTGGGGTATATTTGTAGCAATAGCCAAAAATACATTGTATGGGTCAAAATTATTGATTTTTATTTTATGCCAAAAATCATTAGGATATTAAGTAAAGATCATATTCCATGAAGATATTTTGTACATTTCCTACCGTAAATATATCAAAACTTAATTTTTGATTAGTAATATGCATTGCTAAGAACTTCATTTGGACAACTGTAAAGGCGATTTTCTCAATATTTTGATTTTTTTGCACCCTCAGATTCCAGATTTTCAAATAGTTGTATCTCGGCCAAATATTGTCCTATCCTAACAAACCGTACATAAATGGAAAGCTTATTTATTCAGATTTCAGATGATCTATAAATAAACCATACATAAATGGAAAGCTTATTTATTCAGATTTCAGATGATCTATAAATATCAATTAAAAAAAATTGACTGGTTATGACTGGTTTTGTGGTCCAGGGTCACAAATGTCCAAAAAGCAAAGAAAAGATGGTATAAAATCAGAACTGTAAAACCAGATGTCCTGTCTCACCTTGAATCCTCATACCTCCCATTTCTATCGCATTCTGCCGGCACTCTTTAAAAACCAGGATGAAAAAGAGAAAAATAGTTTAGAGGCAAGGAAATCTGAGACTCAGCTGATCAAGGAAAGAAAGATAAGACAACAATAGCTTTTCAGACATCCTAGGACAAAAGAGAGAGAGTATCAAAGCCAATGTTAGAGAGAACGCCAACGACAGATACAATTTCCTGTGTAAGTGGAGAGGAATATTGGACATGCACTTAAAAATTGACCTGTGTGGAGAGATAAAATGGGAGAGGAGGAGACAGAGGGTATTACAGATACCCTCCCTGTACCCTATGATTCAACTTCCTGTTCTAAATAGATTCCATGCAGTGGACACAACTGAGTTCATTTTGTCTGGTAAGAAAGAAAAAAAAACACGATTTAAAAGGAAGGGCTCTCATAATGAAAAAAGATGGACATAATGTGGAGCAGTGTGGGGTAAGCTGTGCCACTTTTTACCCAAGCTGTCTTCTGGGCAGGGAGAAATGATATAGCTTTAAAATTAATATGGATAATTATAAATATTTGATCTTCATTATTTTTGACATATTCATATTTCTGGATATCTGCTATTAAATGAAATGAGAATAAAGCTGAAAGCTGTTGTTGGCACAACTTACCCCAAACCACGCGACACACTTTTTGCTTTTTGGGAAAGTTGCTTCAATAATGAAAAAAGATGGACATAATGTGGAGCAGTGTGGGGTAAGCTGTGCCACTTTTTACCCAAGCTGTCTTCTGGGCAGGGAGAAATGATATAGCTTTAAAATTAATATGGATAATTATAAATATTTGATCTTCATTATTTTTGACATATTCATATTTCTGGATATCTGCTATTAAATGAAATGAGAATAAAGCTGAAAGCTGTTGTTGTATATTTTTTTTAATTAAAAACTTTTATTAAGAAAGATGCATCAAAACTGATCAAAAGGGACAGTAAAGGCGATTATATTGTTACAAAACATTTCTATTTCAATTAAATGCATTTCTTTTGAACTTTCTATTCATCAAAGAATTGGGGTAAGCTGTGCCACTTTTTACCCAAGCTGTCTTCTGGGCAGGGAGAAATGATATAGCTTTAAAATTAATATGGATAATTATAAATATTTGATCTTCATTATTTTTGACATATTCATATTTCTGGATATCTGCTATTAAATGAAATGAGAATAAAGCTGAAAGCTGTTGTTGGCACAACTTACCCCAAACCACGCGACACACTTTTTGCTTTTTGGGAAAGTTGCTTCAATTAATAATGGCAATTTACACTACACTAAGATTTTATATATATATATTTTTTTTAATTAATTAAAAACTTTTATTAAGAAAGGATGCATCAAAACTGATCAAAAGGGACAGTAAAGGCGATTATATTGTTACAAAACATTTCTATTTCAATTAAATGCATTTCTTTTGAACTTTCTATTCATCAAAGAATTAAAAAAAAAATGAGAATGATTTCTGAAGGATCATGTGACACTGAAGACTAGTAATGGCTGCAGAAAATTCAGCTTGCATCACAGGAATAAATTACATTTTAAAATATATTAAAATAGAAAACAGTAATAATATTTAAAATAATCATAATGTTACTTTTTTTTTAAAATAATTTTTTTATATAAATGCAGCCTTGGGGAGCATAAGTATATTTAAAAAAACAAAAACATAAAAAAAAAAAAAACTTACTGACTTTTGAATAATACTGTATGACATATATCTGGGGGAAATATATATATTAAATAAATATATTTTAGATATAAATATTTTTTTATTTATATCTAACATAAAAAATAAAAATGTGTTTATTCTAGCATAAAAATGCTTATTTTCAGTTTTAGACAGCAGTATATGATGTGCTGTTTCTGAATGCATGTTAAAATAATCATAATGTTACTTTTGTAAAAGTTATTTTAATATAAATGCAGCCTTGGGGAGCATAAGTATTTTTTAAAAAACAAAAACATAAAAAAACCTCTTACTGACTTTCGAATAATACTGTATGACATATATCTGGGGGAAATATATATATATATTAAAGAAATATATTTTAGATATAAATAATTTTTTATTTATATCTAACATAAAAATACAAATGTATTTATTCTAGCATAAAAATGCTTATTTTCAGTTTTAGACAGCAGTATATGATGTGCTGTTTCTGAATGCATGTTAAAATAATCATAATGTTACTTTTGTAAAAGTTATTTTTAATATAAATGCAGCCTTGGGGAGCATACGTATTTTTTAAAAAACAAAAACATAAAAAAACCTCTTACTGACTTTCGAATAATACTGTATGACATATATCTGGGGGAAATATATATTAAATAAATATATTTTAGATATAAATATTTTTAATTTATTTATATCTAACATAAAAATACAAATGTATTAATTCTAGCATAAAAATGGTTATTTTCAGTTTTAGACAGCAGTATATGATGGGCTGTTTCTGAATGCATGTTAATTTGATAAGCAGTGCATAGTTCTCCAGATTACTTTGATGACACAAGCCACTGACACATCTGAACCACTCCCCTTTTTATGACATTAATGCTACACAATACAAAACACATTAAATACAGATATATTCATTTGCAAGACATTAATCATCCACTGTACAAAATAAAATATGTAAAAGACTGGGAGAGGTCATGCAGCGGCATGGGCAGAGAGCAGCGGTCAGAGGAGAGGACGCTGGCGGGTAAGTGCTCTTATGGGGCAACAGTAAGAGGCGAACTGCCTTTGACATGAACATCCACTGGGCAGCTTCCTTTCTGCATCCTGTAACTTCTGAAAGGAATATTACTGCCAATACTGAGCACATTTTTGTATCTAAACTGAGGAACGAGTGAGATTTACTTTCTTTTGTAATCGACAGCAGGCCATAGATGCGGTCACTAGAGTTTGACTCGTTTATATCCCGGAATATTCTTTAAAAAATGACCAGCTTCCCTTCAAGAACAGAATCCAAAGAAAATAAACCAAGTTTTCTCATTTATATAGAACAAGAGCCTGCAATGTCTTTAAAAACTCTTTAAAGTGTCATCTGACCAACTTCTGGATTACAAAAATCTGAAGTTCTCCATGGAAAAAAAGCAAACGGTCATAACAGCACTGTTGGGAATGAAAGCGCTGGGATTGTGAGACCACCTGGAGGGACAATATGATTGGGTAGGTCAAAAAGGAAGAGGTGGATTCAGAAAATCCTGGACAAATGCTACTTCTAGAGGTCTGGCGCATGATGGGTGAAACTGGGAAACGATGGTTGTCGCAAAAGGCAATCTTGGTACCTTAACTCCAGAAATCTTGTAAAGAACCCTTCTCAATCGCCACATCTGTCAGCTGCTAAATTAAGAGCCCAGTAGGGTGGCCTGAATTACACAACCAAGAGCAAGTCTGTTACCATATCGCAGGAAATGCATTAATGCGTTTATTTCCTTATCGTCAGAGTAGATTAATATATAAAGATGAATTTCTAAGTGATATAACACAGTATATGCTAATGATGAGCTATATAAATATCATGCAACCTGGCAGGAACACACCGTATTTCACATCAAAATAAAAAGAAACAAATTACTTTAATTTTTACTACGAACTTTTTTAGGACCATAATGATTTTTGCACAACATTTTCATGTAAATTAAATGTTTTACTGCCAAATAATCATTACTGTAATACAGAAAAAATGTTCTCAGTACGGTAAAGCAAAAAGGATTTAATTATTATTAAAAAGTTATTAAATAATGTAATATTTTTTAAATTGTCAAGTATTTATATCAAGGTAGTATTTATTGTACTGCATTAAATTTAAGCAGATTACAAAAACCAAAAAAACATTGTATTACTATATCATAATATTATAATTAAAATTATATGATAAAATTATAATAAATTAACAATTAAAATACATTTTTAATATATAAATAAATAAAATCAGAGAATCAACATAATAGAAGAAAAATGGAAATAAAAAAATAATATGATAAAAATAAATATAATAAAAATATAATATTACAAGACTCCAGATACATTAGTAATGGGAATTTTGGGGGAAAATTATTTTGATTTTAGGGTAAAATGTGACCCAGGTATGTCTTATGCACTTATATAAATGAAAGAGAATTCATCGATTTTAGAGAGATTTCATCGAAGTTATGTTCCCACTATTGAATGCTGTAGGTTACTATCTAAATGTGCAAAACACACACAGCCTTCCTTGAAGAAAAAAGGTGTGAAAGGAAAATGAGGCTCTAATGTTTAAAACTGTAAGGAGACTAATGAATCTATTGTGCTCAGTTGTAACCTGTGAACAGGCATGCATGGGTGATTAGTAATGTCTGCCAGGTGCTGCTCGTCAGAAAACAGCAGAAGTCTCAGGCATGCTCAGTCGCACTCCGATTAAATAAGAGGTGAGTGACAAGCGATTAATCAAAAACATCTTCAAACTAGGGTTAGAGTTAAACTTCATATTTCAGCGCTAGTTAACTGCACACAGCCCATCGAGGGTCCTACCTTTTGGTAAACCTGAATGACATATTTCTACAAAAGAAACAGAAAACAGAGACAGTGATCAACATCTAGAGTAGATGTATCGTCTCTTGAGGAAATCTAGGGGAGTCTGATGCCACTGCCACTGATCTGGTGTTGTCATCATTAATAGTTCTAATATGCCAAAACTGCAGCATAACATCCAGTGTTGGGAAGTAAAAGCTACTTAGCTACATTTTTCAGTAGTTTTATAGCAGCTGTTTACAAAATAATAAATCTTTTTAATTAACAAACCACTTCTAAATGAAGCACTAATCAAACTATTATGGTAGCCTGTTTCCACCACAGAATAAAAAAAAATATTGCTAAAAAATAAAAGCTTACAATTCGGACTTTTTTTCTTGCAATTCTGAGTTTATATCTCACAATTCTAACTTTGTTTCTCACAATTTTCAGAATTGTGCGATATAAACTCGTTATTCTGAGAAGAAAAGTCAGAATCGGGAGATAAAAAGTCACAATTATCTTTAGTTTTGATTCCATGGTGGAAAAAAAAAAAAAAAGTTGGAAATGCGAGAAGTAAAAATTCTATATTGCGCAATTCTGTGTTTATATCTCGCAATTTTGACTTCTTTTCTCAGAAATGCAGAAAACAAAGTCCAAATTGTGAGAAAAATGAGAATTGTGAGATAAAAAGTTGCAATTATTTTTTATTCCTTGGCAGAAACATGTTTCCATAAACTGTTGCATTCTAATGCTCATATATTACAAATTCCCAAACTCCAAATGAGAACATTTTCATTCTTATTCCACTGAAAGCCAAGTTCCATAGGGAATAATGGCTTGTTATAGTTGTATTGAAGGTGAAGTGTTTGTTTACCTGCGCGTGAGCTTGGATGTGAGCTTTGTGAAGAGGTTTGTTGATCCGCGGCTCCGGGACTGTGAGAGTGGCGTGGCATCGTGCGATAAGGTTGGAGAGGCAGGGGGTCCGTTATAGGTGGCTGTGCGTCGCTCCCTCAGCTGGCCTCCGTGGAAAGTGCTGCGGCTTAGCGTGCCTCGTGGGAAACGCAGGCGGTCCGGGGGAGTCGCGCTACTAATGCTGTGCGTGGAGGAACCGGGGTTCCGCTGACTCGTCTGAGTCGCGCTCGTACTGAAGAGAGTAGAATCAGGGTCACAGTATGATGAAATAGGAAAATCAGCTAACAACACTGGTTACATGAACAACCAGGTGGTCTTTGGACACTTAAAGGGATAGTGCACCCAAAAAAATGAAAATTCTGTCATCATTAACACATCCTCATATCATTCCAAACCTGTATGACTTTCTTTTATCTTTGGAAAACAACAGAAGATATTTTGAAAAATGTCTTTGTTGTTTTTACAATAAAAGTCAATGGGGCACTATTTCAATATTTCAGATTTCAAAGTCAATATTTGTAATATTTATTAAAATATTAAAATAGCATTAAAATATTTTCTTTTGTGTTCTGCAGAAGAAAGTCATGCGGGTTTGAAATAACATGCGGCTGAGTAAATGATTCAGTGTTGATATTATTAACAAAGTATTAAAAATAATTTTCATTAACTGAAATAAAGCTGAAATAAAATAAAATAAAATATAACTATTTGATGAAAAATACTTAAACTAAGATGTTGCCTTGGCAACTAACTGAAATAAAATAAGTTTAATTTAAAGCACTACAATTACTAAAACTAAAATAAAAATAAATGAAACTAAATAAAAAATTACAAAGGCAAATTTAAAAAATGACTAAGTCTAAGGTGAAAATAAAATAAAAACTGAAGATATAAAAAATAAAAGCCAATTCAAAATATTAATAAATACTATAACAGTATATAAATAATAATAAAATGGCACAGAAATTATGACAGAATTTGCATTTTTGAAAATAAAAATGAAATAAAGTCTCTTTAAGCAACTATACCTTTAAACCACAGCTACAAGTCATTGAATATTACAACAGAATGTAACAAAATAGCAAACCAAAACAATAAATCTGCAAACAAATGATGTTAGGACTTTTCTCAGAAATAATTTGTGTGATTGCTTTTAATAAAGCAGTGTTTTCTTGATTTTTACTGGATATATGTAGTCAGTTCTCCTCAAATTCACACAGGTTTCCAAGCAGAACAACCACAGGTTTAGTTCCTCACATTAATTATGACCATATTTAAAATTTTTTGACTGGTTAAGAAGCTATTATAGGTCTGTTAGTTTGAAATTTTTTATTTCCATATATAGTGTATTTAAGTGGCATATATCTATAATAGTGACTTAACCATAATTTAACCCTAGCAATCTGTGCTCAACAAAATTCTTAATCTGCATATGTATTTCTTGAACACTATACTGATCAAAATAATCAGAAAACATCTCAACAGTCCTTTCACTAGTCGTTGACTAGGTTAATGTAGTTTATATCCTATATTAGTGGGTTTAGACACAAGGAAGTTAGTTAACGGTTTAAATGGGAAGATGCAGGAAATCCTCAAACGTTAAAACGCAACGGAAGCTCCACGACGAGTCCTCCTGACACTACAGGGATGAGACGAGGGTGGCAGGAAATCAAAGACGCAGACAGCAGAGAGGTCAGAGGGCGTTAGAGAGGAGTGCGATGGAGAGACACACTAAGATTAGAAACAGACGCTGAACTCGTCTTTACTTGGGCCTGAAGAGATCAGAGGTGCCGTCGTTGGACGGCAAGGTGGCGCGGCAGGTGTGTCCGGAGGCCGAGAGTGACGTGGCCTTTTGGTGGCGCAGACGGACAGAAGCCGATGAGCTGGCGAGAGCAACAGCATACGCCGTCGGACTCGTGCTGACACATCCTGACATTTCATTCAGGCTGGCCAACGGCAGGCGGGCAAATAAACAGCAGTAGGATGGATCAGACATAGTATGTACGAAGAAAGCAGAGCATATGAGATAAAACTGTGAGCAGAGAAGAATACAAAGAGAGAGTAATATAGGATACGGATGGATCACGATGGTCGACTAGTCGTTCAAAACTGACTAGTCAACATAAACGTGCGTCTTATGGAATCTCCCCTATAAAGGGCTAGCTTAACAGAATAGTTTACTCCAAATAAAAAAAAGCCTGCATCATTTACTCACCCTTATGTCACTCCAAACCTGTATGACTTTTTTCTTCAGTGGAACATAAAACTGGAACACCAAAACAACACTGGACCCCACTGACTTTCATTTTATGGACCAAAAAAAAATCTTCAAAAATATTTTCTTTTTCAGAAGAAAAAAAAAAGTACACTACTATTCAAAAGTTTGTGTTCGGTAAGATTTTGTAATGGTTTTTAAATCTCTTATGCTCACCAAGGCTGCAGATATTTGATCAAAAATACAGTAATAATGCGAAATATTATTACAATTTAAAATGACGCTTTTCTATATGAGTATATTTTAAAATGTAATTTATTCTTGGGATCCAAAGCTGAATTTTCCAGTCTTCAGTGTCACGATTCTTCAAAAATCATTCTAATATGCTGATCTGCTTGTCAGGAAATATTTCTTATTATCAATGTTGAAAACAGTTGATTAATATTTTTGTGGATCCCCAAACCAAAGTTTTGAATAGTAGTGTATAAAGATTTTAGAATGACATGAGGATTAATAAAGGATGATAAAGCGTTCACTTTTGATTGAACTATCCCTTTAAGACTAGTCGACTGTGTGTGTGTGTGGCTTTGAATTTTGTGTATCCCTAATATGGGATTCAGCACATGGTTTGTCTCTCTCTGTGGACTGCATGTTAAAGCTAAGCGGTTCAGCATGGCAGACTGGCACAGCAAGGTTGGCTGTGTTTTTTTGTGATATTGACGCGAGTCAGCAAGACAGAGGCCTCTTTGTGAACTCAAAACGTGTAATGCAAACATCCCAAATGAATCTGGAGGGAGCATGTCCTGGCGTGCCCATATATTTTCATATTCTCCATCTATATTTCCACAGATCTTCCCCCAGAAAATGAATCAATATATTAATGAATGCTTAGACAACACCAATTCGACACTATGGACCATAATAATAATTCCTTAAGTGTTTATAACCACTACAATTTACACTGCACATCTTTAAGTTTTAGGACAGACTGTAGAAGTGATTGGCGATTTGAAAAAATAAATAAAAGCGGTTTAATTTTTTTGCTAATGATATGTCAAATAAATTATGACATGTAAGAAAGTTAGTAGGGCTTCACAAATGGGTAAAAAATTGTGGATATTATATATAATTATTATATTATTTATATAATTTTTAATAAAATTTATATCATTATTAAATATATTGACAAATACTGGTATTTGAACTGTCTAATATGCATTTATCTCATATTGCTGCTGCTTAGATATCAAATAAATGATGTTTAAAAAGTGTAAAAGGTGTTCAAATAAACACCAGGCCATATCTCAATAAAAAAATTTGAATTTGATTACTTATACAGCCTTAGAATTTTCAGCAGTAACATTCAGTCTAAGTTCTACATGATAAAGTAATGTAATGTAAAATATTAAACCAAAGCTCCATCTTCAAATACTGCATCGGGGAGGAAAAAGCAAACAGATGACTCTCCACAAACATTTATGAACCTGTAGATAAGAGCAACAGTTTTTGTGAAAATATCTGGTTGAGTGAGGATGAAAAGACGCAGGTTGTTCTTTGTTGTCAGTCACTGTTTTGAGCAACATGGTGGTGTTTCCTGTAAAACGGTGTTAATGTTGAAAGGGAAAAGGGAGATTCACAACCTTTGACCTAAAAATGAGAGGTCTCAGGGACTCACCTGTTCTCTTTGCCGTTCTGGATGACGGAGTGACGGTCTGTGGCGTTCCTCTCACTACACACGTATGTGTTTCTTCTGGTCATACCGCTAGACACAGAATTGCTCTGCAGAAATACATATTATAGTGTGAGTCTTAACTGTTTTAAATGAAACACCGAAACAAAATTAAAAGTTTTCATTTAGCCGAAAACCGAAACCTAAAATAAATCTTGTTTAATAATCACATAATTATGTTTCTACACCAATTCGCTGTTGAAATGGAAAAATTTTAATGAGCATTAAAGAGCATCAAAATCACATTTATTATTTGAAATTTGTTATAAACTTGACAGAATTTGAAAGACTCATTTTAAAAGTAGCAAAGCACAAAGCTATTATATTGGATGATAGGCACGCTATAAATAATGTTTAGTTAAGTTTTGTTCATGCATCAACTAAAACAGCATAGACTAAAAGATCTTGTTTTAACAAAATAAAGATAGACTAAAAACAAGAAATCAATATTTATTACAGCTGACACGTTTACCTGACATTTACCTGATTAAAAAGTACCCGTTCCATCAATAATTTTAACCCTCCAAAACTATTTTGGCCGAATCCAAAAACCCATTTTCTGATGCCAAAATTGTGTTGATTCATAAAATAACTAAACAAATTTATGTATATAAGCAACACGTCGTTCCAACCAGTTTTATTTTTTCCATTTTAACTTTAATTATAGTTTTAGTAAATTTGTTGTGTGTTTTTGTCATTTTTATAATAATTATTATTTTTTAAATATATCTATATAGTTTTAATTCATTTTTATTTCAGTTTTAGTTTTAAGTACATCAAGTTAAACTAAATTAAAATGAGAAATTTATTCTATTTAAGTTAAGGTTGATTGTATTTCAAGTAATGTACAAATTTTTTTATGGTATTAGTTTTAGGTAACTATAATAACCCTGGTTCCAAATTGTTAGATTCTCTTAAAGTGCCCCTATTATGGATTTTTGAAAATTACCTTTCATGCAATGTGTAACACAGCTCTAAGTGAATGAAAACTTCCTGCAAAGTTTTAAATCTGAAAGTGCACTGTGTAAAAAATTATTGTCTCTCAAAAGAAAGAGTCGACTCTGAATAATTGAAACTAGTCGTTTTTAAAACAAATCCCAAGCCATTTCATGTTGAGGTCAACATGAAACAGCATATTGCCCACCCACTTGTTGGTCTTTTCACTTTGGTCTGCATGAAAGTGCAAATTCATTCTTTGCCACTAGGTGCCGCTTTTGGAGCGGTAAAAATAGTTGTTTCCCCAGTAATGCTGTACACAAAGCAGCACTGCACTCACAAACGCTGCTTTACCAGGCATTACAGGCATGATGAAATGAAAATGAGACCAATCGGACCAATCACCGCAGATTAGCATTACACAAAGGAGGGTTTTGGAAAAATGAATCCTTGAGCGAATCGTTTGGGGAGTCGTTGAGCAAGTAAGGTAAAAATAAATGCATATTATAAGATAATTAAAGTGTTTTTTGACCGTGCATGCATGTCAACCTGTTGTTGGGGACTCCCAAAACCAAAATATGAACCTTTCATTATCCATAATAGGGGCACTTTAAAATCTATTTTGTTATACAAACAATGGCATTACAAAAGATCTTGGGTGTTACCAACTTACCCCAGGGGCACCGGCGCTCTTTTTGCCATCAGGAATGTCGGCCTTGTTTGGATTGTTGGCGTTGCCCAGCATGGGGCTCGGTGGAGCCATGCCACGGCTTCCAGACGAGCTTGACTTACGTGCCTGTGCACTGCCCTCCTCTTTATGGTCACTTTCTGCAGAAGTGGTTTGACTTCTCTTGGGGTAACCCACCGAGGGAATGGTTGGACCAGCTGTAGAGGAGAGGAATGGAGATTAGAAAGACAAAGATCTCACAGTAAGCACCATGTAAAGCCCAAAAAGCATGCTTACCCTGGTCACTGTAACGACGCTGTTTCTGGTTGGAGGAGACGTTCTTTTGGACTTTGAGGTGAGATGGTGACTGGCCGTTATTGTGCTCACTATTGGGTCTGGCCTTTGCCAAAGAGAGGTTACTGCTGGAGCTGGAATCACTCACCTCCAACTGTGATCACACAAAACAAAACATAAAAACTGCAACTGAGACAGAAATTTTTTTTTTTTGTCTGGATGTAAATGCAGGATTAACGCACAGTGAGAAATGAGTGAATGTAATTGGCAAATCCAGTTTGATAAGATAACCAGTGATATGGGTTTAGAATGACAACTGACATGCTACAAGTCTAAAACATTCATAAACGGATGTCAGATGTAGCCAGATGTTTGACTATGGGTATAAAGACTAGCCCACACTGCAGCTCATTCTGTTTTCCTGTCTGCTTCAGCAGGAAGGTTTTGTCTAAGCGACATGACCTTTATGGGTGGGTAAATCTAAAATCGATGACACCACAATAATAGAGCAGAGTGCAACTAAGTGGTAACTCATTGAAATAAAGGTACAGCAATTTCCATGACAGGTTGTAAAGACGACATCAAATACATGAGGGAAAAATGGTTTTATTTTGTGCTTAAAATTTCCAGAGTTAGAGACTATAAATCTGCAAACAAATCAAATGTATAGTTGCAGTAGCATATATTTATTACTTGCTGGGCTTGTGCCTTGAGGCTGAGACTATAAGTGTCAAATCACACTAACATATCTTACTCAGACACACTGCTGTTCAAAAATAAAATTTAGTTAGCAAGGATGAATTCAATTAATCAAATGTGACAGTAAAGACATGTTACAAAAGATTTCTATTTCAAATAAATGCTGTTCTTTTGGACTTTCTACTAATCAAAGAATATATATATAAGAATATATATATATATATATATATATATACATTTTCCCCACAATGCAGCCTTAGTTGACATAAAAGACTTTTACATCTTTTTTTAAATCTTACCAAATCCCAAACTTTTGAACAGTACTGTATGCTCTCATTTAGCTAGATCTTTAACCCCCAACTGTGCATTGCAACCAAACAGCCCTAAAACAGCATGTGAACTAACTCACCTCAGTGGACTTCCTTCCTAACAGCAGGTAGGTAGCCGTGATTTCGTCGTACTTCATCCTGGTTAGAGATTCGTGGATCTCCTCCCTTGAGTAACCCATTCCTACCATGATATCTGCAACAAACCATATGCCAACAGTCAATGTAGGATACTGTTACCAGTTGGTTGAGAGTCAAAATTGGTTGGCCTCTATAAGTTTTTCAAAAGAGGAATGACGACAATGTTGGAGGAGAGAGGACCAGGCTCCTTTTATCCTTCCGGAGCTCCTCCGTGGGACTCGAGACCGGTGAGTGGCGCAGGTGTCGCGCATTAGCATTTCCTCCACCGGCCTCGCTCCGTTCCCACGGCTCTCGGCCCCCCGCCCCTCTCGTCACACTGTGCATCTGGACTCTTTCCATATTTGTGCACAAAGAATTCTGATATATAAAAAGCAGAGTAGCCGAAAACTGAGATACATGCATTTTAGCCAAACTTCAACATCAAAAAGAAGTTTTAACATGTTTATTCCAAATTCTTCATGAACAATGTCTGGCTACTTTATATCTCAACAGCCCTCATAAGTAAAAAAGAGTGATCTAGTATAATTCCTGGTATCATTTTAGCTTAACTATGAAAATAGTGATAAGCAACTCTCAATGTCGTTACAGTTTCATGTGCTAGACTAAATGTGATAGCCTCGGCTCAATTGAACTGTTCCTGCACTAGCTGTAAATGCTGTTCGGGACACAGAACTGGGGCTCAGAGATCAATGGAGACGGGCCTGCAGCAGCAGTGGAAAGAACAGGGCCTGTCTGACATCAGCTACCATCGACCCCTGCACTCCACTGAAGCCCACAGGCACAACAACCACTATCAACGTCACGTTGAAGGAAGCATGCCAGACTAACAGCTTCTGTTGAGCAAAAAAAAAGGTGATCGACTCTTAGAACATTACGCAATGCGAAAAAGCCAAAACATCCAAATATTTGGATCTCCCGTAATGGCTCTCGTGAGCCATAAAGCTCTGGCTCACTCCCACGAAAACTCACTAATAACAATAAAATGATGAGCGGACAGGAAAGCGCTTATTACTTCTGTAAATTTGGAATCTGTTTTGTCTATCCAGCTAAAAACGTGAATGTTTACATGCGTTGCTGTGGCGGTAAAAAATGTCAGTTCTCGAGTTGCCTTCAAATGTGCAGTTAAACTGGACATTACTATTCAGGTACATTATTGTTCAAATGTATGTGGTCAGAAAGATTTTATTAATACTTTTATTCATTAAATAAGTATATGCATTAAAATGATAAAAGTGACAGTAAACATTTATAAGCTTTTACAAAAGATTTCTGTTTCAAACAAATGCTGTTCTTTTGAACTTTCTAGTCAAAGACTTCTAAGAAATTTATTTAAAAAATATTAAGCAGCACAACTGTTTTCAGCATTGATAAATGTTTTCTGAGTAGCATATCAGCATATTAGAATGATTTCTGAAGGATCATGTGACACTGAAGACTGGAGTAATGATGCTGAAAATTCAACTTTGCATCACAGGAATAAATTATATTTCAAACATATTAAATTAGAAAACAGTCATTTAAAATTGCAATAATATTTCAAAATATGTTTTACTGTATCTTTGATTAAATAAATGCAGCATTAGTGAGCATGAGACATCTTTCATAAACATTAAAAAATCTTACAGACCCCATAGTTTTGAATGGCAATGTAGCTGATGATAAGCATGTCAACAGTTTCACTGACTTTCTCAGCAAGATTCTCTTCAAACTGTTGCTCCACCATGACAGAAGTTGACCTGACAGAGAAAACTGACTGAAAAGAAAACCAACTGACACTAACGCATGTTATAGCATCACTGGAAATGCAATATACACTTGCGATATGTTATGAATTGTGGTCTGACAGAATTCAATGATGCACAAAATCAGGTTTGCGTAGCTAGGAGGATTTGCATTCACATACTTGTGTTGAGTATGTTTTGTACCTAAAACTAATGACCCTTCCCCTCATTTCTGAAACAATCTGGTCTAACTGGGAAGTTTCACATTTAAAACCAAGAGTTCTGCTTTTTTATTCAAAACAACTTTGTGGAAACGGCAGTAAGGAACATGCCATCATCCACAATCTGCAGTATGAATTTAAAAACAAAAACATTTACAAATGAAATTCCTTTAATTTTACATGTACAAGTCACATTTTGGACTTTGAAGACCCCTGTTCTGCAGTATTATGCTTAGTTTCTACAAATGCATGTAAGAGTGCTGATTTCATACCGATTCTCTTCTGATCCGAAATATCGAGCTCAGGCTCCACAAACGGCTTGAGCTCGTCCTCCTCACAGCCTGCATTGATCCATCGATCCTTCATGATTTGCTGAAACACACATACACAGGGCTGTGTGAGTGGTTCTGGCTAGATCATGAATATGCATGATTACGCAGGAAGCAAAATACATGTTTTAAGTGGGTCAACTGGAAGAATCTTGACACAAAGTTGTGGACAGATTTTTTTCGTTTTGTATATCATTTCATCATATGTAGTGCTAAATAATATGAATATGAAAACTGAATGAATATCCACATATTAAGGAGCGGTATAACACATGCTTGAGTGCATAGTGTCTCTCAAATCCTCAATTATTCATCAGCGGATGTCATTTCATTCTGAGTTTAATGCAACAGAACTATAATTCAGCAGGTGCATTATGGGCTGTGAAGTGAACAGTATATAACCTGCACCTAAAGCCCCCAAACACTGGAGGCGCTGTTTCACTGGAACTCAGAGATCACCATGTAAGTTTAAAACAGGGTGTGTCTGGTCATGAGCTTCATGTTAAATTAATTGGGAAGAGAAAGCATGCTGTGATGAAAGTGTGCACTCAGGCTAAAGGTTATGATGAAGGGAGAATAAAGGGAAAGAGATGAGATGACATGCTTGGTTTATTGGGAATGTGGCTGAGAGGTTTATGTTTTCATTAATCAAGGCACCTTCTATGAACACTATACACTTTGGTGTCCCGTTACTTTTTTTTAAAACATTAGATGCATAAACTCAAATCTTTCTTTTTGTTGTAAGATCTACTGAAAATGTTTGATTAACCATACAATAAAAAAATAGCTTGTTTTAAACATATCAGATATTTATATCTGTGAATCCATCGATTTAACCCGGTTACCCAAATTACTGTAAATAAAAACAAGATTATAATATAGCTGCAAGCAGCAATTACCGGGGTTCAAGCACATGAAGGCATTTAAGGTGGTATATTTTAGGGTCTAGGCCAATAGTTTTTATTGTTTTGTATGTCATCTCAAATATAATAAATTGGCCCATAAAATTAGATTTAAATTTTATTTAGTCAACTGCAAACCCCCAAAATTAAACAAAATAAACAGCTATACCCAAAAACTGACCTTCTGAGCTTCACAAGCATTTTCTGAAAATAAAGCACCTCTTTTCACTGACCAATACATACTTATTTTGTACCGTATTTGTGTAAAGTGCATTGAGTCTTTACAGTTCCTCACCTCAAGTGTTCCCCGTTTGACAGGGTTCAGCACCAGGAAGCGTTTCAGGAGGTTCTCACAGTCAGTCGACATGTAGAAGGGAATTCGATATTTGCCCCTCAACACCCGCTCACGAAGTTCCTGCAGGTAAAAAGATCATTTTGGTTGTAATATCTGATTGGATGAGATTTGAAATCAAACAGCCAGTATATGCACACTTGTGACACACATCTTGAACACATTTTTATTGAGATTAAGAATCGTTATTTAATTATTTAGTGTCTTTATTGACTGTTATCACTATTTTATAAAAGTAATGAGCCACGAGAGGTTGCACGTTACAATGATTTTACCATTCTCCTCTGCATTTTGCTTAAAACAAGTATAATGTATAACCTCATGGGGCATATTGCTTTAATAAATCACTGATTTCATGCAGCATTTTTCATGAGTCACTACACAAACCCACAGGCTTCTCAGTTGTATGACTCTCTGTGAAGGTTTAGGAGGGCAAACGTGACCTTTCAGGGTTGAGCACACTAACCTTTAGATTCTGTCCATCAAAGGGCAGTGATCCACTGACCAGTGTGTAGAGTATGACCCCCAGACTCCACACGTCCACCTCCGGCCCATCATACTTTTTACCCTGGAAAAGCTCAGGGGCCGCATACGGCGGGCTACCGCAAAACGTGTCTAGTTTGTTCCCAATAGTGAATTCATTACTGAAACCGAAGTCTGCAATCTTAATGTTCATATCTGCATCCAGCAGTAGGTTTTCTGCCTGCATGACAGAACAAAAGAAGGTGAGACAGAGTCCTTTTTCATGCATATTGTGTTTGTTGATGATTAATGAAATGCAAAGCGAATTTATACTCTCATCACATGAAAACTTGTCTTTGTCATACTTCACATCAAAATCAAAAGGAAGAAATAATAATGATAATTCAACTAATTTATTAATTAAAATAAATATTAATTTAACGTTATGAATAAGAATATAATTGTATTAATTTATTAAATATGTATTTTTAATTTAAATAAATATGAATTTAATGGTATAATTTTAGTACACTAAAACAGTTGTAATAAATAATAATGAAAATATAATAAATAATTTGGGGACCATTACAATTTTTTTGCATGTATTTAATTTAATATCATTTAATAATTTTTTTATTTATAGCTTTTTTTGTATTGTCTTCAATTTATACACATTAAAGATATATACTATACTAAGATATACTGATTGATAATTAAAGAAATAAATACAAAATAAATACAAATAAATAAAAAGTTACTAATAATCACAGTGATGAGAAAAATTAAAAAAGAAAAAAAGGACCATGAATATAAATATGAATATATATATATTTTTTAATGGCTTGAAATGAGACCAGGACATTTGTGAGAATCTGTTGTTTCACCCAAGAACATATAATGAGCAGAGATCATTAAATCTAAATTTATCATAACGTTTCTTAGTTATTAAAAAAAAATGTCTAAAATCCACTGATTATTTGTAGGTTAATATTGAATTACGAATCCCAGATTTTGGACCTCACTGTATATATAATGTAAATGTAATCTATCTAAGATGCTCCTTACAGTAACTCCTTACTAACATACATTTAAGCAGACAGGTACAGACAGCAAAAGAAAGAGTGAAAGCAACAGCACATAACACAATTAAAAAGGCCCACATTTCCACCTGGCTTCCTACACTCGAGTCATTTAGACAGCTTCACTCTGACACTGGCCTCATGCATCATTTACAGAGCATCAGTCTGGAAACAAAGTGTGTAATGGAGCATGGAGACTTGGAGGGGGAAAGCAGACGCAAGGGAGACTGGAGAAAGGAAGCAGGATCTTCAGGGGCTCTTGCTCATGTTCTGTCCTGCTCAAAGACATGGCTGCTAATTGATTTAATCAACCGGTCCGTACCAAAGAACTGACTTAAGCACCATTTCGGTACAAAAGACGTATCTACATGCAGGGCATTTGAGAGAATAGCAGTATGAGGAGATGAACCTATAATCTCAGACTTTTTGTTTGTTGGGACAGAAAGATGATCTTACCTTGAGATCTCTGTGGACAATGTGTTTTTGATGGCAATACTGAACCGCTGATACAATCTGAAGAAGAAAAGGAGACAAAGGCGTTTTAGAGCATGGAGAGAGAGACAGAACTGACTGGATGACAGACAGGGTGTGGTGTAACAGCTAATACGCCACATTAACTGGCATCATCGCTTTTTCCCAGAATGCCATTGATTTGACAGGGGAGCATGTGTGCTGAGGTTCTGACATATGGTCCGGGATGATAAATGAGGGGGGAGAGAGAGGCTTGCTAAAGCACAGCCAACGTTTGGAGCTCGAAACCATCAGAATCTGGGTGTGAGATTGAGGGACCTTATTTCTTTTTAAATAGAGTATCAACTCAAAATGTAATGTACAAAACTATTCAAAAGTTTGGGGTCTTTTTTTTGAGGAATTAATACTTTTATTCAGCAAGGATGCATTATATTGATCAAAAGTGACAGTGAAGACATTTATAATATTATAAAATATTAATATTTTAAATAAATTCAGTTCTTTTAAATTTTCATCAAAGAATCCTAAAACATGTTTATCAGTTTCCACAAAAATATTAAGCAGCACAACTGTTTTGAACATTAATAATAATAAATGTATCATTGGCATCAAATCAGCATATTATATATGATTTTTGAAGGATCACGTGACACTAAAGACTGGAGTAATGATGCTGAAAATTCAGCATTGCATCACAGGCAAAAAATTCAATTTTAAAATTCATTAAAAAAGAAACATTTTTTTTTAAATTGTAAAAAATATTTTACAATATTACTGTTTTTAGGTCAAATAAATGCAGCCTTGATGACTGAAGAGAATGCTTTCACAAAAAGTTGACATGAAATAAAAATTCACCCCATCTATTTTCTAAATGCATGTTATAGATGATATCGTGAACAATTTATCCACATATAAGTTTCCTTTTTTGACCTCGTACATTTTTAATAAAAACATCATAACTGGATCTTCCAGTGAAAATGACAGACTTCTCCAAACTCTTGAACGTTTGTGTAAGTTTGGCTGCTACAAAGAGATGACCAGCTAAACGCTCCTCACATTATCTTTATCATCACATTAAACACTGTCGGAAGCTAAAGTAATCATAGGTGACAAATACGCCCACAATTACAGTATTTCTATAATGACATTTGAAATTGAACAAGATTCGCTTCCCAGTGTTGATTTAGAAGGGAAATCTGCAGTGGAGCCGAGATCACTCCCATTATATTAGCTAAAATATTCAATAAACCAACACGCACAAATGACAGATTTCCAAAAGCATTACTTCAGAAAAACATGACTTATAATGTAACTTTTTATTTTGTTAATATGTGATCCAATCAAATTATACCTCGTTATAATTGTGGATTTCCTCATCTAGTTCTGAAACGCACAACATTCTTGATACTGTTTAATATTCATGCAGCTCTCTCCATGTCCCAGACATCAGATATGGGGACAGATTTCCATTTCTTTCTCCGGCTGGTGGAAGAATCTGGTGGTTTTTCTGCTCTGCTCAGAAATCTCAGCAGTGCTTCATGCCTGACCCAGATAAGCTGTCTCCACAGCAGCAGCACAGGGCTCAGAAAGAGAAGAGGAGGATGGGAGGGAGACCCCATCGCTATGACTACAGATGTCTGCATCAGCTGTGGGCAAACCCACCGTACTCATCCATTAGACCGATGGGTCGCAGTGGGAAGGAGGGAGGTTGAAAGGGGTCTTCGGGTAATTAAAAGGAGCAAATGATGCTGTCGGTGGGTGGCTGTCTCATTAGAGCTCTCTCACTGCACTCAACACCTGGAGGTTTTTTGTTGACAGCACAATTTGGCGTAAATGCAGCATCAAGCAACCGTAAAAGCTTATCGTTGCCATCACTGCATGTATTTGCCACCCATGATTAATTTATTACAAGTAGTTTATGATAATAGAGGGATTATTAAGATTAATGGAGTAGCATCCGGCTGGTCAAGTGATCTTAACATGGTGGTCATAAAACATGCTCACCTTTATGCATAACAAAATAATTTGGTCTTTAATAATCTTGGACATTGATATGACTGGAGTCTTCAACTCACATTAATGTTTTTTTTATGTTAAATCATATTAATCATATTATATTATAAAATATAATTAATAATATTTTTAAATTATTAAAATATTATTTAAAATATAATTTAAAAAAATGTAAACATGTCAACAACACCATTCTTTTTTTAATTTATCGATTTTGAAGATCTTCACTGACACAAAATTACAAATTTTATTATCATGAACTCAAACTACAACCATAAAAAAAACATTTCATTACTTGAAATAAAATAAACATTAACTGAAAAAAATAAAAAATAAAATAAAATAAAAACATACTTATTTTGTTTCTGCTAGTTGCCAAGGCAAAATTTCTCATTTTCGTTTAGTTTAAGTTGGTTCTAAAATAACTAAATCTTAATCAAAACTATATAAAACTTAATCAAAAGATAAATAATACCAATAATGATATTAATAATTAAACAAAAACCTCTATTATAAAATATTGACAAAAATTATAATAGTATCTCAGTGACACTTAAATAACAATGGGATACTAACTGCTTACTGCACGGTATGTAATAAATATACCTAAAAAAATAGTATGTGAAACAGTTGATAACATACAATAATAAATATTTAAAGCAGTTGTTTGCTACATTGTCGTCACATTATATTGAGAGAAATTAAATTTAGCATACATTTAGGTTATTGTTATTATGACGAAAAAATATATGGATATTTATTTGAATAAAATAAAATTTAATCTTGTGTAAAAATGGCTTACCTTTAAGAAGTCTAATCAAATAATCGAGAAAGAGATGAATATAGATGAATTCGTTTGGTCACTCTAGAAAACAAGCGTAACGCATTGTTGTCTAATAGCTTTGTTCTTGCTGAATACTGAGGACTTGGTCGAAATTTAGTGTCCTTGTATTCTATGCATAGAGGAAATTGCATAATATGCACAGCAAACATATTGTAAAACTGGCATTATGCTATTTTAAACACTCCAGAATTCTAAGATTTGGCAAAAAGCTCATTACAACGCACGGCTGCTGCGATGTCAGCAAATTAATTTTGACGAGGACTTGTGGTTTTCCAAAAGCGGTCTTAAAACTGTTCAAACCGTATTTAATTTATGACCCCAAACCCAAAGTCGTGTATATGGGCCATATTCGGCGCACTGGGAAACCCTTCACGCAGCTGCCACAGGATCCATCAACCGTCACTCACACAAGCGTCGCCCAATTGCAGTTCACAGCTTGGTGTTTCCATGGCGACCAGGAGGCGTGTGCAGGGCGGCCCGGGTGAGAGCAAGAGGGCGGGACAGGGCTGTATTGAGTACACTGCAGTACTGTACCTGTCTAAATTTAGATCTGGCCTCCTTCTCCTTCATTCGCCCATGTGCTACGAGGTAGTCAAACACCTCCCCTGTGGAGAGAGGAGACGCACATGGCGAATCATATAGCGCTCATGCGTTCTCAGTTTCATATGCTTCATTATGCAGAATTACAGGGCCGGCTGCACAATATTACATAACATATGGAGCTCATAAGCAGTCAGTGTCATATTAGCTTCATCAAACTCACCACCACTGGCGTACTCCATCACCAGATAAAGTGTCTTCTCTGTTTCTATGACCTCAAACAGCTTTACTGTAGAAAGAGACAGAGAAAGTCACACATGAAAAACAATGATCATTATTCTGCTGGTTTTATTGTTCTGACAAATTTTCAAAGTTTTTTCTTGTATTGCAGGCCGATATGACAGTTGTCTGTTATCGTGGATGCAGCAAAACACAAATGTAAAAGTTTGTGATTAATGGTGTAGGGTATCAGACCGAATCAGACAATTTAAGATTCGATCAAGAACATGGTTGAAACACAAGGAGCCGAATTCCACAGAAAGGCCCAAGACGACAGGATGTTCATAAATCAGATCCTAGCGCCAGCCAGTCTGAAGCAAGCCTAACCAACCAACTCTTTAACAGAACAGCTTGCAACATTAACATAAAAGAACAACTCAGGAAGGAGATTGTCAATTTTGGGGCAAGTAAGCAAGATTGATGGTCAAAGAGATGCACAGCATGACCATCACATGTAAATCCA
>NW_015633173.1:64594-97867 GCF_001515625.1 Sinocyclocheilus rhinocerous | reverse complement strand
CAAAATTATACTCTGCAAGAGCGGGAAAATTCGGACCATGTGACTTATAAGATAACATTTGATTTATGAATTGGGAGGAGAAACATACAACACCCCGAGCAAAGACAATATCTAAATGGTCAAGACACCATTTGGGAGGTGTCCCACAGCCCAGTTTAAATACTCAGGATACCATCAAATTACGCTTTTTTTAGCTTTAAGATTTCATTCTCTTAAACTCATTCTTTCCTCACTTTCTCTCTTCCTGCAACTTGTATGAATGTGCGAGCGCGTGTGTTTATGTGTTAGACTAGTTTATATGTCTTTAGATTTAGATAGATCTTATAGATTTATCCAATAAAGTCTTATTTCACCAAGAGCTTGTAACACTCCAAAGAGAAAGGTAAAATTGAAATCACATCATATGACCCCTTTAAACTGCCGATCTTGTTACTGTGCTAATAAATAGTGTTTTCACTATACTTTGGATATTAATATCCATTGCAGAATTGATGTTATACGGCTCGTTCAATGAATCGCTGGCCGACTCAGTGATCAGCCGTAAAACCGTGATTCTGTCCAAATTCCCTATAAAATCTTAAATGATTCCCTTTGAGCTAAATTGACCTGTTTCCCTTACAATGGCATCAAGTCTTCTGGACTAATTAAATCAGTGTCATAAATTTTTTTGGCTAATTAAAATGTACAATGTTACAATAAAATAATGTTACAATTTAAAAAAAGCACAATATAATTTTTTTTTTATTCTGGTTACACTTCACAATAAGATTCAATTCCTTAACATTATGCAACAGGTATTTTGATCTAATAATAAAGTGTTTTGCATTTTTGTCATAAAACAATATGTAAAAAAAAAAAAAATTTATTTAAAAGTCTCCTAATTTATTAAAGGCTGCATTTATTTGATCAAAAATACAGTAAAAGAGTAATATTGTGAAATATTATTACAATTTAAAGTATCTGGTTTCCATTTTTATTATATTCTACAATTTATTTTATTTTATTTATTCCTGTGATGGTAGAGCTGAATTTTCAGCAGCCGTTATTCCAGTCTTCATTGTCACATTTTTATTATTATCAATATTGAAAACAGCTGTGCTGCTTAATATTTTGGTGGAAACAGTGACGAATAGAAAGTTCAAAAGAACTGCATTTATTTGAAAGAGGGAATTACATTTTATAAATGTCTTTAATTACACTTTTGATCAGTGTAATGCATCCTTGCTGAATAAAATTAATTTCTCGCAAAAAACTAAAAAAAATCTTCCCAACCCCAAACTTTTTAAACAGTTGTGTTAATTTTAAACATAATATCATTCACTGTTAAACTCATGTTGTTATTTATACAGTTTGCAATGCTAAAAAGTAAAAAGTAAAAGTAGAAATTAACATTGACCTATATTAATAAATGCAGTTAAACTATTGTTCATTGTTAGTTCATAATGAATTCACTAATTGATGTTAGCTTTATTCTTTTGATTTCGGGATGTGATGATATGACCTGGACATTTCTTCGTATAAAGTATTTTCTAAAACCCTTTGATTCAGCATCTTAATCACCGTTTCTCCAGCTGTACTCTTAAAGCATCTAGATGAGCTGAAATGTAATTCAGTTCACAGTGTGCCTGCAGAGCTCTTCCCTGCTGACCTATAACTGCACAGACATGCGCCGTGGCTCCAGAAAAACGTTAATGTATATGAATGCTGTTTGAGACATGAGTGATGGGCCAGGTTTAAGTAACACTACCCAACAACACATCAAACATGTACTCCCAACATGTACGCTAAATTTAGTAATGCCGTAAATGCCAGCGAAGGCAGTGCTCTTCTTCTGTGACAGCGATATTTGAGTTCAGAGGCACACAAACACACACTTAAAGCTTTTGTGAATCGTTAACAAAACTTAATCTATTCTGAAAATAGGTCATCATAAATCTGTCAGGCTAATATGCTTCTGCCATCATCAAGGAGTGGTGCACCTAAAAATTGAAATTGTGTCATTATTTACTCACATGTTGTTCCAAATTTCTCAATGGAGCAAAAAATGAATTTTCTGAATAATTATTATACAACTCTTGGAAGTTAATGACAGTTCATAATGATTATCTCTGATCATGTCTGTCAAGCTATGAAACAAAAATATTTCAAATCTTCTAAAATCATGTGATAGCTCTGTGTGAGAAACAGACTGAAATTTAAAGTCGTTATTAATACACAATGCACCGTTTTTAATAGAGTGCAACAAAGAAAGAATCACATTTTTTATGATTTTCTTTGGTGGAGGCAGCAGTCTGCATTATTTCAACTAGATAAATATTTAAGAAGTATATTTAAATTATATTTATATATATATATATATATATATATGTTTAAATATTATACTTTATCATATTACATTATATATAATGTTTTAGATTTCTCCATTAAGTTAATCACAAAGCATCATGGGACAATAGTTATTTCTGTCATTAAAGCTTTTTCGTCCGATTTTTAAATACTTTTTTTGCATCATATCAAAGTTTGTATTATTGTGATTTACCTTGTAGCAGCTTGGTTTTGGTTTATAGCTTATAATACTTTAAGGCTTTAAGAATACTAGCAAATTTCAGGCTTTTCTCACATTAAAAATACTTGGAATATAGTGGAAAAAGTGGGAGTTTTGTTTGTTTGTTTTGAGCTTGACAGACAAGCTTGATACATTACAAAAGCTGCATAATGATTTTTCAAATATTTCTACAGAAATCTTTCAACAGACCAAAAATGACAGAATACAGGTTGGGAACAACGTGAGGGCGAGTACATAATAAAACTTTCTTTTAGTGCTGCTCTAAATGTGCCAGGCTCCGAGTTTGACACAACCAGATTCACATCAACGCCACCCACATCCTCTTCTAGAAATCCACTCCGCCTTTTTCCCTCATTTGTGAGAAAAGGACAAAAAGTAGGTCATCTCTGGGGCAGTGACAGCGTGTGACCAGACACTGTACACTTAAGGAGTAGACGATGCCCGAGCGTGTGCCACCACACTGATAACTGCAGAGGGCATCACATGTGGAATCGGAAGTCATGACAACGCACTGGATTCCTGATTCCTGGAAAGACGCTCTACATTCTGTGAAATAATGAGTGCAGATGAAAAACAATCGCGCGAGGAGAAAGGCTGGCCTTAAGAGGTTATGTGAGGAGGCTGATGGAGGTAAAATCTGAATGAAAGAGAAAGGTTAGGAAGTATGTGGGCCGTAGCTGGGAGTTAGCAATTACCTTTCCTCCTACTCACTGTTAACACGTTATCTTCATGACGATGCATTAAACACTTTCACTGGTTCAGTCATTCATATATGAAACATGCATAAAGTGCCGATGGAACAGAAATGTATAACACAACACAAACTTACACAGTACAGACAAACTGAAAACAATAGCGTTGGGAAGTCTGATTCATTTTAGCAATTCGGTTCATTTGGACGCTGTGTTTCAGTGAAGTGACTGAAAGAAACAATTGTACTGTATTGTTTAGGTCTTTACTCATAAGTGTTCTCAGAAGTCCTTATTTCATATCGCGATATTATCGCAAATGCAATTAATCGTTCAGCCCTAGTCCTCACTGCACTTTTTTTGTAGTGAAAAAGATATTTGATTACATTCTGTTTTTTTTAATAGATCTCATCAAAAGTATTGTCAAACAATGTTCTCCCAATCCTACAAACACTATACGCAAGATTTTGAACAAATTATTAAAGAAAAAATGATTCAAAATGCCGATTTGTATGCAAAACTATAAGTTGGTCACTTCCATCTTCCATTCAAACAAATGCAAGCTCATGAAAATGTTTGACTTCCATTGCAATATCAAACCAGATGGGTGAACACCGACCTGCAAATTCACATCTGACCAACAGACAATTTAAAGGTCACAGACCGACCTCCTGGACAAATTCAATAAACACTGACACTTAAAATTCGCCTATCTTGGCATTCTGCATGCTCGAAGCCTTGCAGAAACAGTGACTACATAGTAAAGATATATGTTTTCAATAAACATTATATAATTAAGCAATTTTTTATGAGCTATAACAAGGGTTTACAAAGAGGTGCAACAATTGTTCTATTGTCACATACCAAATCCTAAATTCTGATCTTCATACAGTTTTGTGACAAAGTATATTTAAGTATAGGAAAGATATGCAATATTATATACTGTGCAATATAATATAATATACTATATAATTATTGTAATTTCAGATCATATTTTAATTGTTATTAAGTATGACAAAAGAAGCTTATTACTTAAGCCTAATTATGATAGTTAATTCATTTAACATTTTAAATGTCTTGTCTTTGTAATATCATGCTTATTATTTTTCTCACAGAGTATAAATTAATCTTTATACACTACCATTCAAAAGTTTGCAGTCGGTAAGAATGTTTTTAAAGAAGTCTCTCTTATGCTTATAAGGCTGCATTCATTTGATCAAAAATACATAAAAAAAATGGTAATATTGAAAAAACATGATTACTATTTAAAATAACGGTTTTCTATTTGAATATATTTAAAAATGTAATTTATTTCTGTGATCAAAGCTGAATTTTCAGCATCATTACTCCAGTCTCCAGCTTCACATGATCCTTTAGAAATATGCTGATTTGCTGCTCAAGAAACGTTTATTATTAATGTTGAAACCAAATGTGCTGCTTATATTTTGTGGACACCACATTTATTTGAAATAAAAAAAAATTCTGTAACTATGTAAAAGTTTTTACTGTCATTTTTGATCAGTTTAATGCATCCTTGCTTAATAAAAGCATTACATTCTTAAAACAATCTTACTGACCTTAAACATTTGAACATCAGTGTATATAGCTGTCTTTATATTTTAAGAAGGGAGTTCCTCATAAGGGGATCATCATATTTAGGGGTATTTGTCATCAAAAAGTTTGAAAACCCTTGTGCCATTTCATAGTTTCATGCCATCACTGACCTATCAGCATCCAGAACTAGAACTACATATTTTATAATAGAAAACAAGGGTCTCTCATGAACACAAACGCCTGCTCATGTCCAGGAATGGCAGGCTGATTAAGGTATTGGGGTGAGTGTGGGGCCAGGGGCCACTCAGAGATGACATCATCAGACAGGAGGGGGGAGGAGAGGCATGTGCAGGCCGTCAGATGATGGATGCTCAACAATGGAACACACAGAGGCATACAGGAGTGCTTTTGTGCTGCCGGGAGGAGCCGCTCGGCCGTCTGAATAGGAGCGGTGTGGCGCTCTGGGAAAAGCAGAGGGAGTTCCTGCACAGGGGATTAGAGAGGCCTCCACTACCGTCCGCTTTGTGTGCCACATTTCCAAACATCTCCACAGAGACAGAGAGCTTCTAAAAACAGATACTGTAGGACAACTTACCAATATTTGGATGATTTAGAATCTTCATTATTCTTACTTCCCTGAAGAGCTGAAAGAGAAGACAGAAAAAAAAGGTGTTTATAAAGTTTACTTTTCAAAAGTTTGGAGTCAATCTTTTTTTTCTTGAAAGTAATTATTACTGTTCTTTTGAAATTTCTATTAACCAAAAAATCCTGAAAAAAAATGTAACATGGTTTTTCACAAAAATATTAACTGTTTTCAACACGGATAATAATAATAAATGTTTTTGAGCAGCAAATCAGCATATAAGAATTTCTGAAGGATTATTTGACACTGAAGACTGGAGTAATGATGCTGAAAATCAGGGTTATTATAATTAACTAAAACTATTGTTGAAATAAAATACATGTTAATTGAAATAAAATAAAATATAAAAATCATATTTTATTTCAACTACTTTCCAAGGCTACTTTCCCATTTTCATTTAGCTTAAAAACAACTCAAACAGAAGTAAAAAAAATTAAAAAAATAAAACTATAGACATACTTAAAAACAATAAAAGTAATAAAATTACAAAAACACAACAAAATTACTATAATGGAAAATACAAAATTAACATCTAATTCAAAATATTAACAAAAACTAAACTAGCATTTTAATGATACTTAATTAACACTGCTGAAAATGAACACCATCATCATAGAAATATATTGTATTTTTAAATATATTAACACAAAATTTTTTAACAATATTTCATAATATTACTGTATTTACTGTATTTTTGATCAAATAAATGCAGCTATGCATAAGCATAAGAAACTTCTTTTAAAAACATTTTTCAAAAACATTACCGACCCCAAACTTTTGAATGTTCTCTAAATATGGAAGGAAGTTTCCCCCTATAACATGAATCTATGGGAATTTTGTTTTATTGTTCACCAGGCGAAAATACATGTAGGATCATTTAGAAAAGTTATAGTACACCGGCTGATCAAGTCAATGAAAAAAATAAGCTCACTTTTACCATTCCTATTTCATTGAATTGAATCGAAAATGCCTTGTAATTCCTGTCCCATCATTCTCTCTTTATGTTATCACCATATATCCATACATTAACTCTCTCAAGCCTTACAAAAACACTAACATTTCAGCCAGACTCTTCACCTTCAAACACGCACCAATTATTTTCAAGAGTCTAGTATTTACGTCACTCTGACGCGTGCAGTCACACTCGAAAAGACTGAAAACGTGAGAAACAGTGAAAGGTACAAAATGTTTTGTGCCCGTTTCACAGAGTTCAATAGTCAGTAGTCAATGCACGAAAATAAACTAAAAATCAATACAACCCTCCGAGTGCAGGGCTAATTAGGCTCTTAGTCAGCCAGCAATGTTCTAAACCAGCAATCTATACTAAAGCACTAGTACAAACACTATTCACATGCTTTCTCATATATCTGAACAAGTGGACACTGTCAGGCACTTTAGAGACACAGAATAACCTGAGCTGACATCAAAGTGGACGCTTGTGGCCACTGAACCCCATCGCTGTAGTACAGTAGCCTGCCCAGAGCGGGACAGATCCAAATGATGGCATCTTATTTCAACGGGTCAGAGAGCGTAAGAGAGTAAATTTAGCTGTAAACACAGCCTGTGACTTTGTGCATGAAAAGTGGCAACACAATCTGTTCATACAGCCATTGTGCAGTTTATTTTCCACACAGATATGATTGAATCTACAGCGCCACAGCAAAATAAATCATATTTTATCAAATATGAAGACTTCACTGAATGTGATGAGATAAAAAGTAAACAATGCCAACATAACACACCTTTCTATTATGATGTCTTCGTTCTTGTAAGTGAATTGGCCAACAAAGACGGAGTTACCAGTTTGAATCAGCCTGACAAATCCCTCACTGAATGAACTCACTGAATCTTTAGGCAACTCACTGAATGAGTTGCCTAAAAAGACTCCGAAACTTATGAGTTATCATTTGAGTTAGTTTGATTAACTCACCAAAACAGTCAAAATGGTAATGAAACCCTAAAAAGACTTAAAGGGGTCATATGCTGTTGCTAAAAAGAACATTATGTTGTGTATTTGGTGTAATGAAATGTGTTTATGCGGTTTAAGGTTCAAAAAACATTATTTTCCACATACTGTACATTATTGTTTGTCCTCTATGCCCCGCCTTTCTGAAACGCGTCGATTTTTACAAAGCTCATCGGTCTGAAAAAGCGAGGTGTGCTAGTGAGGTAGACATGTGGGGGCATGTTTGAACGAGGCGTTTTAGGAGGGCGTGGACCAGTCTTAACTTTTATAAAGAATATCTCTTTGGGTTTGAGACTTTAGTCTTTGCAACTTTAGGGATCTTATCTATTCACGAACAGCTTGTAACACTCCAAAGAGAAAGGAAAACTTGAAATCGCATCATATGACCCCTTTAAGATTTCAGTTTGAATCAGTATGATCATTCCTATACTAAATGATCAGAGTTAGGGCTGGGCAAAATAACAATATCACATTGAGCCGCCATAAAATGCATTATGCATAACAGCAGAAATAAATGTGACAAGACAACAGGCAGGCCAATCAGTGCTTGTCGCTAATAAGCTAACTCTGCAAGTTCTGCGTGTCTTTGTGTGAATGAATGGCGCGGTTTCGTCTGATTCACAAAACACACATAATGCTCACGGTGATTTCAGAATCTGCGTCTCAATATATGAGACACGAACACATAAACTTCATCTCCAGAGCTGCTCTGAGACTCACCTCGCCAGCTCTACACCGTTTCATTTGAGAAAAACTACCATCAAATACACACTGAAACTGAAAGGCCTTCACAGCAACCCATCAAAATAAAAGTCCAATTTAACTTGAAGAAATTATGACAGAAATATGTGACTGTTGTATACTAAAATGTAATTCTCAAGTAATAATAATAATAATGATTTCAAGGAATATCATACAACCATAGTATTTTTCATTAATTTATACAGTGCTGTTGTGCAGCATCTTATTTGACAAAAAAACAATGTTTTGTTGTAAATTAATTATGTTTTCATTTCATTACATTTTAAAAGATTGATTAAATTGTTAAAGATTTATTAACTCATTTAATTAGACACCATTTTTATGATAAATTTGTATTGAATCATAAAACACAATCCACGATAAAAAAAAGGAAAACAGGATTTAGGGAAAATAAAACGGATTTCATGGGGCCGAAAATTCAAAGGTAGCTCTGTGGAAATTAATTGCGAGCAAACAAATTATCTTTAAATTCATTCTCAAGGTCTAACAAACATGTGGAAAGCCTTTCTTTTCCCATTATGAATATTGTGATAAATATCAATTTTGCATGATATAGAAAAAACATTGTGATATTTTTGGCCATATTGCCCAGCCCTAATCAGAGTGGCATGGAATTAGTCAAAAAGACACACAAACTCACCAGTTTCTGTTTAAATCAGTCTAACGAATCCATCACTGAATGAACTCCCTGAACCCATTAAAGCAGTAAAGCAGACTTATCCAAAAGACTCACAAACATGAGTTATTGTTTGAATCTGTATGATTATTCCTTTACTGAATTAACTCACTTAATCTTTCAGAATGGTAATAAATCATCAAAAAAGACTCCAGAACTCATGAGCTTTCTATCTGAATCAGTATGATGATGACTCCTTCACTAAATGAACAAAGTGGTAACGAATCAGTTTAAAAGACTTACAAACTCATCCATTTCTGTTTGAATCAGTCCATCAAATCCTTTACTGAATGAAGTGGCTGAATCTGTTGGAAACAGAAATGAATCATACAAAAAGATTCACAAACTCATCCTTTTCTGTTTGAATCAGTCCTTCAAATCCTTTACTGAATGAAGTGCCTGAATCTGTTGGAAACAGAAATGAATCATACAAAAAGATTCACAAACTCATCCTTTTCTGTTTGAATCAGTCCTTCAAATCCTTTACTGAATGAAGTGCCTGAATCTGTTGGAAACAGAAATGAATCATACAAAAAGATTCACAAACTCATCCTTTTCTGTTTGAATCAGTCTGATAAACCCTTTACTGAATGAAATGAATGAACAGTCAAATTCAGTGAACGCTTTTGTGTGAATCTTAAATTTGTTTTATTGCAGACTGGTTGTCCATATGACAATATTGAAATAATTAAATATAAAAAATTACATCTTTAAAACATGACATTAAAATGGTACAAAAAAAACTACACTAAAATAAAGCTTTAATAATATATAAATTGTATTATATATTCATCTGCAGAATTTTGCAGGAAACACTGATCTTACCAAAGCATACACAACAACAGACACAACAAGCTGATATATAAAACTACAAAACAGTACCGGGTGGTTCCATGATAATCGGGGCCTGATAACAGGCTGACGGCGTTTAAACTGGCAAAACAGATTGCCGAGATTATGGTCTGAGGCTTTTCCTTATAACTTGCAGAAAGAGGGATGCTGGGAGCACATGTTCTAGAAAAGACTGCACGGAGGTAGTTTTAGCCCACAGCCACCAATTACAGAGCTCTAATTAAAGAGAGCGAGGTCTCCGCTAATGAGCGGAAGCCATCCAGACATAGATGGACATGGCATCTAGAGCAGAGCTGCTCTGAGGTGGAACATCAGCTGTTTAACATCTTCTGTGAATCGTAAAAGATGAGTCATCAGTAATATCAGAGATGTGGATGACAAACTGTGGATGGACATCCAGAGCTTCCTGTTTAGATGTCAACACAGCACACTGCTGAGAGTGTAAAACAAGTACTCATCATTGACCCATCTGTGTCACTTATAAGAGAAAAAAAAGGATGTAATGATGAATAAGATTGAAAGTTAATTGATGAATAAAAATGATTTATCAAACTGAAGTCTCACAATAAAAATAAATTTAAAAAAACAATTAAGAATTCAGATATTAGGCTTTTCAAGAATGTGTTCTGATCAACAATAACAATAATTGCGATTTAAAATAAGCAAAATGTATACAAAATCATAATTTATAGAGTACTTTCTATTAAGAAGTGGCTGTCACAAACCCTAACCTTTAAATTTTAACTTATGAAAATAATAAAACTTAATAAAATATTAATACTTGTTAAATAAATAAATATAAATAAATTAAATAAATGAGAAAAAATGTTGCGTATGTTCAGTATTAATCAGAACAAACTAGACATTAAATTTTTAACTTGTGAAAATAAATAAATAAATGTTGCATGTATAGCCTCAATCTAGTCAGACTAGAAAAATTTGCTTTTGATGAATAACTTAAAGCTGCAGTCCGTAAATTTTGCCTCTTTGTCGCCCTCTCTGTTTGAAAACCTGGAATTGCAGTTACTTGCGGAATTATCTTCTTTGCGTGGGTTGTACTCTGGCACGGCTCCAGCGCAGATGAATCTAATGTTTCGAGGAGTATGTGTGGCAGTCAGTCACCGCACTGGTGTGAATCCTGTACTTAGTAATCACAGATTCTAGCCTACATCTTGGAATATATGACCCAAATAAGAATTTTCACCGGATATTGTCATCTGAACAAGTAAGTAACAAGTCTGCCCAGTTTGTTCTGACCAACTGAGGAAAAAAGCATTACAAATTTTTTGACATTTAATTATTCTAGCTGCTGTGAGAAAAGGCTAACGATCTGCCACCTGCAGCATCCTCACGTGCGATAGCCTAGTAGCTGGGACAACTTCTTTATGTTTACAGACGTGACATAATGACGCAGTGCCATGCTCGAATTTCCCGCGAAAACCTACCCATACCACTCAAATTAGAAAACAAATTTATTATAAGCTAACCGTTGTGAATCGAGCTAAAGTAAGGCGATAGTTTTGAACACTGGCTGGTTATGTACTTGCTCAAATATTGATTTTGGCTTATTTTTAACCAAAAAAAGTTACGAATTGCAGCTTTAAATTTCAACTTATGGAAATAATATAACTTAAAAAACATAAAAAATCTAAATAAATAAATACTAAAACTATTGAATGAATGAATGAATGAATTAATGAATTAATAAAAGTAGTGTATATGTAGTATCAATCAGACTAGAAGAACAATTTGTTTTCAATGAATTGTGACTTTTGTGAATAGGGACATTTTCGTCTGCTCACACATCGTATGACTTCAGAAGACTTGTACAGACTTCTCTGATACATCCTTTTTGAAGCTTGAAAGCTCCAGTCCCCCATTAATTTTACCTGCATGGAGGAAGGAATGACCAGTACATTTGAAATGAGATGAAGGTGACAATCTACTCATCTACTTGATCAAATTCTAGGTGGACTGAATGCTCGCCTGTAAATAAACACATCGTGTAGATGCCATGCTCGTTAGCATCAAGTGCCTGATGTTGTGTGTAGGAGTATAGCTGCACTGCAGAGAAAAGCTTTCTCTACAACACATGCATGCACTTTTGTAAATGGATGCAATCTTGTCTGTAATATGCCTACAAACAATTAGCGCAGCATTTATGTTAAGTGCTCACATGCATGTGCGTTACAGTGCACGTTCAACATTATGGCATAAAAGCACAATTGCAGTATGCACTTTTATGTGCGCATTTCTCTAAAAATGTTTCTCATGCCCTGAGGTGAAAGCTACAGTACTTCCTGTGTTTCACAATGAATACACTCAATAGTGTTCTGTGGGAAAACACACAGCACTGCTGAATAATTCACTAGAGTTTCACAAAGTGATGGTGCTTCTCTTTGCAGTCACTGAAGACCCTCTGCCTTGGCCTACGCCTGGGAAAAGCACACCAAGATGAAGTTGCATGTTGTCAATTCATCAGACACGAGGAAGCAGAATGAGTCAGGTTTGTAGTATTTAAGGGCAAATGAACGTTTGATCATTGGTTGGTGCCACTGAGGAATCTCAGAAGTAAGCAAATTCAATGTAACCATAACCAAAGAACTTAACTCATTCAGGTCTGGCCCACTTTTTACGATCGAATTTGATCCAAATTCCCTATAAAATTTATTCTCAATGAATATTCTATTTAACTTGGAAGTACAAAGAAAAAAAATGTTGTAGAATTTATTTCACTACAATTTTCACTCAGAAATTGCTAGTAGATTTAACAAATAAGCAAGTAACACACTGAATTAAACATGAAATTCTGAAGTAGAACAGTACTTTAGAAGCTTCAGAGCTCCTGAAGTGACAGGAAGAGGTTTTTGTCTGTGCTTTTCTATTCACTTACTAAAAGCCAAACAGATTAGCATAATCCATTAAAGTTTTGGAGCATTAAATGTAGGCCTGTTAATTTAAAACATTAGTGCAAGTAATTATAAAATAATATTCCTAAGGAATTACCATCAGAGCCACTGAAGTACTTGAATTAATCACCTGAGCCGTAAATTCCATTTGACTAATCACTCTGGAGATGCAGAAAATGACATGACAAAGTTTGATTGGCTGATGGCACCGCAAGAATGTGCACAGTCCCAAATCCTCACCAATAACTATATTGAGCAGTGACATCAAAGACAGCAGAGGGGAAAATTACATTCCAGTTCATGCTTTTAGCTCTAAGAAAGAATCAGTCACTGCACTGGTAAAACGACAATAATACAATGAGATGATATCTAAAATAATAAAGTAAAGTATTAGCTTATAAAAACAGGTATTTTTAAATGGATGCTGAAAAAATGTTTTGAACTCAGTACATTTCTCCAGAATGCAAAAAAACAAACAACAAAAAAACTGTTTTGAAACATTATTACAATTTAAAATGATTCTTTTTATATGAACATTTTAAAATGCAATTTATTCCTGTGATGCAAAGCTGAATTTCCAGCATCATTACTCCAGTCTTCAGTGTCACATGATCCTTCAGAAATCATTCTAATATGCTGATTTGCTGCTTAAGAAACATTTTTATTTCTATTATTAAGGTTGAAAACAGTTGTGCTTATTAATATTTTTGTGGATTTTTTTCAGGATTCTTCTATGACTTATTCGTCTTTATTATTATTTTATATTCTTTTATGACTATCAAGTCATAAAGGGTCCCGTGTTGATGGGTCTGTAAAGGAAAAGTAAAAATGCCAGCTGATTCCCTGAGGTTTCGTAAAATAGCCCCACCCACCACAGTACAAACAACAATCACAAGCTGGTCACTCTGGATACCAGTAGGCAACTGGCAGTGGAGAAACAGGAAACCATTCTGCAGTCCCTCAACAATCACCCCACACTCCCCTCCTCTCTCAGCACATCTCATAAACAGGAAGTCACTCAGTCTTTTGTACTGACTAAGAAAGAGAGGGGCCGTCCACACAGCACACACAGTTCTTACCTCTACAATTACACATCTGTAGCATATGAGGTGCTGCGGTAATACAGGCCAGCGGTTCACATGTTCAGTTATGAACTGCATACACACAACAATAATGCAAAACAATAAGACTGAATAAGTCTCAAATTGCAATAGTTTCAAGCATTCAGCAGCCAATAACATTCACAAATAGTGGTTAGCACAATTTGTGTTGGGAAAGTGTTCACGCTTTCCTTTTACAAGTTGAAAACAATTTATTTTTCTACGCTAAATATACACTATTTGCATATTTAACATAAAAAAATAATAAAAATATTAATATTTAACATTTTGTCTAAACAAAAAAAATTTTACATTAAAAAATTAAATAAATTTAAACGCTATAAGTGTCACATAATTATAATATACAGTATAAAAAATGCATATTAATTTTGAGATTTGCTAAAGATTACATTTAATGGTGTTATTAAATTATTAGTGTTTCTAAAGATTAACTTTAAGCGAGCATTAGATGATGGCTAAGGCAATCTAAATTCAAAATTAGGGGAAATAAGTGATTAACTATCCAATATGTAATACTCATAATTAAAAATTCTACAGTGCATTCCTTATTATATGGTTATTTGCATTTCATTATTTGCATTTGCACTGTTTCCCACGTTGTCTGAAATCAGAACAAACCTGCAACCCATTTTCAGGTCGTGTCATGACTCACATTGGTCAAAATACCAACAATACTGTCCACACACTGTCAACATGACAGAGAAGTAGAGATTTAAAAAATATGTACAGTGCTAGACTCTCCAAATAAGGCACAAAAACTCATGCAAGCATACACAAGAACAAACACACACAATATTAAAGGGGCCATTTCATTACTTTTTCTTTTTTTTTTCTCTTTTGAAACAAAACAGGGCTCCTTTAAGATAAACAATACATAAAACCCAACTGGGTTTACTTTAGATGAGGAAGCATCTCTCTTTGAGCACTTTGAATTGATGATCTATCAAACAGAATGGCCCTAAACCACCAACCACAACAGGAAGTCAAACTTAATGCACAAACACGTGCTACATAACACACAAACATATGACTCAAACTATATTTCCCATTTTAGTAAACATTCGGAGCTCAGATCTCATATTCAGTTCCTTCTGGAGCTGAAGGTGAAACATTGTCCATCTGATTTGGATGAAATTCGGACATTTAGAAGGGGATAAAGTAAAAGTGGGACACAGACATATTTAGGTAAAATAATCCAGAGATGAAGGGTATGATGCAGCTCAATGAATCGTCAGGGTGATATTTACTTCCTAAAAGATTTTATTTCATTTTCTTTTCCTTCTTTGATAAATCCAGACTGCCAGCCAAGATATTAGGGCAAGTTATAAAGAGCTTCCTATATAAAAAAAAAAAACCTGTGAGTCAAGATTTACCATCACCTGATAATCAAACAGCTTATGGGAACTAGAAAAGTAAAAAGGGGACACGTAAAAGTAATATAAAACACGTTTGGGCAGGACATACAAGTTTGGACACACTTAAGGGTGAGTAAACGCAGATCTTCATCACAATTACTGAACATTATAATTACAGAACATTATGAGATTTGCTCAGAGGGATCTCTCGGCTGGCCTAATTGGACGAAAGCCCACTTTCCCTCAGCAGCATGTTAATGTGTTTGTGTCTTTAACTTCCTCCACGGCTCATTTCCCCGTTTAAGGTGCATGCAAACAGCAGTTACCGTTCCTCACGCCGCTCCACTTCTGAGAACATGAAACACTCTCAAATTACTCATGAAAAGAGATAAAATAAGTGCTTAGAATGCAGCAAGAAAAAAATTCCTGCTAGGTTGTCATAACATATCCCTGATTATATTTTAGAGCTTCATTATGTGCTTGTTTAAGGATCTTTTAGAAAAGGCCAGGTTTGTATAATTTAAAAAAAGAAAAGAAAAGAAAGAAGTCTCTTAGGCTCACCAAAGCTGCATTTGTTTGATTAAAAACACAGTAAAAACATTAATATTGTAACATATAACATTTTTGTATTTTAATATATAATTTATTCCTGCGATGCAAAGCTGAATTTTCAGCATCATTACTCCAGTCTCAGTGTCACATCCTTCAGAAATCATTCTAAGTTGTTTTTCACTGATAATCTTCTCCAAATCCAATGAGCTTTTAACAGTTGCAGCCAAGTCGAGACCTGAGCTTGAGTACCGAGTCATGAATTGTCTGATTTGTGAACAAGCACCACTAAATAAACACAAAAAAACAAGTCTAAATTTGTTCCCTGAGAAAACACAAAGTTTCTGTAGTTCTGTCACTCTCTCACTCCCTTTTCTAACACTTTTTACCAACAAAGAGCACATCAGCATATTAAAGGCTTGAACAGAGAAAGATGGCTAATTACATTAGGCAGCATTTATGACAGCAAATGCAGACATGCTAGAATAAAAAAAAAACTTTAAGAACTTAAAATAGAAACTTCAAGATCTAAATATTTAGATGTTCCTTTGTTCAAAAATATGGAACATTTAGGTTTAGATGTTGAGTTGTTTGTTTTAACGCTGTGCAGCGATGCTGGTGAATCAGTCTGCTTTGATCACAACCAACCGTTCACAAATCATTCATTCTGCCAGAGACACTCAAGACAGGACCTAAATAACCAAAAGGTAGACTAAATACCAGCCGCAACAACATCCTGAACCTCAAGAAGGATCAAAGAGATTGAACAACTAAGCTGAAATGAAAGACAAAATTCAAAGAAATACTGCAGGCTCAAGCATAGTTTCATAATGTACAGTACACTCTCAGAAAAAAAGGTACAAAAGTTGTCACTGTAAAGTTGTACTGGGGCGGTACCTTTTCAAAAGGCTTTGTACATAAAGAGTCCATATTGGTACCTTAAAGGTACATATTAGTACCTAAAGTGTACATATTTGAACAGAAAAGGTACAAAAGTGTACCTTTTGAAAAGGTACCGCACCAGTGACGGCTTCTGTACCTTTTTTCTGAGAGTGTATGAACTGACTTCGAAAGAGTTAAAAGATGTCAATCAAGTGCGGAAAGCCACAATTTTAGTGCACAATGGGACATATCGAGCCTGCTTTGTCTTATAGCTTTAGCCTAACTCGGACAGGACTCATTTGCCATGAAGAAATTAGGTAAATTTGAGTTTCACAGACATTCTTTGTGATCCTGTCTGAATAAAACAAGACTGTGTTTATTCCCCTCGAACAACCTTGGCAAAATTACGGCACAAATTACCTAGTGTTTTTCAGTTAACTCTGGGGAAATGTAATCCCATGCAAATAGGAATGTCTGTAATTGTGGTATAATATTCTTTTCATAACGCTTCTCCTAACCTTCCTTGAATACCGTAACTAAAGCTTAAAGCTAAATATATCAAACCTAAATACTGTTTTGCTGCATGGTGTGCCTTTATTATGAATTTAGACATTCTTGGTGTTACGAAAAAAATGTTTGTGGTTCTAGTAGAGCCAGTTGATCTACAAGGAAGTAAATAATTCTTTGCATACTTTCATAAATCTCTTAACTACATACACTACTATTCAAAAGATTTTTACGTTTTTTATGTCTTCTGCTCACCAAGGATGCATAGATTTTTTTGATGTCTTTAATATCTTCTGCTTACCATGGCTGCATTTATTTTATCAAAAATATGAAATACTTTTATATGTATTTTAAAATGCAATTAATTCCTGTGATGACAAAGCTGAATTTTCAGCATCATTACTCCAGTCTTCAGTGTCACATGATCCTTCAGAAATCATTCTAATATCAAGAAACATTTCTCATTATCAATGTTGAAAACAGCTGCTGCTTAATATTTTTGTGGAAACCAGGATATTTTTTGATAAATTGAAAGTTCAAAAGAACAGCTTTTATTTGAATTGGAATTTTTTTTTTTTTTTTATGTCATTACTTTCACTTTTGATCAATTTAATGCATCCTTGCTGAATAACATTTTCAGTATTAATTTCTTTAAAAAAAAAATAATAATAATCTTACTGACCCCGAACTTTTGAACGGTAGCGTACATAATTACACAATTAATCACATACAATGCACATAATATTGTGTAACTCTCATATCCAGACTATACACTCCTATGCTAAATATAACTACAGATTTCTCGCCCATCCATACACATGCATACCTATTGTTGTTAATTTTAATTCAAATGTGCCTTAGAAAATTAATCCAAATCATAAGCATCACAGACATTTTCTTAAATGTGTCTAAGCAGCTGGAGTTACAACCTAGGAAACAAGACCTGCGTCCTGTAAGGTCTGTCTGCCATCTAACAACAATTTCCAGACAAAATGAGGAAAATGTTCCATCCTTGACACACAAACAGAACAATAACAAGAAGAGGAAAGACACCAGTGGATAAAAGAGAAGAGAGCTTTCAGCCCATCTGGGTGGTGCTGTTCTCTGAGAGGATGTGGTGTGAATCCTTTTGATATGATGTTTGTTTTTAAAAACTGCAGTGTGTATTGCTTCAATAATTGTACAATTTCTAAACGCCAATATTAGAGGCAGGCAGTGTGCTAATACCAAAGAAATTCACGATTAAAAAGATCTAATCTGGTTGACATGCAGGATAAAAACAGGAAATGGGAAGTCCATGATATCAGCAGCTGGAGAAAAAAAGAACAAAGTAGCCACTTGAAGATTTGCATGTCTGGCTAGAGCAGTGAACGAAAGGTGCCACATTTGTGCATTTTAGATCCTTAAAAAAGTAATTCACATAATCATGTTTCTTTATAGACAGTATTTTCAATTATTTTAGATGGTAAACAAAGAAGGACAGGAATAACCAATCCAGATGTTACAAAATATCAGGTCAAATCCAGACATAATAAGGCAAACAAGTAACAAATGGACCTGCACAGATGCATCGCATTCTAGATGATGCAAGCACAAATGAGGTCATTGCCAGCGGGACGACAAGCCCGCAAAATGCTGCCAGACTGCAGAGGTTTTGTGGGTTTTGTAAACATTCCCATTCCCATTGTTAATCGCTCTCATTTTCCTATATGTAGTTGTATAATCATTCAGGAGAACACCTATTAGGGTCCTATGATTTCCGTGATGTGAAAAACACAGAGGAAATGGTGGAATCCAGTCATAAAAATGAAATTTAGTCTAACACAGAATGTCAGAGAAATTGGCAAATTTAGAATGAATATATCAAAAGTAAGGCCGTACTACAAACCAAACCACGGTACGGTAGTATTACACATACTCAAGCATGTTATGTGATGCTTGTGGTGTTTTCAGCATTTCATTTGATAAAACTCTCATCATATCATATACACACAGAAACTAGTGTACTTCTCAAAGTAATAATAAAATTATTTAAACTATTTTAATATGGAATTTTTCTTCCATGTTTTAATTTTAGCAGTGAACCTCAATTTGTTTGCCACTTTTCACTTTGTTTGCCAAAAATAAAAAGAATTGCTAAATTTGAATCTGATTACATTTTAAAAGATTAAATTGCTATGTTTTATGCCTTCATTTGATTATCACCGCTAATAAATTTGCATTAAATCACAAATCCAGAAAACAGAATTCATGAAAAAAAAAATAAAAAAATAAAACAACACAAAACAAAATAAAAATAAAATAATAAAATAAAATAAAATAAAATAAAACAAAAAACAAAATTAATGAAAAAAAAAATAAAAAAATAAAACAACACAAAACAAAATAAAAATAAAATAATAAAATAAAATAAAATAAAATAAAACAAAACAAAACAAAACAAAACAAAACAAAACAAAACAAAAACATTTCTCAGGTCCCTATTATTGTTAAAAATAATAATAAACTAACAAACAAAAATAAGTAAATAAATAAATAATTGTTTTCAAATAGTATGAATCAAACATTAGACATGCTTTTTGATTATTAAATATTTAATTAAATCAGTAAACCATTAATTATACCATTAAAACAGAATCCAGAAAATAAAACAGAAAACAGAATTTGGGAAAAAATAAAACCGATTTCATAGGGCCCTAAATATGTAATTGTTAAGTTTTAATAAGTAATCAAGAAACATTTATTATCATTATCAGTGTTGAAATCTGTTGTGTTGCTTAAAATTTTGTTTAAACATCATACCATTTTTCAAGATTGTTTGAGGAATAGAAAGTTTAAAAGAACAGCATTTATTTGAAATAGAAATCTTTTGTAGCATTAGAAATGTTGATCAATTTAACATGTACTTGCAAAATAAAAGTTTCTTTAAAAGCTCTTCATGACCCCAGACTTTTGCAATTTTTTTGTTAAATTGTATACGTTTCATGATTTCAATTAATTCGATTTTTTTCATTGCCAAGATTTAATTTAAGACAAAAAATGTGAATTTGGGAAAAAATAAAATGGAGTTTGGGAAAAAATAAAACTCATTTATAGGGTTCTAACCTATAATTTATAAAATACCCCTAAGCACTTGTCCTTTCCTCATGACCACACACAAAGGAGAGGCCGAACCATCTGTGCACCGCACTAGAAATAGGCGTATCTGAGCAGGTGTTGGGTGATGTTGCTTTAGGCCAAATAAAAGCAATGTGATCAAGAATGAACTTAGGATTTTAGGCTTTTTCTCAGAGGAGAAATGGTGACTCATCCCATTTCCATTCCCATCCCTGATCTCAGATGTTCCTCATTCACTAGCTGCAAGAAAATAAATGCTGTATGAGAGTTTCTAGGATACTGGTGGCAGAAAAAAAATCATCTGGGATCATTGAACGGCACTTCTCTCTTACATCAACACCCACGTACAGTACACCCACATGCATCTAAAAACATGCATCCATGACGTTCACATGCTTCTTTCAGCTACTGAACACTTGGTGTGCTTCCGAGCTCTCAACCTTGACTCCATCACAGGTTTGTCAATTGCTGATATTCATACATAAAAAGAGGTTAATTTTAACAAGGAGAAGAAACTAGTCTTCCCACTCTCGGCAATTGCGTAAGAGGTCGCACCAACGCAAATAAAAAATGCAGTGGTGAGAGACAAAGAAGAAAAAGCTCTGGGAAGCAGAGAAGTGGCCATTGTCTGTGAGAGGGCCTGAGGTGTGTGGGTGGATGCTGTATTTAAATATTAAGGTTAACGGCAAAGTGCTGCATGCCAAATGAAACAGCGGCTCCAAGACGTGTGAAAACTGACTCGGTATCAAGCATAGCGATTTTCTCTATGTCTAATATCACTGCATGTCTATGCATGTCCATGTCGTCAAATTCTACTGTAAGTGTCAATATGATCTCAAAGAGTTTCTTTTGCTGAGTGATAAACCACAAAGAGTTGCTAACAGCAAACATGAAGTGAGAACCATGAACACAAAAGTGCATGGCACTTCATTTTTTATTATAAATTTACGTATTTATATATATGTGTGTGTAATATTTTTGTGAAGCTACTTTGTAGCAATTTGTATTGCGAAAAGTTCTATACAAATAAAATGCAACTGAACTGAATAATAATAAAAATTGGGCGGTATTAGATGCTAGAAAAAATGTACACACCACCTAAATCATAAATAAATATTATTTTACAATAACAACAATAATAAAAATAATAATAATGATGTGGTATTACTTGCTAGATAAATGCTAGAAAATGTGTATACATCCCCCTCCAAATAAATATATATATATATATATAAATAATAATTTATATTATTACTACTACTTCTATTAATGCTGTGGAATTTGATGTTAGATAAATTCTAGAAAATATGAATACAAGATGCATTATCGATATTTTTGGTCAGTTGTCCCAGAAAAGAAAAACTATACATTTTAACTGCACATAAAAGGTAATTTTGTCATTGTTTAGGAGTACACTAGCAAAGAGATGACTTGAATGCAAACAAATATGAAATAAACGCCAGAAAACTATAATAGTGATTTGACACCGTCTCATATGTGGACCACAAAACCAGTCATAAGGGTCAATTTTTCGAAATTGAGATTTATATATCATCTGAAAGCTGAATAAATAATCTTTCCATTGATGTATGGTTTGTTAGGATCGGACAATATTTGGCAGAGATACAACTATTTGAAAATCTGGAATCTGAGGGTGCAAAAAAAATCAAAATATTGAGAAAATCGCCTTTAAAGTTATCCAAATGAAGTTCTTTGCAATGCATATTACTAATCAAAAATTAAGTTTTGATATATTTATGGTAGGAAATTTACAAAATATCTTCATGGAACATGATCTTTACTTAATATCCTAATGATTTTTGGCATAAAAGAAAAATCACTAATTTTGACCCAAACAATGTATTTCTGGCTATTGCTACAAATATACCCCAGCGACTTAAGACTGGTTTTGTGGTCCAGGGTCACATATTAACAACTAAAAACTCCTGAAACCAACCAGAAACATAATTAAATGTACAGTTCATCCAAAAACAAATGTTCTGTCATCACGTTCATACCCTCATGTTGTTCCAAACCTGTTTGACTCTGTCTTCTGTGGAACACAAAAGAAAACAATTTCAGGTACGCTGAAATCCAAATGGTGTTCGGCCAATCACAGTGCACTGGGTCAGCTGGCCAATCAGAGCAGACTGCGCTTGTCAAAGGAGGGGGCTTTGTAGAAAACGAAGCGTTTGAGAGAGGCGGGGCATAGAGGACCTACAATAATGTACAGTATTTGAAAAATAATGTGTTTTTTGAACATTAAAGCATGTCAACATATTCTGTTACACCAAATACACAAAATAATGATCTTTAAAAAAAGCATCATATGACCCCTTTAAAGTATGCCTTTAATAGCCTAATTTATAGTTCTTTATTTATGCAGGGAGTGATATGGACTACGACAATATGGGTCAGACTTTCAGATCTAGCTCTAGCACTGCCATCCAAGCCATTGTCTGTCCACTACTGACGATATTATTATTTAACCAAACGGGGTCACCATTTCCAATTCACTCCCACATGTGGGTCTCATTAGAAAGTCCAGAGAAGAAAACAACAAGCGACTTACACAACAAGCAACACTCAAGACCTTCGCCAAAGATCCCAACACAGATAAACTGCCATTATAAAAGCTTGTTTTTGCACCTGATACTGAATATAATGCTTAAGTGAAAAATAGGGTAAGATAGAAAGATAAAGCTGAAACCAGAACTGAATACAAGTTCTTCCAGTCAATTGGAAGATAAAACAATCTGTGACCCAGTTTTGCTTGAGGAACCTTGGTCTCTATAGAAAATAAGTAAGGAGGAGTGCAGCTACCTTGTTACTTGTAATTTAGCTGAGGTTTTTATCCAAAACGACTTGCAAGGAAAGTCTCTAAGGACTCAGTTCTTCAATTGCACCTATTGCAACCTTTATATTTGCAGTGTAGCATCTTACCCATTCGGCTACCAACACCCCAACATCCCCTTTCGCCATAATAATACAAAAGATCAGACATGAGATATCAGAGCTCTGAAATGTCAAGCAGTGAAAGTGAGTAACGGCTGCAGGTTCTGAATCAGCGGTGATAATGAGTCAGCCTCCTGTCCAGGACTATGCAGTACAGACGAGTCATTACACACTACCGCAGACATGAGTTATGGACAGAGATAGCAAACATAATCTTTGCAGAGGTCGAGAGAAAATAATATAAATGAAGCGGTATACTAGGTTGAACAATACTGAAATAATCTGACATCAAATATCGACATTTGAATTAACATTATTCATGGCATTTAGAACAAATTAGTCATATTATTTATAGTCGTGTTGGGTTAAAACATACACAAAAGTCTGAAGTCTGTAAGATGTTAAACGTTTTGGAAAGAAGTCTATTATGCTCTCCAAGGCTGCATTTTCTTTTATCAAAAATGCAGTAAAAAAACAGTAATAATGTGAAATATTATTACAATTCACATTAACTGCACTGTAGACAAAGGTACAAAACAGATTTCAGCACTTCAAAAGGTTGGTATATTAACATTATATCAGTTAATGAAATTACGGTATTTAACTGTAAATTTAAGTTAAAACCGTAAAACCTAAAACGTTGCTACCGTATTTTTTACGGTAAAATTCCGGCAACCACAGCTGCCGTTTTTTTACCGTAAATTTTACGGATTTGTTTTTACAGTGTGTTTTATACTTGAATATATTGTAAAATGTCATTTATTTTTGTGATGCAAAGCTGAATTTTTAGCATCATTACCCCAGTCTTCAGTGTCACATGATCCTTCAGAAATCATACTAATAGGCTGATTTGATGATCAACAAACATTACTTATGATCAATGTTGAAAACAGTAGTGCTGCGTCATATTTTTATGAAAACCGTGATACTTTTTTCAGTATTGTTTTACGAATAGATTTCAAAAGAACAGCATTTATTTAAAAAGGAAATATTTTATAACATTATACATGTCTTTACTGTCACTTTTGATCAATTCAATGTGTCCTTTCTGAATGAAGGCAATAATTTCTTACACTAACTAAAAAAAAAACGTACACTACTGATCATTATTTATTTAGCCATATTTAAAATTAGTAGTAGGCCGTCATATAAGCCAGGAAAAGACATTAGCCTATCTGATAATGTGTACACCTGAAAAATTAACAGATGTTCCCACCTTTTGTGCTCATTTGATAATTTTTTTTTATGAATTTGAAGTAAAACTTGTATGAATGTTAATTTAATTTATTAAGAGTGTATTATTTTTAAATAAATTTGTCATTATTTAAAAAATATATATATAAACAAAATATAATATAACTGAAACAAATGTGTGGAAATTAAATATAATACCATGCATATATATCTTGGTCTTATATGTCACCGGCTACATTAGTATTTATACATCTGTATCAGCCATAACATTCAGCCACTTTAAAAACAACATCTACCAATTCATTTGCCAACCCATCTTGTCTAAATTTTCTGTTCCACAATCACTTTAAAGGAAACTTTGCAAATGAGTTACTCCGTTCATGCCTTCAATCAAGAATGCCATGAAAAGCAAACCAAACAATGACAGATGCTTTTCAATACTAACCAACAGACCTTCATTAATCAACCTCAGGTTATTGAGGACATGACATCTTAATTGGAAATACATACTGGGGCTCGATCGCACCCAGTCTTTGCCCCTTATGCCCCAAACAGATCACCACCTCCGCTCCAGAGACACAACCTAAGCCATGGGCTGTCATTCGGCTCACAAATGGAAAACGGCCTAAATCAATGGCCTGGAAAAACAAGTGCCGGCTAATTATAGGGAAAAGGCAGCCAGTGGAAGAGAACATCAACACCTCACATTGGCCTCAATGTGACAATGTGATCTATACGGTCCATCTGGAGGTAAAAAACACACCGGTCACAAACTCCAGGAGACTCAAGCTAAGCAAAGAGTTCCATCTAAGCGCTCTGCTTTCCACTCTGCATACGTGTAGTTATTATTCGAGCCTCTCCTTCTGATTTCTCGGCTCCTGCTATTATTAGCTGCCTCTGAAATCCAAGTCCACAGAGGGTTCCCTCCATCAGCTACCGCTCTACCATCATGCACCACTCTGAACAGAAGTCCCTTTGATTTTTGGTCTGCATCTTGTGCTGATGAAAACAAATGTGTCAACTAATGTCAAATCGAAAAGATAACAACAGGGATTTTAAAAATAGGCAATAAAAAGAAAGCGGTCCAAAAGCAACTGTCCCTTGCAAAGAAATACAGTCATGCTATCTACATAATATGTGGTTAATGTTTAATTCGCTCTGGAAGGACAAAAGGGGGATTCCATTCTCGCACACTCTTATCCTTAAACCAGTTAAAAGAGAGAAGGCTGGGGGAGATTGAGAATGAGAAGGACTGGTTTTTATAGCTCAACAGTAATCCTGAAATGTTTACCTTTTGAAGGCTGGTAGGATTAAGTTGCGTCTTATCAATTATTTTTATGGCCACCTACAGGAAAAAAGAGAAGAGGAAAAAATAAATTTCACTGCCTTGTTCAATGAAGTCTGACGAGTAGCCAGTAAAAGAGCCTCAATATTATGATTTTATCTCCGCAGCTCAACTCAACATCAGAGTGAATCTCACTAAAGCATTTGGGAACAAGTCTGGGTCGTATTTCATTCCTAAATAAAAAAAATACTATTTATTTATAATAATTTACTTATAATATTGATATTTTACAGATATTTTAAGGACCATTAAGTTTTTTTTTTTTTGCATAATGGCATTATTTGTATGTAGAAAATGTGGTTAACTGCAAAAAATTTTATCATACAAAAAAGTTATAAAAAAGCAAAACTGTGCTCTATATATATATATATATATACTGTATAAATATATATATCCAAAAGTTCTCAATTGAGATCTTCATGAAGCTCACCTCTCGTCCTGTGAGAATGTGTCGTGCCAATTTGACCTTGGCAAAGTTGCCCTTGCCGATGGTTTTGAGGAGCCGGTAGTTGCCGATATGTGGCTGTTCATCGGCACAGGAGGCGATGGAGTTCCGACAGCGGACACCTGACCGCCCTGGACGGGACGCCACTTCATTCCGCCCATCCGTGTGTGATGTGTGCTGGAGACAGATGGGGGGAAAAAAGATTAGTAAAGACAAATATACTACTGTTCAAAAGTTTGGGGTCTGTAAGATTTTTTTTAAAGAAAATATTTTTTTGTGCTCAAGGACACATTATAATAATCAAAATTGAAAGTGAAGACATTTATAATTTTACAAAAGATTTCGGTTTCAAATTAAAGTTGTTCTGAGCATTCTATTTATTAAAAAATCTGAAAAAAAAATTTAGTACCAATTCCACAAAAATAGCAGCACAATTATTTTCAACATTGATGATAATAAAAAAATCATGAGCAGCAAATCAGCATATTAGAATGAATTTATTTTTACTTTACTTTTACTTTTAGTCATTTAGCAGACGCTTTTATCCAAAGCGACTTACAAATAAGAAAAAGTAATTAAAACTAAAAGTTCCATTTGTATTTGTTGAAGTACTGAAATAACTCAAATTAAATAAAAGTAAAACTTAAAAAGCCTATATAGACATAATAAAAAACTAATAAAATGACAACATTACTACAACTGTAACTAAAACTAAAATAGATAACTAATACAAATCAAACTACATTAGTTTATCAGTAATCCTAAAAAAATAACACTGAGCCAAACACACATGCTAAAATAACAACAACTTACTGACACATAGTAAGAAATGGTTATAAAAAAAAAATTGAAACAGAAGTGAAACAAGTAGTAGGAAATTCAGTGAATTCTGAAGGATCATGTGACACTGAGGACTGGAGTAATAATGCTGAAAATTCACCTTTGCATCACAGGAATAAATTACATTTTAAAATATATTACACTAAAAAAAACAGTTATTATAAATTGTAAAAAATATTTCACAATATTACGTTTTTTGCTGTATTTTGTATCAAATAAATGCAGCCTTGGTAAGCATAAGAGACTTTCAAGAGCATTCTCAATCCTAAACTTCCATATAATTTTGTGTGAATGCAACAACCTTTCAATTAGATAAAACTGTCAGAACATGCCATTAAAAAGTTCTACTTCTCTTAAAAACTAAAATTTTATTTTGGAGATCTCTGTATACTGCATTTGTTTTGGTAGTCTGACAGCTGTTAAATGCCAGGTAAATGAAAACATAGGGAATGTCAAATGCTGTTTGCATGAAGATATTTGAACCCGACAACCTCAAAGAGGAGCTTCACCGCGGGAAATATCTTCATTTCCTCCCATCAAGGATATATATCGGTGAACCGAGCAGGTCAAAGAGTTTCAGCTGACATCTGTTTGTGCTACAGTATGATGCCTCTAAAGTTTCCCCTCGTAAGGGAGACATGTAAATAAAGTAATCAGGACAAAATGTCAGATGGTTTCCTGGATTTCTGCTTTGACTTCCTTTTTCGCTGAAAAATACTGGAGCTGCATCCTTTTAGAAATAGAGAGGGATACTTTCAAAATTATTATTTTTTGCTGATTTTTTGAAGACTAAGTTTCTTCCTGCCAGTCAAGTATAACTAAGATTTGGTCCTTTATAGAAATGGACACCAGCGTTTTTATGTGAATATTAAGTTATAAGAATTTAAAGTGACAATGATGAAAATTTGCTGAAATTTTGATGAATTTGTTTGTTCATGGGAGCAGATTTGGAGATCACCAAAGCTCACCAGATTCTCTGTCTGCAGTGAATGGGTGCCGTCAGAATGAGAGTCCAAACAGCTGATAAAAACATCACAATAATTCACAAGTAATTCACACCCCTCCAGTCCATCAATTAACATCTTGTGAAGTGAAAAGATGCGTGTTACTGCGTCTAAGAGACAAATCTGCTATTAAGAGGTTTTTAACTTCTGGCCAAACGACTAGTCCATTTCCTACAGTGAAAAAGTAGGCTAAATAACCTGTTGTCCTCTCACATCAGAATCCACAGACTAGACTTGTGCCGGTATTCGGTAATGCGATATATCACGGTAATGAATATGCATGATATTGTTATTGTGGGCACTTCTAAATACCGTGAATAATTATATATTACAAATTATTCAGAATTTTGAATGCATTTTAAGAATACTTTTCCCATCAACTGGTCAAAATGCACAACACCGCTGTATGCTGCGTGAAAGACTCTGCACTCTGATGTAAACAAGCGCGGACGAGAAGCACATGGCGGAACATGTGAGAGACGCTCTGGATGAAAGCGCACTTTCACTCTCTGACAGCAGATGGCGATAAAACTGCAGAAATTATAATAATAATAATATAATAATTCATTTAAATGCAGCCTTTACCCCGGAAACCCTGTAAACAAAGCAGCTGCACTACTTTCTGTTTCTGAATGGTGTTTAAATGATTTAAACAGCCATTCAGATTTGTGTATTTGCTATGATGTTCATCACAGCGCCAAATACTTATTAAATATACTTAATATTTAGACTTAATAGGCTATTTATTTTCAAACTTTTTTTACATTTTAATCTGTACTACAACATGCCCTAGATATTGTTTGAAAGTGTTTTGATTCTTTATTGTTTGGTCTCACTTTACATTAGGGCTTCATTAGTTAACATTAGTTAATTCATTAGTTAACAAACTGCCAATGAAAAATTCTTCTGAACATTTATTAATCTTAGGTATTCCAATATTTAATAACACGTTGTTAAAATCTAAAGTTGCAACTGTGTTATTTAATGAGCTAACATGAACTAAGACTTGTATTTTTTAAACAAAGATTAATAACTTCTGTAGCAAATGTAGCTATTGCTCATTGTGAATGTTAATGCATTAACTAAGGTTAACTAATGAGGTCTTATTGTAAAGTGATACCTATTGGTCTTTATAGTTCTTTTGCACTTTAATCTGTGTAAAACTTTTAACTTTGAACATTTAAATGCAATAAAGCAATACAGAAAAATGTATAGTTATTTTTGTTATAAGAAAAATGTTATTAAACCTGTTATACTGTATTATGACAGCACTTTTTAAAACTAAATTTCAATATCGTGATAATACCGCATACCGTGATAAAAGCATCAGCAATTAATCGCAACATGAAAATTTGATACCGGCATATCCCTACCACAGACATATTCGCTTTAGACTTTTTTGCTTTGTAAACGGTGCTTAATCTGTGCATATTTCTCTCCTGATTCAGACTTTCAATGAAGAAAGCAGCATTATGGAAAGAGGGCTTATATTTTAGGTGAAAGTAATGGTTTGAAGTTGAAAACGTCTTGATGGATTTGATTCTTACAAACACGCAGCTATTCACTTCACAAGATGTTGTGTGGATTACTTGTGAATTACTGTGATGTTTTTATCAGCTGTTTGGACTCATTCTGACGGCACCCGTTTACTGCAGAGGATTCATTGGTGAGCAAGTGATGCAACGCTCAATTTCTCCAAATCTGCTCCAATGAAACAAACTCATCTACATCTTGATCTAAATTTTCAGCAGATTAAAATTTTTGGGTAAACTATTTGTTTAAAGTTTGACAGTGAATGTGAAGTTATAAGAATGTAAAATAGTTCAGTGCCACTAATGATGATGTTAACAGCTCAAACAGCATTACCCAAAAGACAAAAACACTCAGCTACCTCATTGAATCAATAACTGTAATGGATGAGCGATGATAATTAGTGGCCATGACTGTAGTAAATCTATTTAATATGTCAGCATCACTGAGCAAACAAAAGGCAGAGATGACACCATCGGTTTGCACAGCGAAGACTCATCTATGATACATTTTCAAGCAGCATGCCGGTCCATCTGGAACAGAGGGACTTAAATTAGCCCTAAAAAGAACTCCAATAGACATCTTAATGATAATATTCAATGTAGATGAACAGGCCACAGCATGCGTGCTGCCGGGATAAAGAAAAATGAACAATATCTCTCAATAAGGGATCCAGGAAATGAGGTATGACGTGGATGGAGACTGAAACAATACCTGAGAGGAGACAGAACAACAAGATGTTGCCTGCATCACTGTGAGTCATGCTATTCAAGTCATGAAAAGACCTTAAGGATTACAAAATTGGGTAGTACTAGTAGATCTTTTGAAATTCAAACTCCACAAGTTTTAGTTCAACTATTACATGACCATTAGTTATATAAATTATTACTTGATCTATTTTGCTCTACAAATAATGGAATTGTTGAAAAATCACCTTTTGTGTTCCAAAGAAGACATGTTTGGAACAACATGAGGGTGAGTATATGATCACAGAAGTTTCATTTTGGGTTGAACTATTGCTTTAAACTACAGAATGAGGTTTAAGGTCCAAAATAGATAGCAGAAGCTCATAAAAGCCTTCAATGTCATAAAGCAGCACTGAGACAATGATGAGAGCAGCACCATACAGTAATGAATCATATCAAAGATCAGCTTTAAAAAAAAATAAAATAAAAATCAATAGCCATTTAGTTGTATTACCACAAAATAACAGTGGACGAAAGCAAAGGCAGGAGCCAAGATGTTCCAAAGAGCATCTTGTGCTTCATTTTGTACCGTCTGCACAAAAAAGTTCACATGGTCACTGGCTCAAAATTATCTATTTGATTCATGACCTACTAATATTGCAGAATCATAAATACTTCTTATTCATTTCACATAATAACAATAGATTTGTGTTACAGTTTTTAAACCCTAAAACTTATTTGTTTCCAGTTTTAAATTCAGTTATCAATACTATATTTGCAATGTGGTCTCAGACATTTGTACCCCACTATAAACTACCTTTCAAAAGTTTGAGGTCAGTTTTTTTTTTTTTTTAGTTTTTGAGAGAATTTATAAAAAAAAAAAAAACTTATATTGTGAAATATCGTTACAATTTAAAATAACTGTTTTCAACTTGAATATATTTTAAAGGGGTCATGAACTGAGAAATCAAAATTCCCTTGATCTTTTGACATATAAGAGGTCATTGTACTTTAAAAACATCCTGTAAGTTTCAGAACTCAAAACTTTCTCGTTAGTCTAAAAACAGCTTATATTGAAGCCAGTCTGCCAAAACAACAGGTTGTGGAATGTGCCACTTTATGATGTAACAATGTGGCTAAACACCGCCTCCACAAAAGAAGATCAACCTCTGCTTCTACATCACTGCCTGTTTAGCTCCACCCACCGATTCGCGCATGTCTTTGCAGAAACTAAACTAAAGATGGCTCCGAAGACAACAAGACGCTGTGCAGTGCCAAGATGTGGAAAAACAGTCTGCATTGCCTTCCTTCTAATCCCTACATTAGGAAAGAGTTGATGAACTTTATTTTTAATGAAGTTCCAGACCGCGTCAGTAAGAACTTGGTCCTCCTTTGTTCACCTCATTTTACCGCAGATTTGTTTACAAACAAGGCACAATTCGACGCAGGATTTTGAGAAAGATTGAAACTAAAAGATGATGCTGTAGCCTACCAACTACACCAGATTCGATAGTAATGTCGCAACACACAAGTGTGAGTAACTGTTTTTATTACTTGGTCACTATTGCTTGATATTGTTTGATATGTACTGACTATTTACACGTTTTTAATCTAAATCACAGCAGCGTCCATCGATGAAGGATGTAGGCTGACAAACATACACAACTGTTAGCCAATCATAGCAGTGGCGTTTCTACAATCCGCCACAGCTATTCAAACAGAGTTTCGATGAGGGGGTCAAAACAGGACAGAAAATTCTAAATTATGCCTATTACTTCTAATTTATGATGTTTTTTGATGTAAAAATCTTGATAACATTATAAGGGGACCACAGAGAACAGTACAAATTAATAAAAAGGCAGTTCATGACCCCTTTAAAATGTAATTTATTCCTGTGAATCAACATTTCAGACAGCTGAAAGCTGAATCATTTTTCAGAAAGCTGAATCATTACTCCAGTCTTCAGCGTCACATGATCCTTCAGAAATCATTCTAATATATTGATTTGGTGAAACAGAATTTTTTTTAACAATGTTAAAGTCATCATTGCTATTTTTGATCAATTTAATGTGTCCTTGCTGAAAATAATATTAATTTTTATATTCTTTACATTTTTTTTATATTCTTTAAAAAAACAAACAAACTTTTGAACAATATTTCGATTGATAACTTACATTCTACATGATGGCACATCTGGTTTTAAGGTACCTGATTGACATACTAGTATGGGAGTAATTCAGTTGTTAGTTATTAAGTTAATAACGAGGAATAAGAGAATAAAGTCAAGAGCAATTACAGGAAATACTCACAAACCAGTTCCCAATATGGGGAACAAAATATTAATCTCCATTACTGATCCTCAAGCCACAACCATTAACATTATTACAATAAACTACTAAAGAGAGTCAATCACCTTGATACATGCTTCTGGTCTTATTGTGAACTATTAAGAAAAAAGTGCTTGTCTTCATGATCAAGTCTTCATGAGTCTAATCTACTCCCAGTGGATTAAATTAAGTTCCGTCCTATATTTTTTTTTTCACTCAAAAATATGTAACATAACAAGTGAAATGGTCTGCAAATGGCAATTCACATTCAGTAAAAGTAACAGAAAAAGATACATCGCACAGATATTTTAAACCAACCAGTATGATAGAAAAGCCATGCACTAACATGCCAAGAAGCTCTACAAAGCACATTTGTAATGGTATTGTGAGAGCATTCTGCCACCCTGTAATTTATGTGATTCATCTGAGCTTTGTTCCCAGGCTAATACTGAACCCTAAAATGAGTAATATGGCAGATATTGTTTGTAACTACCAGTGTTAATTTCGTTGACGAATAATTTTCGTCATAATTGTCGTCAACGACATTTTTTTCACCGACGACAACGAGACGATAACGAACTAAAACTCTTTTTGCATAACAAAAACTATGACGTAAATCTATTGACATTTTCGTCAACGAATAAAAACGAGACGAAAATGTTAGGGAGGGACGATTTGGGATGAGATTCATTCAGAACGAATCTGCTGCCTGGTTCGGAGGTTACACGTACATATGAACCGGCGGGACATAAGCTAAAATACACTTGCTGCACGTCGCATAAAACGTTAAAAAATGTCA
>NW_015633173.1:54737-64584 GCF_001515625.1 Sinocyclocheilus rhinocerous | reverse complement strand
TTCAGAACGAATCTGCTGCATAGTTAGGAGGTTAGATGCGTACATATGAACCGGCGGGACATAAGATAACATACACTTGCTGCACGTCTCCTAAAACGTTCAAAAATGTCAATATGTGGGAGTAAGAGAAGAGCAGACGTATGGATAAATCAGACGACGCAAGAGTGAACTCAATTCGGTCCGGTTTTCTAAGCGCAGACACTGTACACACAAAGTGCGTCTCACAGCGCACGAGTACTCTTTCGCGTCGCATGAACGGAGAATTACACACAAAATGATGTCGAATTGTGCGTTTTGACGAGTATTCACGTAAACACAGTTGATTACGTCTTAAGTGAACGTAAACAGTAGGTAGAGAACGTGTATCAGTACATTGCATCCATTGCAGCCGTGCATTTGGTTTTAAAGGGACAGCAGCCTATTTTAGTTGCTATTGTCCGAGTCATTGATGTTAATCAAGCAACAAAAGAAAGACAGAAAATCACGCACTGCTCTTGACTGAAAAACTTTAGTAGCCTTAAAGATTAATCTAAATGTATTTATATAAATAAATATGTCTGAAGAATATGGTAAACAAGTTGCTATAAAGAATGCATAATTAGCCGATATAACCATTGGTATTTCATTAAAAAGTAGACCATATTCTTGTTCTTTATGAGACGTGGTTTTATTTAATTTTAACATAAAGGCATGTTGTGTGTCACAGCAGTTAAATCGGTGTCTATCATGATAAAACCTTAATATCAAACCTATATAATGAGTTTGGAAATTTTAGAGAAATGCTTAATAAATGCATTACACTGTAACTAAAGCCATTAGATTTGAGCCGACTAAATTTACTGTAATTTAGTCGGCTAAAATCTTATGATATTTAGTCAACTAAAAATAGACTAAAACTAAAAACAATTCAGATGACTAAAATATGACTAAAACTAAATGGCATTTTAGTAAAAAGACTATGACTAAAACTAAATCAAAATATGCTGTCAAAATGAACACTGGTAACTACAAATGTCAGACTCATTCGATGAATAAAATCACAGTAAATAGGAACTGGTTAACTTGACTTGATAAAATAAGGATACATTTACCATCTAAACAGGGGGATTTAAAAAGTCTAACCCCTATATTCAAACCTAACATTAAACACAATATTAAATTAAAAAAATTAATTTAATGTTTACATTTAAAATGGTAACCTAGATTAGACTAGATTAGCAAACAATTTTCAATGGCCAATCTGAGGAACGTAAGTTTATCAGGTACAAAACCTTATTCAAACTAGCTGTGATTTGTACAAAAGCAGGTGTTGAGTTAGTGCTATTTTTTTTACTAATAAGAGACTGAACACTTAAATCTTAAATGCATGAATGACTGCATTAAAAAAAAACATCAAACGAGAAGTCTGAAGTATGTTAACTGGAGTTTGCAGTGCAAAATCATTTGAAATCATTATTTAGGACCATGAGAGATCCTTAAAAAGACTGTGTCCTAAATTCTCCCTCTAGGACAAACGCTCTCATCTAGGACATTCTAGAGCACAGAGTAATATTTCTCTATCACAACATGAAAACCGCCTATAATAACATTGTTGTTGCTGATAAGATCTCAACATAGTTTCATTTTAAATGTCTCAATACAACTTCAGTCAATATCTGATGCAGCCACAGTGTTACAACAAAATCAATCTGGTTTTACACCATTTGAGGGGCTAATCACAACATTCACTGTTGTTCTGATTAAACATTTGCCAAATATGCTCTAAAATCTCACAACCTGGACCGGTTTCAAGTGCATTACACATTAAAACCTTCCTGTGTCAACAAATCTGCTTCCTTTCTGACTCTCAATGGCTTTGCACATTACAACAGCCTCATTACAAACGGCCTTTTCCTTCTATTCTAAATTTAATCATCCTAATTAGAATGAGTAATTAGCACTTACTATAGTTATGCGGTGCCTCTTGACAGAGTGGGAGCCCTTCATTCTAGCATTGGCGATCTGAATGGCGTCGAAACTGACAGTCGGTCCGTTTTTGTGATGCTGACAGCTCATTGATCGCCTGGCACAAACCAATGCTCAGAGGAGCATGAAAACATTTCCGACACTTGTCGTTAGATGTCCAATGGGTACAGAGGATTTGAGCCTTCTCTCTCTCTCTTTCTCTCTAACTCTCTCTGGGTAGCAAAGAAGGGAATAGTCGTCACTCAAGGACTAACCAGTGGTGAGACTGCATAATCAGGCAGGTAAGGTCTCCTCACTTATCTGTGTGTCCCTTTTCTAACCAATGACGCACAAGAGCTCCAGCACAATAAACTTCATTTATACAGCGCTTTTTATAGATACTGTAATTTAAAGTGCATTTCACATGAGTGGAGCATTCGATATTCTGTTTTCAGTTTATTATTATTATGGATGCAATTTAAACACTGCACATCACTGCAAAATGTTACTGTCAAGTAGTGTTATGCAGTGCTATTTGAATCAACATTTTTCAAAATTCTTGTATTATTGTCATGCATGCAGTTTGTATGACCTCCTATTAATTGATTGCTCACATGGAATATTTGTACTTTTAAATTATTACCAGATTACAGCACTGTCTATGTGAACTGCAAAAAAAAATTGCAGCTAAAACAAAAAACACACACACATACATACATATATATATATATATATATCCATATAAATTTACACCTGAACTATAAGAATTGTCTCTAAACTTTGAAAAGATGCCAGCTTCCACTGGTGTATGTGGCATGCTGAGTGGAACATTACAGTATTTCACACTATAGGAAACATTGTTACACTGTACCTCTGTAGTGAAAATATTGCTACAAAGTTTCATTGTAGTGGAAATACAGTGTAACAATATCACTAGCAGAAATACTGCAACTACACTGTATCATTATGTGATCTGTAACAAAAATGTTATATTGAATCAGTTTAGTGGAAATATTGTTATGCTGTACTGGAAATATTGTTAAAGGGGTCATATGATGCGATTTCAAGTTTTCCTTTCTCTTTGGAGTGTTACAAGCTGATTGTGCATAGATAAGATCCCTGAAGTTGCAAAGACTAAAGTCTCAAAACCAAAGAGATATTAAGGAGGGGGCTTTGTAGAAAACGAAGCGTTTGAGAGAGGCGGGGCATAGAGGACCTACAATAATGTACAGTATTTGAAAAATAATGTGTTTTTTGAACATTAAAGCATGTCAACATATTCTGTTACACCAAATACACAAAATAATGATCTTTAAAAAAGCATCATATGACCCCTTTAAATATCATTATATTTGAAATATTGTCACACTTCATCATTGTAGTAAAAAACAGATTACACTTGAGCAGAAACAATGCTTCACACTATAAGAGACATTGTTACACTACCTCTGTTGTGAAAATATTGTTACAATGTATCATTGTAATAAAAATACAGTGTAACATTATCACTAACAGAAATACTGATACATTGTATCATTGTGTAATCTGTAGCAGAATAATGTTACTTTGTGTCAGTTCAGTGGAAACACTGATAAGCTAGCCTAAATTGGAAATATTGTTAAATATTTTCATAATGAAAATACTGCTACTCAGTAAAAATGTAGTGGAAATACTGTTACACTGTAACCAAAATATCGTTACACTTTATCACTGTAGTGAAAAAAAGACTACATTTGAGCGGAAACAATGTTTTTCACACTATAGGAAACATTGTTACACTGTATCTCTGTAGCAAAAATGTTGTGACAAAGTATCATTGTAGTGAAAATACAGTGTAACATTATCACTAGCAGAAATACTGCTACACTGTATCATTATGTGATCTGTAACAGAAAAAATGTTACACTGAATCAGTTTAGTGGAAATACTGTTATGCTGTACTGGAAATATGGTTAAATATCATTATATTTGAAATATTGTCTCTAAAATTGGAATGAAAATACTGTTACAATGTTGCTGAAATATTGTCACACTGAATCATTGTAGTGAAAAAGATTACATTTGAGCAGAAACAATGCTTCACACTATAATAAACATTGTTACACTGTACCTAGGCCTGTCGCAATAATCAATATATCGACTTATTGCGCAATATATGTACATGACCTCAATAATTTTTGGTGACGCAATATATCGCCCATTATATTTACTTATTTACTATTTATTCAGGTTTTTTAAGGTATCTAATATTTTGATACTTATTTTCCATAATCTAAATATTATTAAAAAGTAAAAGTTTGTTGTCATTTGGAAGTGTGTAGGCCTTCTTGCATTATTATGCTGTTACATTATGGTTATATATTCAGTGGCATAAAATGGTCTTTAAAATGACAATAATATCGCTTATCGCAATTATTTCTGGGGCAATATATCTTACAACAAAAAGTTGTTATCGTGACAGGCCTAACTGTACCTCTGTAGCATTAACATTGTTACAAATTATCATTGTAGTGGAAATACAGTGTAAACACTATAGCAGAACATTTGTTACACTGTACCTCTGTAGCAGAAATATCGTAACAACGTATCATTGTAGCGGAAATAATATGATATCAGCAGAAATACGCTACACTGCATCACTCCAGCGGAAATATTGTTACAGGAAGTCGCGTGAGGGTGACTTGACGGTTCTCGCGTGAGAGTCACGCCGTCATGACTTTTTTAAATTGAAGAAAATATAAAAAACAATTAATATAAATACAAAACAACATTTAAATGCTAGGGGGAGGTATAAACAATATTACAAAAAATACTTTAAAGAGTGTACATGCTTGTAAATCACGTCGTCATGCCTGCTGATGTTTATTCTTTTAAAACTGTGTCACGCCGGCGACGAAACACACTACTTGCCTATGAAGCGCTGTAAAAACATGAGATCCCTAACTTTAGAGAATGTCACAACTGTGGGAAACACATTCACAACCCTGCTAACGGTGTCATCATCAACATATGTAACGCGAGTCCGCCCGCCCTAAAGTTTAAAAGTGGATATGAATTTTACAGCCAAATGAAGGCTGTGAAATACTAAGAAATTCCAGTGAACCTCAATGGAATTCATACTCACGTTTTCTGTATCTCTCTCATTGACAGTAGGCAGTGGTGTTCGAGTTGACATTTTAATAGGTCTTTTATCTCCAAAGTGGTTCCTGCAGTCCAAGTCTGTCTGATCACAGCAAGCTTCAGTTCGCCGGGTGGACAGCTGCCGGGCACCAGCTGATGAAGATCATGGATTCGATCGACATCAACAGCAAATTCCAGCACAAATAAAAGATCCAGATTAATGCAATAATTTATCCAGACGCATAACGGCACAACAGGTCACCGGTGACACAAAGGAGCAACTCTCCACAAAGATCTGGCAACCAGCATGTCATAACCAATATGCTGCACTGGATTACTTTAACAAACTTTGCCAAAAGTGCCTATTGTAAACTCAAGCACAAACAGTTCCCAGGCCCCTCAGAAACTGCACACAGCGTTCATACAAGGAAAAGGGGAGGGGGGCGTCCGCTTAAAACCGATTCTGGATCTTGATGTAAGCTTTCTGAATGCGCAGTTTCGTCCCTTGGCTCCAGACAATCTGCTCTAAATCACTCCAGGTTGATTAAATTCCTCCCATCCAGAAGTGTGGGGTTCGCCAGTCCAGATAGAGCTCAGTCCAAGATGGCTGCGTGCTGGCTGATGGTGCCAAACCAAACCCAGCGCAGCGCAGCCGGAGGAAGTGAGGACAGAGGCGGCTGCACAAGCTCATTGGCCGGGGCGGCGCTGTTTGTTGTTGCTGGGGTGATTACTAAGGAGAAAAATGTACCTGTCGCACAAAAACCCGGCAAAATAACTCAGTTCTCCATAGTGACGTTCGTGACCATGAGCATGTAGGACTGTGGAAAACATGTAACTAGTTTAGAAAAAGTCAGTGAATGTTTTTTTAACATGTACGATGTACCATAGTACATTGGAGTACAAAGTAAATACTGTGGTAAAAAATTAAATAAATAAAACTGAAAATCACTATCTATCTATCTATCTATCTATGGTAATGTGCTCATAACTAGATTAAAGTGTTTAGGTTCATCTTTTTTGACTGAGATTTCTTTTGTACGAGGTTGACAGAAGTTTATACAGAGCTTAAACAGGCTTTTTAAGTAAAAAAAAAAAAAAAGTCATGCTGCATGGCAGATGAGGTGTGAACAAACGGAAACATATCATACCCACAAAGGCTATTTTGCTGTTTTTTTTTAATGCGATGCACCTTTCGTTGTGCACGTCCTCTGAGGCAAGTGGCCTCAAGAATTTTAACACTCTAATGAAGAAAGACACTAAACCATATATATACATATATATATAGTATGAGCTCAGATTTGTACAGTGAAACTGAATTTCCTTGAACAAAAGTTAAGGGAACTTTCTAACATGATCACAAAAAAGGTTAAGTCTTCATATAAACATTCTCTTACAGTGAAGTGAATCTGCAAATCTGACTATACAGCACTCACAACTAATACAGTAACCAAAGAGTGACTATTTGGCATGACTGATATGATGGCATGCAAATTTAATGGCTGGAGGACCACTTCCTAAAAAAAATATAATAAAAAAAAAAATCACAAGGGTTCATAACTTTTGTCAGAAATTCCCTGATTTAAGACTATTTAAGGATGATAAACAATGTCCAAACTCACAACATGAACATTTTTCAATGTATTTAAAAATACTCAAACATCCCAAACATCAAATAAAACAATCCTGCATTGAATATAATTTCAAAAAGATTTAAATTAAGTATGCATTTATTAAAATAAATGTTAGAACGTAGCTTGGATATTTTACATCATCTTTACAATGCTGATGGACTGATACTGGTGTAGCGCTGGATTGTTGTTTTCAATATACCTGATCACTCACTGCCACCTAGTGGTCATAAGGCTCGTGTGAATAGAAATCCTGAAAATTATAGCCTACTTAATTTTCAGACGTTCCGGGAAAGTTTTGAGGGTTTATGATTTTGTTGTTTAGCAAATACGTAAGCGAATGAAAACACACAAACAGGTAAGACTGGCTTTACAGTGTGTAACAAAAACAGAACATGGAGGATAAACACATCTGTGTTTAAACATAAGCTTATTCCCCGAGCTTCGCTCAGATATGACTCATAATGACCAGCGAATCACTGGAATGTGATATTATGCTGACATAAGCTATGCCTGTTAATATGTGGTGAAGCTGAATATTTTAAAGCAAAATCTTGGAAAACGCAAAGAAACACTGTGTTACCAACACCACTTAAGATTCAGGAATTATTTTTGGTCTTATATAGAGCTCTTTTAATACTTTATTACTTCGCTTATTTATATATATTAATAAACATATATTTTAAATTATTATTATTGTTGTAGCCTAACTTTTATTTATTTATTTTTGTCTCAACAAGTTGCTCAAGAGGTGCTTAACCTTCTGAAAATTTTGACTGTTAACCTCAGGAGATCAAAATCTATTTTATTTTATTTTAAATAAACCTCAACAAATGAAACTAGTTTGGGACCAAATGTAGGTTTGTAGTTACTCTTATATTACCATAAATTAAAGAACATTTCATTTGTTCGAAATTTTTTCTTACAATAACGTGGGTAACAGGACATTATTAATAACATTAACAATATTAATAATAAATATTTTGCGGAAATAAATAAATACATCATAATATGAAAAAAGCCAACTTTTTTTCTTTATGTTTTGGCTGGAACAAATTATGCTAAACTATAATTATCATAATCATAACAAATAAAATGATAAATCCCACTGAATCATTTTCAGCATTTCAATCACAATCTCTCAAGCCTCATTTGGTAAACCCTGCTCAATCTCAGTCCAAAGCAGTTATGAATTCATTGTTTTATGTAAATTAAAAATAGTTTTGACACTCAAGAATGCAAAAGAAAACCAGGCTGATTGGAATGCAGTTAAAACAAGTTTGAATGAAGAAATGGGATGTAAATGTTAATGTAGCAGGTATTTAATGATTCAACAGATACAAATACAGATACAGCACAATGGCCTAAACATTACAAAAACGATTGGTATGATTCATTCAGGTAAGATTTTCCTCTTGATCATTAACGTGAATAGGGTTTTCAAAAGTTCCTCGGCTTGCTCACAGTCTATCAGAATTAGACATCCTGAACCGATTGCATTTCCTTTGGAAGGTTCACTGTGACAGGCAATATGAATAATCATTAACTTGAAGTCCTGACCTGAGTAAATGAACTCTTGGCCTCTCTTTGCCCATCACTTTAGTCTCTGTACATGATGTGGTCACTCAGCCGACTGAGCCACTGTGATTGTGGGATTGAGACTTTTTCATACTCATGTTTATATCACATTCCATGACAAACGTGTCACACTATCAATGGCATCAAGAATAAATGTATTTTTATCTGTTTATTATTGAAAATGGCAATCACAGATGCACCAGGATGTGATACACATTTTGCACTTAAGAAACCCTCAGAACAATTCAAACATTACATAACTACTTTATGGCCACATATAGTCATAAAAAAAAGTAGAGATAAAGGAGTATAGTTGTTGTTGAGTGGCACAGCGCAAGGCTGCCTTTATTACAAAGCCTACAAGAGAACTTACATAAATTACTGTAAACTAAAAACCATAACAGCATTGGTCAAGTAAGTGTTGGCCTTGGTTAAGAATTTAATCTTATTGGCTGTGCATAATGGGGCAATGAACTGTCATAGGCAGACGGTTTTGATTAAAGTTTACATAACCACCTTTACTAAATGTTACAGATGTTGGTGGTTACTGATTAGATTCAATATTGACATTTTACAATGTACATTTACTTACATTTACAGTATGCAATAGTTTTAACTCTTGTTATTAAAAATACAAAAAATAGTATTTCAATTTAAAATGAAAATCTATTTATTTAGGAGCAAAAGATTCTGATTTAGTGACAGTGTCCATTTCTGGTTTTTAAATGTCAAGCAGCATCAGCAATGTGATAATCAGATACAGATATTCAGATCCTCCCACACAATTGCTACTTTGATCAAGTGTGATCTTGAACATTTAAAACACATAGCTAGTTTAAAACAATTTTAGCACTTTGGCTCAGCCAAAACACTCCAGCGAATATGCACGATGCAGAAGTTAATTATTCACTGCAGTGATTACATTTAACCTGTTGGGAACTGAGCCATAAAAAAAAATGTTTGAGACTCATCTGTTACTGAGAATGTTTAGTTGGACTTCAATCTGAAGCTCTTCATCCAGTGGCATTATTTAACTCATATTTCAACTCATCTAAGGTGAAAGATGATCTTCTGTTGCACTCAAGACGCATTATCAGTGATGCAACCTGTGGTCATAGGCCATTTGAAAATTTCTTTCCTACTTGAAAATTAATATGCTTTTACATCAAAATTGATTAAAGGGGTCATATGATGCGATTTCATTTTTTCCTTTCTCTTTGGAGTGTTACAAGCTCTTGGTGCATAAAGAAGATCTGTAAATTTGCAAAGACTAAAGTCTCAAATCCAAAGAGATATTCTTTATAAAAGTTCAGAGTTAGCCACACCTACCTAAAATGGCTCGTTCGAACACGCCCCCACATATCTACCTCACTATGCGGGAAGATTTGCATAACGCCGCCCAAATGTTCACGCAAAGAAAGAAGGCGTAACTTTTATTCTCACTGTAGTATTGTTGTTGCCACTGCCGCCATGTCCTGAAGACGCTGTGTACTTTGTTGTGAAATCGAAGCTACTTTGTTTGGTCTTCCAAAAGAGGACGATATCCGCTCACTCAAGCCGGCCTCCGCTCACTCTAG
>NW_015633173.1:49844-54710 GCF_001515625.1 Sinocyclocheilus rhinocerous | reverse complement strand
GTTTTGTAAAAATCGACGCGTTTCAAAAAGGCGGGGCATAGAGGAGAAACAATAATGTACAGTATGTGGAAAATAATGTGTTTTTTTAACTTTAAACCGCATAAACACATTTCATTACACCAAATACACAAAATAATGTTCTTTTTAGCAGCATCATATGACCCCTTTAATATATTTCCCTTGAAATATATTGTATGGAAAGCCTGTGTAATTTTGCCTGCATCAGGTTTAATTTACAACATTATTATGAAGCATTATTAGTTGCCATTATAATTCAAGCAAAGTTTAAACAGTTTTAGATAGCTTGTTAGAAAATAATATGCCACTTGCCAGATGCTTCCTATATTGTAGCATGAATATTGTTATTCTACCAGTAGAGGAAGCTGTTCAGCCTACTATGATAAATTCTAACGCTTCCACTTGTAGCACATAAATACATTTCCCAGAGAATAATGATGTTAATAATGTCCAAATTTAATTCATACTTAACATCTTTAATACTGGGGTCCTTAAGAAGATGTAAAAGCATAATATACTGAGATTTAAGACAGACTTTTTTTTGGAGCATTTTAATAAATGGCACCTTGTAATTTGGTCATTATCTTTACAAACACAGCAGTTGTAGCATGTTGTTTCTAGTGCTATTTTAATATAATTTAAATAATATTAGTTTTTATTCATATTTTGAATCAGTATTTGATTTTTATATTTTCCATCATTTAAAATAAGTGTCATTTTTTTGTAGTTATATACATACATATATAATTTGTAGTTTTAGTTGTTTTACTACATAAATGTGAGAGAAATGTTGCCTTGGAAACTAGCTGAAATAAATAGTTGTTTATCATTTATTTTATTTCAGTTAACACTTATTTTATTTCAAGCAACGGAATTAATTTTTTTCGTAATGGTTTTAATTTTTTGTTTTAGTTAACTATAATAACCCTGGTTGTTTCTAACCACTATTCATCATCAAGTAATTTAGATGACATATATATTCAGAGCAAATTACAGTTCATTTAAAGGTAAAATTCACCTCAAATAACCTGAGAGTTAGATCCCCTATTTTTGATTATAAGTTCAACCTTTTGGTTTCCAGATCCATTTATTAAAAGTGCATTCAGTGTGTTTTTTTTTTACACACACACACACACAGTTTTTATTTTATAATTTGGCAACATATTTATCCCACAGGTGGTTACAATTTACAATATTGGAAACAAGTTGCATTGTAATGCACTGCACATTTAAAGGTTAAAAGCAGTCTGAAGCTAAAGAAACAGACCATGCATTGTAATGGTGATTTACTTGTTTAGTATTCACATATCAATTTCACTTATATCTAGGATAGTCAGCTCTATTTTGGGAAAGCAAATGAGTAATCTTCATTTCACACATATCAGTCTCATCCAAAAACTTTGAATGCAAATTCACGCTATAAACCAAAGCCAGCTCATAAAAAATTTAACAGGGAATCTTATTCTCCTGGGCTCCACAAGATGATCAAATATAACCTGCCGTTGCCTGCCAGCGTGCTGCCTGTGACTTGGACTGCATTAAAAATGCATGCGACTCATTCCTCTACTCAGAGTTTCTGGGCCATGAACATGTCACATAGTTACACAGGGACAGGATGGTGCATGAGTTAAGTGGCAGAGACTCTAAACAATGAGCTTATATATTTTTCTGGTGAGAAATTTGACATGCAATATATGTATATGAACATATATATACCATAGATGGTTTAAAGGTCATCTCTCAACATCACAGTTACAGTTCTGGTATATTCTCAACTGTCACTCAAGCTCAACAGAGCTATTTGTGGCAGGGGCAGGGCAGAGTAAAGCCCCGCCCCCAACTAAAGCCTCTCACCTATTCCCTCTCTTTTACATCACTCGTGTTTGGGAGAGAGCTAGATTCACCTTTCATCTGGGCTTTAGCTGACATCACAACACCTGGTGCCTTTGGCTGGTCATCAAGAACAGAACAAACAGAATCTAAGAGAGCGTGGCAAAACGTTGACATTTAACCCAAAATATCAGCAAAATACTGCTGGGAGGATGTAGGTGACAGATCAGGAGAGATACCTGAATCAAAGAAAGTGTCTACAATGGGAGACGGTCAAGAACCTGATATTGAGTTATTTGTCAAGGTAAGGAGAGAAATCTAGCATTTAGAATGAGCTTTAAGGAGTTATAAGGCTCTTATAAAGTCAGTGTAACTCAGTAGCTGTTTTAGAGTAACATGAGCATATTTGACTAAGGTCATGACCAGGTTGTAAGTAGAGTAATGTATAATTGCCAGTAATTCTCGCACATTGGTTTAAATAGATTATTGGTTGCATATAAAGGTGGTATTAAAATAATATACCCTCAGTAATTCTTATTCTGGTGTTTTTGTTAGAAATGCATTGATATAAATCAATCAATAAATACCAACAAGATAATAATAATGTTCATGATATGGTCAGTAACTGATAAATGGCTGAAAATAAAAGTATTTTGTCTAAACAAAACTTTTTAAATATTTGTACTATTTTATACTAATTAAAAATAAAACACCGAAAACTAAAATCAGTCATTTTAAACGGTAAAAGTGTACAGTACTATAATGTACAGTATGAAAAATGGATAATCATCAGATTTCATTTAACAGTGTTATTAAATTTAATTATTAGTGTTTTTAAAGATTTAAGAAGGAAATGAGCATTCACATTCAGCATATATATACAGTAGTCAACATTTGAAGTGGATCAAAACCTTTCATCAAAGTTGTCCTAAAACCAAAACAATACCCATTCTTGTCTTAGGACAACTTTGATGAACTTTTTGATCCACTTCAAAGGTTGACTACTGTATATTCATATAAATATATACAAGTTTCTGTCACCATACACACAAATGCAATACAGTTTTTAAAAGTAATATCTATCATTGCAAACAATGCATGAAACTTACTGGATCTGAATATTATGGGAAAATAGCAGCAACGTATGAAAAGTCTTATAAAGCAAACATACACATACAGTACACTGACAATGACACTACTACATGCTTCTGTTATGATTATATGATTAAAGTGAATGCATTGTTTTCATTGTGTTCCAATGGCAGCCATGCTGAAACAACTTAATTAAAAAAAGAAATGTTAGAAACAAACAAATCCTCTTCCATGCACTAATCTTTCTTTTTAACACTATAAATCCTGAACACAATGCATTGTCAGTCAGTCACACCCTGGTCTGTTTACAGCCCTGAACTGCCGTCCAACAGAGCAACCGGTCCTATAGCAAACGGCCTATTGTCCTGCGCTTTCTAGATTGTAGCTGCTCATTGTTCTGCATCCAGTTCTCTCTCTCTGTTCTGAATTTGCCAGAATGGACAGATGAGTGGAAATGGAAGTGCCCTGACCTTTCACATACCATCTGCCTCATTTATCTGACTGTGTTTTGCAATGTATTTTCTCCCATGATTCTTTTTGAACCATGTAATGAAAACAAACTGTGTTAAAGTAGAAAAGATGCAAAAGAGAAGTATTTTCACTAGTGGACACTGTATACCTATTATATATTTGACAGAATGCTCCTCGTGTTCTTCTTACAACCAGGCCTCCAGTTAATGAATGCAGTGTGCATAATTCATATCATGCTGGGTATTATGTCACAGTGTAAGCTATAGCTGGTCTCGTGATAGTGGTGCCACTGTTTTGGCACACCTGATCTCCTCCACTGCTGAAGCATACAGTAGCAGTGTGAATGTGATTAGCACTGTCACTGACTGATAACCGAGGTCATTTGTACTCTCCATAATGAGGAACTTTGGTGATTATCACTAAATGAGTTAAATTAGAGTAACTGTGTAATCTGTAATACTACTTTTTGAGTAAATGAAAATTATGCATTTCAATTAAGATTTTAAAATGAGCATAAGCACATTTGTTCTTGCTGATTGCCCCAGTTCAGTGATGTCCAGTCTAAAGCAGGGTATTTTAAAAGGGAGACGGCGACCTCGAGGTGGTCAATGATGGAACTGCAGTGGTCTGACAATTATTGATCAGAATATGATTATGAACTAAAAACCTTTTTTTGTTTTGTGTGTGAAAAAATAAAATGTGTTTTAAACAAAAATACAACATGAACAACTTTTTTGAAGCTAGTGTGGCTGTTTCATTGTTTCAAAAATAGACTTCCATACTATTTTTTTCCATGCTATGGAAGTCAATGGCAACCGTCAACTGTTTTGGTTACCCACATTCTTCAAAATATATTCTTTTGTGCTCAATAGAATAAAGAAACTCATATAAATTTGGGACAATTTGAGGGTAAGTAAATGATGACCGTATTTTCAGTTTAAGGTGAACTGATTTAAAGGGGTCATATGATGCGATTTCAATTTTTCCTTTCTCTTTGGAGTGTTACAAGCTCTTGGTGCATAAAGAAGATCTGTAAAGTTGCAAAGACTAAAGTCTCAAATCCAAAGAGATATTCTTTATAAGAGTTAAGAGTCAGCCACACCTACCTAAAACGGCTCGTTCTAACACACCCCCACATACCTACGTCACGATCTCGGAAGATTTGCATAACGCCGCCCAAACGTTCACGCAAAGAAAGAAGCCGTAACTTTTATTCTGGCTGAAGTATTGTTGCTGCCGCCATGATGTGAAGGCGCTGTGTGTTTCGTTGTGAAAGCGAAACTACTTTGTTTGACCTTCCAAAAGAGGACGATATCTGCTTTGTCATGCCTGGAGCTGATCCGTGCTGGTAACTGAGGAAATACATCAACATCGCGCTGTGCATCGCCGGATCGGCTTTCACCGTGGAAGAAGCGGAGTCCAGCCCGGGGTCGTCACATGTAGTTGCCGCAAGCC
>NW_015633173.1:48183-49703 GCF_001515625.1 Sinocyclocheilus rhinocerous | reverse complement strand
AGGGGCGTAACATTTCCGTCACACGCTTGAGGTATTCGGTCAATCACAACGCACTGGATAGCTGGCTAATCAGAGCACACCTCGCTTTTCAGACCGATTAGTTTTGTAAAAATCGACGCGTTTCAGAAAGGCGGGGCATAGAGGAGAAACAATAAATGTACAGTATGTGGAAAATAATGTGTTTTTTTTTACTTTAAACCGCATAAACACATTTCATTACACCAAATACACAAAATAATGTTCTTTTTAGCAGCATCATATGACCCCTTTAAGGTTTTAGGTAAAATAATACTATTTTCCAAAAATAATAATAAGCTCTTGAGAGAAATAGTTCATATGATATCTCAAACAGAGTATGGTGCTAGCAAAACCAAGGTCATAGGTTTGATTCCCAAGGAAAGCAAGAATGGATAAAATGTAAATGTATACCTTGAATGCAATGTAATTTGCTTTGGATAAATGTCTGCCAAATGCATAAATGTAAATGTAATTGTTAATGACTATGTGAAACACAAGAAATAATAACAATAATAATAATAATAATAATAATAATAATAATAATAATAATAATAATATTTACTATTTCAAGGAACACAGCTTACATGCAATACATTATGCCCACTTTTTGGAAAACCTCTGCTATATCCTCTAAATACACAAAATAATGTTCTTTTTAGCAGCATCATATGACCCCTTTAAGGTTTTAGGTAAAATAATACTATTTTCCAAAAATAATAATAAGCTCTTGAGAGAAATAGTTCATATGATATCTCAAACAGAGTATGGTGCTAGCAAAACCAAGGTCATAGGTTTGATTCCCAAGGAAAGCAAGAATGGATAAAATGTAAATGTATACCTTGAATGCAATGTAATTTGCTTTGGATAAATGTCTGCCAAATGCATAAATGTAAATGTAATTGTTAATGACTATGTGAAACACAAGAAATAATAACAATAATAATAATAATAATAATAATAATAATAATAATAATATTTACTATTTCAAGGAACACAGCTTACATGCAATACATTATGCCCACTTTTTGGAAAACCTCTGCTATATCCTCTGAGATTTAAAGGTGACATATCATGAAAATCTGACTTTTCCAGGTTTTAAGTGCTATAATCAGGTCCCCGGTGCATATATCAACCAAGGAAACGTGAAAAAGATTAACCCAGTAACTTTGTTTTGGTAAGCCTTTTTCTGCAAGCCTCTGAAAAAATGAGCGCGTCTGATTTCGCTCCCTTGGTGACGTGGCAAAGGGATCTCATTATAATATTACTGCCTCTTAATCTGTAAGTTTCCACCCATGGCTCAGTCATTTGATTTCGCAAGCGACAACGGTTCGAAAGTTTGAGCAAAACATGCTAACTGTTCTGTCTTTGGCTGCACAGACGAGCACAGAACCCTATTTAGAGTTCCAGCCTCAGAGGAGATAACAGAGCAGGGGATTTATTGATTTATTTACTGTATATTGCTGCTACCACACAGATCTAAAATAAACATGCGATTTATTTCC
>NW_015633173.1:45165-47906 GCF_001515625.1 Sinocyclocheilus rhinocerous | reverse complement strand
GGATTTATTGATTTATTTACTGTATATTGCTGCTGCCACACCGATCTAGAATAAACATGCAATTTATTTCCCAGCTGTTTACCTTCATAGACATAACCGACTGTTTTTGTAACTCATGTGTGTTTTTAACTTAAACTTGTGTGTGAATGAGAACTTAGTTTAGTACTCACATGCTGTGTGGTGGCCGCTTTCTGTCCGTGTGCTTTGGATATGTGCGCTCAGAAAACCGTATATAATAAGTTTAAACTCATATGGTTTAAAATGCATGATTTCCGCGCAATAAACATGATAATCAGAACCAAAACAAATGTTTTTTGCAGGTCCGAGCTGTAAAGGCCCAGCTCTATTCTGGAAAAGGGAGTGGGGAGCAGCAGCTCATTTGCATTTAAAGAGCCAGGCCCGAAACAAAGTGACGAAACGCGCTGTGTAGAGCAGTTTGTCCGTTTAGGGCTACTGTAGAAACATGGTGGCGACTTCCATGTAAGGGGACCCGTGGTGTATGTAGATATAAATTGCTCAATCTAAGGTAATAAAAACATAACGGTTCATTAAGTAAGGTCTTTATACACCTCTGAAAACATAGTTATGTATATTATATTGCATTTCTGTCAATAGATCGATGTAAATATTACACATTGCACCTTTAAGGATTTAGATTTTCATTTAATATAAAATGCCTGTAGCTAAAACCAATTTAATGAATGCAGAAAACTGATTTTATTTAATATAATTCTAAAGTGATTCTTATTTTACTTGAAAATTTCCTTGTAGTTAAGACTTCAGGTAAACTCTGTTCTCAATGTCCATTGAAACATTGAAGCAGCAGCAGGGGGCGCCATGACACTTTATCATTCTCAATCCAGTCTCTTCGCTCTAGAACATGAGAACTGGTCTCCACCACATCTTTGGCTCATGTTATTGGCATTGAGATAAATTAAGACTTACTGATCCCTGGAGGTGATGTATATGTAAAGATGTGTTGTTGTATCTGTAGGCTGGTTGTGATGGCGAGAGCATCGGAAACTGTCCTTTCTCCCAACGACTCTTCATGATCCTCTGGCTCAAAGGTGTGGTCTTTAACGTCACCACTGTCGACCTGAAGAGGTGAGAACTTCACTGATCTGAGATTAAATGGCATGAAACTTGAATAAGTATATCAATAACAAATGTCACATCTTCATGTTATTAAATGACATTTCCATTGGATATTAAAATGGAAAAACCTAAAAAGAAAAAAAAGTTACATGCCGTCAGTTCTAGGTTATGGAACAGTGATATTGTTAAAATATGATCAATTTTGCATGTCAAAGCAGGAAAATATAGTTCAGACTTTCTTTGCAAATAAGAAAATGAAAACGAATCTAATCTAATCTAATATCTACATTTTTTATGCAGTGCAATGCTGGGCTGGTTTAAAATTAAAATTCTTAAAATCAGAAGTTCATAAAATGTTCTTTTCTTTTAATTCAGGAAACCAGCTGATTTGCACAATTTGGCTCCAGGCACTCACCCTCCTTTCCTGACCTTCAACGGTGAGTTGAAGACAGACATTAACAAGATCGAGGAGTTTCTGGAGGAGGTTTTGGCACCACCAAAGTAAGCAAATTTTTACAAATACCCTTGAGACGAATCGTGACTGTATAGAAACTCTAAACCTGCTGTTCTCAACTGGTTTTGCTTCAGAACCCAGATTTTACATTGGACATCAATCATGGTCAAACACAGCACCAAAACTGTTTAGCAACTAAACAACATTTCAAATCTATTAATATTACTAATAATGTAATATCTAGCATCACAGCCTGTGCAAATTAAATGGAGAGGTTATCAAAATGATTTATTTTGCATTTATCTTTTATTTCTTTATTTGCATTTAGCATATTTTTTTCTATGGCCTTTGAGAACAGGTCTACAGCCCATTTTTGGGTCAAAACCCACCAGTTAAGAACCGCAACCCTAGACTTTTTACGCAGTGTATATTGTATTAAACATCACATTAAACCACTGTGAACTAGAACTGTAAAGAATACTGACACATGTTTTTCTATGTACCTTTCCTTGTGTCCAAGGTACCCCAAACTTGCAGCCAGGCACAGGGAGTCAAACACAGCTGGGAATGACATATTTGCAAAGTTCTCAGCTTTCATAAAAAACACTAAGCCAGATGTGAATGAAGGTATGCATGTCAAACCGGATCAATCTGATCGAATGAATGGATTTATTGTATTTTGGTCAGTACAATGAAACTGGGCAAAGTTAAATTCAGTTAACTCTGTATGAAATCCGTAGTACTATAAACATCCTACATATTTTAGCATTGAATGTATGAGAACTGTTCTTTTTTTTCCTTTTTTTAGATTGGTTACGTTTTCAGTAGGGATGTGCTGATACAGACATTTTGGCTGATGCGATTTTTAAATATTATATTTTTGTTGTGGTTGATAACCTATGATGACTGAAATTTATTTGGAGTTTCGCCAGATTTTAAACAACGTACACATGGAACTTGGTACAGACAAAGAAAATGCTTTTTTAATAATAATAATAATAATAATAATAAATACATGCATAGGAATATTTAATATTTAAACTACCATTCAAAAGTTTAAATGTTTTTTAATGAAAATAATGCTGTTATTCAGCAAGATGCATTAAATTGATCAAAAGTGACAGTAAAGACATTTATAATGTTACAAAAGATATACATTTCAAGTAAGTGCTATTCTTTTGAATTTTATTCA
>NW_015633173.1:44879-45074 GCF_001515625.1 Sinocyclocheilus rhinocerous | reverse complement strand
TTAAATTGATCAAAAGTGGCAGTAAAGACATTTATAATGTTACAAAAGATATACATTTCAAGTAAGTGCTATTCTTTTGAACTTTATTCATCAAAGATTCCTGAAAAAAAGTGCTGCTTAATATTTTTGTGTGAAAAAAAACAAAAACTAATATATATATATATATATATATATATATATATATATATAGTGCTG
>NW_015633173.1:37326-44692 GCF_001515625.1 Sinocyclocheilus rhinocerous | reverse complement strand
AGGAAACCCACCAACATCACAGAGTTGATGTGGTTTTGTACTGAGGAATGAGCTAAAATTCCTACAAGCCGTTGTGCAGGACTGATCAGCAGTTACAAGAAACGTTTAGCTGCAGTTATTGCTGCAAAAGGGGGTCACACCAGATACTGAATGCAAAGATTCACATACTTTTGCCACTCACAAATATTTAACACCAGATCATTTAACTCAATAAATAAATGGCAAAGTATATATTTTCATCTCATTTGTTCGATTGGGTTCTCTGTCAACTTTCAGGATTTGCATGAGAATCTGATGATTTTTTGGGTCATATTTATGCAGAAATATTGAAAATTCTAAAGGGATCACAAACTTTCAAGCAGCACTTATTTATATATATTAAAAAAATTATATATATTTTCACAAAACATTCACACAAGTTTTCAAAACTTATAATAAAATCAATAAATTACATTTGAAAATATATTAAAATAGAAAAGTTATTTTAAATTGTCATATTTCACAGTATTATTGTTTTTACTTTTTTTTTTATCAAACAAATACGGCTTTGGTGAGCATAAAACATATCTTACCCAAACTAAAGTGTATATACTGTTTTTTAAATATATATATATTGTATTAATATTATAACATTAATAAGAAAAAAAACAAACAGTCTAATGGCAACCTAATCAGATTAACACCAATATTTAAAAAAAAAAAATTATATTGACCATATGGTCACCAACATATTATAAATGTTTCCAGAATTTTTGGCAACCCTAATTTTACCATTCACCATCAAATACTGTGCAATAACACAATGGTTATTAAGAAATGTGTTATGTTTTGTTAGCTCTGCAGAAGGGTTTGACAAAGGCACTCAAGAAGCTGGACGACTACCTGACCAGTCCCTTGCCTGATGAGGTAGATGCCGACAGCATGGAGGAGGAGAAGGCCTCCAACCGCAAGTTCCTGGACGGGAATGAGCTGACTCTGGCAGACTGCAACCTGCTGCCAAAGCTCCACATAGTGAAGGTGAGTTGAAGCGCTAAGGGGGACTCTCGCACCGACATCAGCGGAGATTCCTGCACGCTGCGTATCAGCCCGCGACGCTCGAGGAACGGGCGTGAGGTACTGGGTGCGGCAGACGAGGCCTCTGACGACCCCTGGATTGCCGCTTCGGGAGAACTTTGAGCAGGCTCCGCAGCTAACTCCACCCTGACGACTGAGCCGCTCAACTGCAGAGCCAGGTTGATGTAGTCCTTGGGAAATGGCGACCTCTGGTGGTGAGAGGGAGAAACACCAGACGCCAGACCCTGACAGGACTTGTCACTAGAGCTGGCCTGCAGTGTTTTGGGGGTAACCAAGGAGGCCTATAATACCTGGTCAGAGCTATCCGTTAGCATTCCCATTAATCTCAATGACAATTTTGGCGGACATTTGCACTCACGGAGGACAGTCAATGGAGAAGATGCAGTTTGCTGCCAGACATTTAGGGGGAAACTGTTAACCAGCAAAACCTCAACCCATAATAATGCAAGTTATGTGATCTTTTAAGAAAAGCAATTTTAACTTTAAAGTAACTCTTTATAGATTTTTTTGTAAATTTTGAGTCCCCTAGAGTTAAGTGAGTGGAACTGACTGCCATAATTACAGTGGATAGCTGTACACATGAATTTTTTGCTGCCGTAAAGCAATCCGTGGAATTTCGTGGAGTTTGGGGTTTGTAAGATTTTTTAAATGTTTTCAAAAGAAGTCTTTTATGCTCACAAAAGCTGCATTTATTTAAAACAGTAAAAACAGTAATATTGTGAAATATTATTACAATTTAATTAACTGTTTTCTATATGAATATATGTTAAAATGTAATTTATTCCTGTGATGCAAAGCTGAATTTTCAGCATCATTACTCCAGTCTTTAGCATCACATGATCCTTCAGAAATCATTCTAATATGCTGATTTGCTGCTCAGTAATCATTTTTATTATTATAAATATTGAAAACAGTTGCTGCTTAATATTTTTGTGGAAACTGTGATACCCTTTTCTTTCCAGGATGTTTTGATGAACTGAAAGTTCAGAAGAACGGCATTTATTTGAAATAGAAATCTTTTGTAACATAAATGTCTTTACTGTCACTTTTGATTATTTATTGCATCTTTAATGAATAAAAGCAATAATTTCTTTAAAAAGATATCTTACTGACACTAAACATTTGAACGGTAGCGTAAATATTTTAAAAGTTTAAAGAGCAGTGGTCTAGTAGTAAGCAAACATGAGCAGACATGTTAAGTTGTAATGCAATGCAAATTTGAGCCCCCTCAGTATAAATACAACAGTGCATAAACAGAAGTTAAACTACAAGGGTTACATTTGTTTTTAATTGTTTTAGTTATTTTCATTCATCTATTTTCCATCCACTTTTTTGCAGGTCGTTGCCAAGAAATATCGGAACTATGACATTCCCAACGATTTGACAGGCGTGTGGCGTTACCTGAACAATGCGCATGAGCAAGAAGAGTTCACCAACACCTGTGCCGCCGACAACGAGATCGAATTAGCATATAAGGATGTGGCTAAGAGGCTAACTAAGTAAACAGACAAACAAATTTGACACAAATAGACTTGGGGTAGATCTTTTCTTGGGGAAGAGATGATGTTTTCCATGTAATTCCATGTAAAGCTGTTGATCCCAAACTACAAGGTAGTAGATTTATTCATCCAGGGTACTGATAATCAATCATACGTTCAGTTAAGGACTGGTGCTCTGATATAATTATGAAACACCACATTTGCCTGTCTGCGAGTGCCATTACTCAAATGTGAATCCAAAACATCAGCCAATCAATCCTCACCAGCTCTCACTCATCTGTTGCTCATATAAACATTTCTAGGGCTGCAACAACTAATCGATAAAATCGATTATTATCTATAATGAAAATAATCGACAACGATTCTCATTTTTTGTCCAAAAAAAAGAGAGAAGAAGATCCGATTAATCGATTAATCGAAAAAATAATCGGCCAACTAATCGATTATCAAAATAATCGTTAGTTGCAGCCCTAGTCCCAAGCGACTTTACTATTGTATCTCTATTTAAAGAGACTTCACATGACTGTTTTCTGTTGTTCTTCCTGTTTTATAATATTTATCATATTATGCACTGATTCTTGAGACATGGAACAAAATGTCACACAACTTTAATTGCATCAGAGTGAATTAAAGATTTGTGTCACTAAAATATTTACTAGAACACATTTTCAATTTTATGTGATTCAAACGAAATGGTACTGTACATGCAGTATGACATTATCATTCACAACCTCTGAAACCACCTTCCCTCAGCCTGAAACTTAATTCTTCATAAATATTTAAATATATATTAAACTTAAGAAAAATCTGAAAAATAAATATGTAATTCAAATAATATTTTGAAGCATGTGTTACAAACATTTCAAATACGTTCAAAATTTGAGGTTGGTCAAATGTTTTTAAGTTTTTGAAATAAGTCTCATGCTGACCAAAGTGTTTAATACAGTAAAAACAGTAATATTGTGATTATTATTATTATTTAGTTTTTTTACAATATATTAAAAAAGAAAAAAAAAATTTAAAACCCCAAACTTTCAAAAGGTAGTGTAAACTTTTAACTTTTTTTGTTTAACCTATTTTGTCCCAGTACTCAAGAATTTGTGCATTACATAACCTCTCTGATTGTTTTCTATCAGTCATACATGACAGCTGAAAAAAAGCTTGTTCAGGTATTTCAAGTCTGTAAGAATTATTCACACTCACATCTCCTATGGTTTTACAATGTCTGTCAATATTGCTTTCCATTATGTTTTAATTATTATTTAGCTCTATGAATAAAATAATATTTTCACAGTTTGACTTGCATTATTTATTTTTCCCTGCGCACACATTTTTGCTAATTGATACAGTTATATGGAGCCGTTTGTAAGGAAATGGATATTTATTGTAATTGAATGATGAGTGCTAATTGTGCAGTTACATTTCTGGATTATTCTGAGTGCATTTGGACACTTAAGCCACTCAGAAAATGTATACAGATTTAAACATGAGCTTTCAGGCCATGGATCAAAGCTCTCCCTTTGCTTCCACTCTCTCATTATGGCAAAAAGCCATCCAAGCCTGTCTCTATTTTTCCTTAAAAAAGCCTCAAAAGTCTCCGAAGACCTGTGCCCGTCAGATTTACAATAGCGAATGGGACTATTTACCAGAAGTAGGAGCCATCCAGAAATAACAGAGTAGAAAAATAAATGGAGCCTGCTATATTTTTCCACACAAGAAAATATGCTATAGGTCTTGTGCCTCGCTGGTTCATAATTAGTTCTTAAACATTCTCTGCTTTGGATCTCTGCGTCCACATTCAGCGTTTCTGATAATATACAATGCGGCATTAATGTCAAACATGTCTCACTCTGGTCCAGGGTTGAACTCTAATCTGTTTGTACAGACTCAAGTGATTCACAAGTCCTCACGGAGGAGACCCTACGGAGACAGTAGCTCACTGTCTCTAGTCAATGCTCAAATTTGCAAATCAATTTTTTTTGAAGGAATAATTAATCTAAAAATAAAAATGTTGTCATTCAAACTTAGTATTATTTTTTCTACAATGAAACACAAAAGGAAATCTTAGGAGGAATGTCTCGGCAGCTCTTTTCAACACAATAAAAGTGCAGTCACAGTTAGCGCTGATCTGAGAAATTTTGTGGAGGAAATTCAGCCATTTTCATCTGTTTGTGTTCAGGAATTTTACATAAGAGTAACAAAGTTCTCTATGCAGATTTCACTCATGTTCCAGTTGGTTATGTGAATTCGCCACACTGATCAACAAAAAAAGCGCTTGGCGTGAAAGTGACTTTTGTGTGATCTGTGCTTCATACATTGCTTTATTGACAACGGACCCTTTTGCCCGCCAAATTTCGCTGAAATATCACTGATGTATGGAAGCTTGTTTTCACCATGAAATAAAAAGGGAGACTTTTTCACTAACTATTCAGACTTTTTCTCACAATTGTGAATTTATATCTTGCAATTGCAAGTCATAAACTCGTAATTGCGAGTTTACATTTGACAATTCTGACTTTTTTCCTCAGATTTTCGAGTTTATATCTTGCAATTGCAAGTCGATCGTAATTGCGAGTTTACATTTGACAATTCTGACTTTTTTCCTCAGATTTTCGAGTTTATATCTTGCAATTGCAAGTCGATCGTAATTGCGAGTTTACATTTGACAATTCTGACTTTTTTCCTCAGATTTGCGAGTTTATGTTGCAATTCGGATGGAATTGTGAGGGGAGAAAAAGAGTCAGAATTGTGAGATAATAAGTTGCAATTACTTTTATTTATTAATTTTTTTTGTTATTGTCTGGTGGAAACAAGCTTTCATTTAGACACCAATTGTAAAATGTCGCACTCAAAAAAAGACAAAAAGCAGTAAGTATCAAAAGTGGTTCACATGCCATAATATTTCAAGTTTAGTTTTCTGAATTCTTATGATAGTTTTGGGTGAAGAATAGACCACATTTACGTCGTCGTGATTCGTTATTCACGTTTCCCGCGAATATCATTCGTGTTTTGTTTTCAGTTTACAGAATGGCGCTTTATTTTCAAACGCATTTCCGCAGGAAGGTATGCTACGTTTCATAAGCAAGCGTAAACCTTTAGGACTAGTCCTTTTACAAAACCGACAGCGATTTATACATACCTTTATGTGCCACAGTCACTTTAGGCAACGGCTCTGACTGTAGAGAAGGTGTACGTCATAATCACGTGATCCCGAGTGGCGCATCCTCGAGATTTGAGAGCACTGAGGTAATTTATTTTGAAAGTTAGCTAAGAATTAAAACCAATTTAAGCCCAATGTAAAATATATATAGTTACACATTTGTATTTTAGCTAAATGTCAAAGTACCACTGAAATTAATTTTTATTAAATTCGCAAATAGACTATATTTAACACAAAACTTTTATTTTATATACACATTTCTGCTTTCAACGCTTCTATTTTTTTTTTAAAGTATGAATTTTACTTAAAAGTATGAATTTTACTAACAGCATTTGGCCCCTTCTTTTGCTATTACAGCTGACACTTATTTAAAAAAATGTAATTTTAATTTAAAAACTAATGCTGGACTATTTTTGCGATTAATGATCATGACCTTCATTTTGTTTTAAACCTTTTCTCAAGGCATGCAGTTGCAGAACATATCCAGCAGATGGAGGTATTACAGCTACATGACATTCTAATCCCATTTTGAACAACGTGTCTGTGGCACAGCCAGACACATATCTTAAATTGTACACAACTGTGTCCAAACAAAGGTTGGACTGTGAACCAGATGAACAAAGTATTAAATTACCACAATCAGTGACAGTTGAGAATGAATCAATGTTTGAATGAGTGTCTGTTAGTGTCTGAGTGACTTGACCATATAAACAACAGTCAGTCAGTTCTAAAGCTCGCAACAGTAAAAAAAAAAAACCTTGGATATCTTCAGATTTATTGAGTATACAAAACCATATATTATTGCTGAACTTCTAAGACTCTTGCGAGTCACCCTATTTAGCCTCATTTTGGTTGTATGTTTGCAGTTCCTCTCCGGATTTCAGTAATGTTTAGTTTTTAGGATCACATGAAAGTTTACTGTTGATTTGTGGTCTAGTAGAATGAACTGGTCTCCAGAATTCTGACACAAATGCATTATATCATTTTTATTAGAGCAAAGTGGAAGAAACATAAATCCGGGTTTTCCCTCACAATCGTAATGAAGTTGCCATGTGACTGACATGCAGAGGGATTTGATGGAGATTGTTGATCTGACAGGCACACGCCTGTGGCTACGGTAGAAGGCTGAAGACCTAACCAGAGGGATTTCTGGCTCTGCAGAGCTCCAGTCTGACAGACGAACTGGACATCAAAGCGGAGCAGTAGGGTTTAGTATGAACCCTGTCATACGGATCCGCTCCAGATCCACAAACACAGAGAAATCAGATACTTTTGGGGTTATTCTACAAACTGGGTGTCATTTGTATTCCTTATATACATATATATAAAAACAACAAGTCACTGAATAGCTAATGCCAACTTCTACCATGTCATTTTGTTTTTGTAAAAGCAAAAACAAAAGATTATATATTACATTTTCATTTGTTTTTCATTTGTATTATTTGTTATAGTAAAAGTATATTTAAAAACAATCATTGAATACCTACTTTTTGTTTTGCTAATAATTTTTTTGTAAGAGCAAACAAAAACCAAAAAAGATGTGTGTATATATATATATGACTTGGCTACACACACACATGCACACACATGCACACACACACACATGCACACACACACACACACACACACACAC
>NW_015633173.1:24724-36358 GCF_001515625.1 Sinocyclocheilus rhinocerous | reverse complement strand
TGTATACACACACACACACACACACACACACACACATATATATATATATAAGTATATTCAGAAATTTGCAGCATTATTTTCAGCTTTTAAAAAACTGTTATAATGGTTGCATTTCTAAAGCCATAATTATATCCCACAATGCATTTAATTAACAAACTAAAAAGTGGCATGAATTACTGTATTTAGGTTGATTCAGTGATGCTACTGTAAATAACATTTTTGATTTAAATAATATCAGTTAGATGTTACCTTTTTTAATGTACTTAAACATTATTCATATTTTATCTTTAAAGTGACTTACAAATAAGGACAATGGAATCTTTATTTATTACTTTATCAAACTGAAAAAAAACAACAACATAGAATGACCTTATTTGTCAGTATAGAGAATGCAGTTTGTGTGTGTGTGTGTGTGTGTGTGTGTGTGTTATTTTTCAGATTAGACATTTATTACTCAGCTATATATCATTTTGAATAATGGAGCTTGCTGTATTATTATTTTCCTCAAAAGTGATTGATCAAAGCCAGACCTGTAAAAGAGATTTTCTTCATTAGCTTTTAACATGGAATCATATGGTGAGCAGAAAGGGTGATTACAGCCTCAGTAAAAACAGATTGTCATTTCAGTTTTTCATTTAAGTATGGAAATGTTGCTCTTCCTGTAGTGGCAGGATGTGGCTGCATGCGGAGACAGTTGCGCCTGAGAGGACCCTAATTCATTTAAGACATGACTTGGTGCCTGCATACGAAACCGGGACAGCTGAGTTTCCTTCTCGGTGCTCCATCATACGATATATCTCTCCACATAAGAGCACAATCTGCTGTTCCTGAGCCTGGCTTTACCCACAGAAGCTCTCGCAAGTCCTCGGCTGTCAAGAAAATTCACTTTATCATTCAGCCATATAAATCATTGCAGGCTCCACAGGAAATCAAAAAAGTTTGACTTTCCAGTCATAAACCATAAAATCTGTCATTAATATAATAACATGCATTGGGATATTTGGAAACAGGGCTAAATGAATACCAGACCTGGGCATCGATAAAACGGTTTGGCTTGCAACATTGGGCAGGATTGCGCCGTCGTTTTCCAAAATACATTATCGGAAATAATAGGTATAATGTCACCGGGGCTATATGTCACTCATCATGGGAGCTCTCTGGAAACATGATTTGACCGGTTTGCATTACCAGTTCATTAGTTCTCAATTAACACTCAAAAGGTTTATAGGGCTGTTTCTTTGACGAGAAACATGTCTTTGCTCCTCTGCGACTGGCTGAGGCTCAAGATGGAGTTTCTTTCCAAATATTTCACATTTTAGTGTTTGGCTCAATCCTATGGAAAAAGGCTGTTTTGCATGAATATTTGGCATGCTGCTGAACTCTGTCCATCATATGCAAGTCGATCTTCGCTGAGACGCTCACTTGTATTGAGTGGCCTTTGACAGGTTAGATGGAAGATAACTCGAGACTCCTGGCAATAACCTATAGATTTAACAATGAGATCTATTGTTCATCTGGTAGCTGTCCATGGTACTGATAAGAGAGCCATTTGGTCCACAACTACCTTGATTATCATTTGGTGGGTTTGAGTGTAATTTGACCAAAACTACTCTGAAGTTTCTTAACAAGACAGTACAGGCAACCTTGTTGTTTTTTCATGCACTGGTCAATTCTGGGCTTTTTGGCTTTACATTATGTGTTGTTTCAGATTAGTGGAAAGAAAACATCCAAAATACACTTGCAAGTGTTTATTTTATTGCACTTTATCGATTTGCATCTGTATATTTCAAATATAATACATATCTTCACAGGCCATTATCTCAAAATGAGTTATTTCTCATGCACTGAGCAAGAAATTTCATCTTCAGTAGCACTTACTAAACTTTTCAGTTTTATCTATATTCTTCAGGTGTGGTTGCCGGAATTTTACCGTAAAAAATACGGTAGCAACGTTTTAGGTTTTACGGTTTTAACTTAGATTTACAGTTAAATACCGTAACCGTCTCTTCAGACTATAGTGCGGTGAAGGCCAGTGTCATGATTAATGTTTTTTAATCTTTTCAACGCCTGGTGTATTTTGTGTTATGGACCATCATTGTTGAGGAGCTATTTTTGCAGCAGAGGAGGAAGGGCACGGGGCCACAAGAGCACATATTCATGAGATAAATCTGCCATGTTGCATTGTGAGTAAACTGTACGGTAAACAGTAGCAATCTGGTTTCCCTCCTGTGACCTTATGCTTAAAAAGACTCAATCTGAGACTTAAAAGGATAGTTAAAAATCTAAATTGTGTCATTATTTACTCATCATTATGCCGTTCCAAACCCATGCATGCTTTCTGTGGAACACAAAAGATATTTTGAAGAATGTGTCAATGTTTTTTGACCATACAATGAAAGCCAATGGGGTCCAAGTTTGTTTGGGCCCCAGCGTTCTTCAAAATATCTTCTGTTTTGCAGAAGAAAATCAGTTTTGGAATGCCACAAGGGTGAAGTTCGCTTAGCGTTCACAATGTAATTTTGAACACCCAACCTAAAGATACCAAACATAGGGCATAAGGATACGGCCACAACCTGAACAACTTTTGTGACATATATTTTTTTCTGAACTTATCAGACATCCAAAACCATGCTGTGTGCTGGACTGAATTTGCTTGTTATATGTATACATGTGGTATTTTTACCCGCTTATAACTCATAAAGACCTTATAAAATCCTTTAAAATTCCTCCGTTGCACGCATGGAGATTTTCTGCAAGGAGAAAGCAGTTCTGACGTGTGTACCAAACTATAATGGGCAACATAGATGCAACATGCATCTTTTACACCTTTATATACAGTGGGTACCCCCCCCCCCCCCCCCCTTCAAATAATCACATTTTGTTGCTTTGCAGCCTGAAATGAAGACGGATACAGATTTTGTTTTATCCAGCTGCATATCCCAACATATCTAATACATAATTAAAGCAAAAAGTGGTTCAACAAAATACTGACACAAAATACTGACCTTTTCCAACTCATTGATTCTGTTTTTTTTTCTGACATGTTGGTGTTATATCTTTCACTTGGTTATAAGTTACGCTGAGTAAATACAGCTGGATAAAACAAAAACTTTGACTTTGGAACTGTCTGGAGACAACTTTATCGAGGTTTTTTATGCAATGATCATGAATCTTATTTGGATTATTTATTGGCCTTTACACTCTCTTTTTATGATTATATGAATTAGTATTTGCAAGGACAGCACAGAGCTCATGATGAGCAATGGGTCAATCTCTCTCCAAAAAAACAAAATTAAAATACAGCAATGATATTAAAGCACTAGATGGCACAGCTGAGCTAATGTGACTGTATCTGGAACTCCTCATGGTGTTAAATCCCATTAAAAACAACACTGAGATGACTCTGCGTTCATTACCAAAGTATTGACTATAAAATAACCTTAAGCTACTGGATGAGAACAAAACTGACACTACTTGATTAGAAATGAATTTAACTGGATCACACTATTGTCTTCGGTAAAGCTGCTTTTGAAGTCGTGTTAATTTTGAAGAGCTTTAACAACATTGACAGTTATTGAATGAAATTGAATCAACATGAAACTCAGTTGATTTGAATATTGACACTATTGTCTTCTTTAAAGTTGCTTTATAGATGGGTAGAAGTTCGATGAACTTTGTTCTATGTTCACTATCAGCTGAAATTAAAGTCATTGTATAATTGTTGATTTGTATTTATTTTTTGGAACAACATAAGATTGTGTAAATGATCAAATTTTCATTTTTGGATGGACTATTCCTTTGAATTATTATTTTCATTAGATTTTGTTTTAAGCAGAAACTTCACTAAATTGAGCTTTATTTGTGCATAAACCTAATACTATTTGTTAAAGGTGTAGGAAAACAAAACAACAACAAACTAAATTAAAATGTGTGACTTTGCTTTTCAGGTATATTTAGCTTGTTTAAAAGATGTTTAGATTTTGCCTTTTCTTTAGTGCCCTAACACAGACTGTTTGCAGACAGAGTGAAGTTTGTCTTGGGTTGTTTGACACAGAGGTGCTGACTGCTTTGTGGGTGGGTCTCTCTCCTTGTTTCTCTCTTGGTAAGACTAAGACAGTAATTGAAAGATTGACGTTAAAGGGAAAATCTGGGGGAGTTTTTCTTGACCAAGAACAATATGGTATCAGGTACAGCACCCTCTCAAATACTCAACACACCCAGCATTACTTCAGATTTCACTTCACCGTATTTAATGATGTACAGTGGGGTCCAAAAGTCTGAGAGCACACCGAAAACACTGGATTTAAAATCGAATTTAAATCTGGAAATATACAGAACAGATTTTTGATACATTTAAAACAAAGAAACATTCTGAACAATTTCTTTGTTATCCAGCCAGATTAAAGGAAAAGTTAACCCAAAAATGAAAATATGCTGAGAATTTACTAACCCTCAGGCCATTCAATATGTACATGAGTTTGTTTCTTCATCAGAACAGATTTGAAGAAATTTAGCATCACATCACCTGCTCACCAATGGATTCTCTGCAATAAATGGCTGTCGAATGAGAGTCCAAACAACTGATAAAAACATCACAATAATCCACACCACTCCAGTCCATCGAAAAATGTCTTGTAAAGTGAAAAGCTGTGTTTGTAAGAAACAAATCAGGCGTTTTACCGTCGTTTCTGGCCAAAATACAAGTCCATAATCCATAATAATGCTTGTAAACAGTGCTTGATCCGTGCATATTTCTTTCCTGATTCAGATGAGACTACTTTTTCACTGGAAAAAGAAAGCAATATTAAGGATTGAGGACCCGTGTTTTTGCCAGAAGCAATGTTTTGAAGTTAAAAACGTCTTAATAACGTATTTATTTATTAAACATGCAGCTTTTCACTTCACAATACAATAATTGATGGATTGGAGTCTTGTGGATTACTGTGATGTTTTTATCAGCTGTTTGGACTCTCATTCTGACGGCACCCATTCACTGCAGAGCATCCATTGGTGAGCAAGTGATGTAATGCTAAATTTCTCCAAAGGAAAAAACAAACTCATCTACATCTTGGATGGCCAGAGGGTGGGTACATTTTCAGCTAATTTTCAGTTTTGGGTGAACTACTCCTTTAAGGACCTTGTTGTCCCTGACTCATTAATTGCTGGATGCAGATCGGAACAACTAAAGTGTGAACATGAAACTTGCTTTTCTCACTCAGTTCATATTCATGGAAATCCCAGGAATGCTCCTTCAAGTAATGTGTAACAGTTCCAATTTAACAGACATCAGTACCAGAGAGACAAACGCAGCACTGAGGCCAGCCGTGCACTTCCAGAGCCATCCAAAGCAAATGTTGATCCAGACTTCGGTCCAAGTCAGTGCGTTCGACAGTAGTGCACAATCCCGGAGCTGCTTCCCAGCTTTCATCTCCAGCCAGGTATCTTCAAGGTTCATTGATAAGGCAATGAAACTGTATGTAAATGGAATAACCCGACGCATGGACTTCTGGCCATTAGTCTTCCCTAAAGCCCCAATGTGACTTTTAATCAACGTCAAACGGCGAAAAAGAGACAGAGGAGAAAGTTTAATGACGGAGATGATATATTTAAAGAGGAACAAAGTAATGCCAGGAAATTATGATAGAATACTACTTTTGAGATCATTGCAAAAATGTCTTTTTATTTCTCTTACAAAGAAAATTATTATAACAACATACAACAATAAAAAAAAGCCAATTTCTTTCACTGTTGTCATGATAATTTCCCTTAACCCCTTTTTCTATCCGTGGATAAAAGAGACCAGACTTCATAGGGAAGAAAAGTGAGATAATTTAAACACAGATGTGCAAAGGAAACAAAGCATGCAAGAACCAGAGACAAATTTGCTACAAATTGCCCTCAGTTAACCTGTCAGATAAATACTAATTTACAAAAGAAGAAATTAGATAATAATTCAACAAACTAGGGTGATGTATTTACCTCCTGTAATATACAACATGGTCTCTGAACGTTGTAAACATTTCGTACACTCACAGCTATTTCAACTAATAGGTAGACGCCCTGATTTGAAGCCGTGTGGCCGTCAGGATGGGATCACTGGGAATGCAGACCTGGATCCTGTGATGAATTCAAGCAACGGCCCTGATTTGAAGCAGCCAAAAATGAACCATGACTAGTCCTACCAGAGATCCAATACTGGACCACTGTTAAGGTAAAGAAGGTCAGAAACACATCCAACTCATGCTAAGAGCTTTGGTTTATTTGAATTGAATTGCTTAAATATGGGCTTTACAAGTCAAATAATAAGCATTGCTTCGAGGAAAGCTTTCAGTTGTTTGGTGAGGTCTGTATAGTTCCAACTGTAAGGCACTTGATAAATATAACTCTGTTAGACAATTGTTGGGTAAATCAATCTGTCGATGACTGGTGAACTAGGGGGAAAATGATGAAGCTAATTTGCACATTTCTGAGCTGATAATGAAGATTTTCATTAGCAAAACTGACAATGTACCACCATATCAATGGAATAAAATGTAGCTACACAACTAGTCAAAAGTTTGGGCTCAGTAAGATTTTTTAATGTTTTTGAAAGAAGTCTCTTTTTTATGAGCATTTATTTGAATTTAATTTTTTATAAAAAAAATTTCTATCTGAATATTTTTTAAAGTGTAATTTATTTCTGTGATGCAAAGCTGAATTTTCAGCATCATTACTTCAGTGTCACATGATCGTTTTTAAAAATCATTCTAATATGCTGATTTGCTGCTCAAAAACATGAATTATTATTATTATTATAAATGTTTAAAACATTTATAATAATACATCTTATAAACATTGAAAACTGAAAACGGAGTTGAAATATTGAAAAACTATTCATATGTTCATATATATTTTTAAAGGATTCTTTAAAGAATAAAAAATAACAGCATTTATTTGAAACAGATTTTTTTCATGTATACATGTAAATGTATTTACTGTCATTTTTGATCAACTTAATGCATCTTTGTTGAATATTAATCTCTTAAAGAATATTACTGACCCCCAACTTAAACTGAAGGTTTAAATACTATAAATACATTCCAAAAAAAAAAGGAAAAAGTAATTGAACACTAGTTGCATTGTTGCAACTGGTAATATAGTGCCATAACTGAGTATATTACCCCTCTTTTTTGAGGATATGAATTGCTCCAGTTATCAGGAAAAGAATATCGTGTACGACACATCCAGAACCTTCAATATTCCCCCACTGGAAACCTTTCCCAGCCACATTTGATAAAGCAACATAAAAGCTAAATAAATTATCCCAGCACATGCACATCAAAGAAAGCTTGATCGAGCACATTGGCAAACACTTTTGAGCATCCGTGGCTGTTTCTTTGGTTTAAAGCTTTAAAACAGTGAAAAAGCATTAAGTATCAAGCAATATTAACTGCTTACAAATGTAGTGTACTTAGACACAGAGACTCTATTTTGTTTTAAACGCATTCGACTTCAACATACAACTCTGTGTGATCAATTAAGGCACAGCAATTTAAATTACGTAGATGCTTTACAAAAATATTCCCTCTATGACTCAAGTTCCAAATACATTAATTAATCTATGGCTTTTATAAGTTACTTTAAATCCTTTGATCAAATACGTATAACTTAAATGCTTAACTTAAAAAAGCACAAAAAGAGATATCTGATCACAAACTGTCATACAGGTGTTGTTCAGTGCTTTAAATGATATATTCAAAACATGCCAAGACAAGTAAATAATAACAAAATGCTAATGAAACACTCGATCCATCTCTATTCCTTCAATTCCAAATAATCCCGCCTATGACAATGATTCCCAGAGGTCAAAAGGTCCAGAATAATGTATTACAACAACAAAGTCCAATGTAAAAAATACTTCCCTTTCAACAGGCTCATAAATACTCATGTTAGTGAGGGAAAGTAGCTCAGCGAGACAGGATGAACATCCTAGTAAGGTTTGTGCTTTAAAACCATGCCGTTCGTTTGGAGCTTCCACGCTCACGTATCTGTCTGATCAATATGGCCGCCACACGCCTTCGTCCATTCTACCAGCAGGATGAAGCAGAGTGGGGGAGTTGCTATGACTACCGTCTCCCTCCACCCCCCCACTTCCATCAGCCTGGACCGGGAGGTTTGGGTTGACCAGGCTGGTCCCCGTGGACGCGCTAGTACAAGGCGGCATCATCCGGGTGGGCGATCGGTCTCCTCCTGGAACCATAGAGAACTGGTAGGAGCCCGAGGAGGCTCCGTAGTAGAGATAAGGTGTTCTGCTGCTCTGGAAGGGTCCGCTTTGGCTCTGGGTGGAGCCGGGGTACGGCGGGGGAAGGTAGGTATGGTAGTGAGCGCTGCCGAGGGACATTCCGTTGGTGACGGGGGTGGGCGTGTACGTGAAGGTGGCTGGGTAGTGCATTCTGGGACTGGAAAATCGGCTCTCGGTGAGTGAGGAGAAAGCGGGGAACTGACGCTCAAACTGGCCAGGAAAAGGACTCAAATCTGTTGAACCTACAGAAACAAATGTTGAGGTTACTTATTATAGAAGTATGGAAGGATTGAAATACTATTGAAGACAGAAATTACAGCAATGAACAATCATAACAACAAAATTGAGTTATATTGAATTTTTTCCCCCACTTCATTTAACTACAACCCTGTTTAACCAAGAGCCAGTTGCATAAGCAAAGCCACTGTTAAAACTAGTTTGACCAACTACTAGTTAGCCGAGGGGTAATCAGTTACTCTTACTTTTTGGATTCAAATTAGACCAATCTACCTTTTTGTAACTGACTTTAAAGAGTTATGACCAGTTTTGAAGAAACAAAAAAATCATATCAATAACTTTTTAAGATTGTTTCTCATTGTTTCACTGTTATTTCACGTGAATTATTTTTTCTATTTTAATGTATTTATTTGTATTTGTATTTATTTGATAAAAATACACTAAAAACTGAAATATTATTACAATTAAAAAAAACTTTTCTATTTAAATATATTTTAAAATGTAATTTATTCCTGTGATGACAGCTGAATTTTCCGCATCATTACTCCAGTCTTCAGTGTCACATGATCCTTCAGAAATAATTTTAGTATGCTGATTTTCTGCTTAAGAAACTTAAAAAAAAAAAATATTATTAAATGTGAAAAACAGATGTGCTTCATAATTTTTGTGGAAACCACAATACACTGTTTTTTCAGGATTCTATGATAAATGAAAAGTTCAAAATAACATTTATTTGAAATACAAATATTTTGTAACATAAATGTTATATATTTAATGCATCCTTGCTGAATAAATGTATTAATGTCTTATAAAAGATATAACAATACATAAAATATAAAAATGAAAAAAGTTTTCACAAATCCTGTGCACTTTAAACTAGTTAAACTAAAAAAGTTAATCTAAATACCTAACCAAATTTAAATGACAGAATGTAGCTATTAAAAAACAACCATTAACATTAAATTAGAGACATGCAGAGGAGAAGAGTTTAACGATTAGCTGGCTTCACTTCATTGTGGTTTTTCCTCTTTGTCACAGACAAAGTTCATGTGTATGTGTATTCATGTGTGCGGTTATATGTCTCAGTTCATTTGTGTCTCCGGGGTATTTATGTGCCTCTTTATGCTGTATGCATGTTTAAATTGTTCCTGTGCATACAAAAGTGTATGTATGTATGCGTGTGTGTGTGTGTGTGTCTGTGTGTGTGTGCATCTGCATTGGCTGCCGCACATAAAACACAACTAGGATGCATAATCGGTCACACATTTGGAAACGTTTAGAGGGGCGCGAAGCAGCATCGTAGCAAGAGAGACAGACGTCTGCACTGTTGTGGGCTCCTGGTATCTTCAGCATTATAAACTCAGGCAAAAATTGTCCATCTGCCCTTCTGTCCTTAACATATTCTTTATTTCCCTCCAAAAATCAGAAACCGCTAATGGTCTATAGCTAGTGCTAGTGCCAAGGGGTAAAGGAACAAAGAGAAACAGCCTCGCCTCCCTGGCGCAGAGCTGTTTTCATAAATCACACGGCGTCTTTCTTGTCACCATGTCTGCGCCTGTGGGCCGACTGGGTGGCATGGTTAAATGTGGGCGATTTGCGAAGACACAGCTTGTCACTAACGCTAGCCGATTCTCCTTTTCCCCTCAACGCCCATACCCTTTTTCTTTTATATTCAAAATCTTTGGTTTAAGCGGCTGACGATAATGGTTTTCTCGCTTTAGGGTATACAGAGAGCCTGTGCTCTGAATAAGAGGCCGAATGATAAAAGCAAAAAAAGTTATTTACATACATTCTCTGCTAGTCACCAAAAATCCATAGACAAGATGGTGCTGGTCTTGAGAACAGATGCCTACGTCTGTAAAACTAATGATTTATTTGGCAAGAACGATTTGTTTCAGGTGAACCAAACAACTCTGGGTTATTTATTTACAAGTTTATGTCATGTCTACATGAGGAATGATGTCACCATACAACACAGTGCAGTAGTTTTTACTCATTGTTTGCTACAATGCTAAAGCTAAGCCTCTAACTTTCTAAATATGACTAGGTAAACACATATGCTTCAAGCTCGATTTCATGCATTATTTTTTTCAGAAATGAATCAGACCTAGTGTTGCTTAATCTAAAACTATAAAAAAATATTTTTACTCAAATAAAAAACTTGAAATATATGAAAATAATAAATCTAAAGCTAAGCCTCTAACTTTCTAAATATGACTAGGTAAACACATACGCTTCAAGCTCGATTTCATGCATAATTTTTTTTCAGAAATGAATCAGACCTAGTGTTGCTTAATCTAAAACTATAAAAATTTTTTTTTACTCAAATAAAAAATAAATAAAAAACTTGAAATATATGAAAATAATAAATGCTATCTTGCCAACTAACTGAAATAAGTTAACAAAATTAAAAATAAAATTAATTAAAACTATTTAGAAATATAAAAAAACCCGAATACATATGACAAAAGCACATTAAACTCAAAATTGTAATCTAAAATAAAATAAAATATTAAATATGATAAAAGCTAATAATAAAACATAAACAAAAACTATGACAGCATATAAATACTACTAAGATAACACAAATGTGTTATAAGGGCTGCTATAGAGAATTTAGCATTATCTGTTATCATTTACAGATAGTTTTCTCTTTCAGGTCTACTACTGTCATGGCAGAGCAGCAGTTTGAAGAAAAAAAGGTTTGTTAAAGGTAAAGTGCGTGTATTTTTTTTAATGCTTAAAAATGCTTAAAATTACAGAGTAAAATTAGAGTAAAATTACAGTTTAATACGTGGAAACAATAAGACATTGGTAGACTATAAAGAATGTAGTGTAGCACACAGACTTTATAATCATTGTGAAATTGCCATTTTTTTTGCTGCACCGGCAGTTATAGGGTTAATGCGGGATAGACGAGCGAGTTAGTTAGGCTGCTGCGCCTGTGATACAGCTGTTCTGCGTTCTGATTATGGAGCACTATATTATTGTTTTATGTAAAGGTGCTTTGTCAATGGTTGCGCTTGCTAACTTGCTCAAGGACTCTTCTCTGTGCCAACCACAACAGGCTTGGCCAGCTGACCAATCAGAGCAGAGTAGGCTTATGGAAGGGAGGG
>NW_015633173.1:11037-24584 GCF_001515625.1 Sinocyclocheilus rhinocerous | reverse complement strand
GGCGGCGGCGGCAACAATACTACAGCGAGAATAAAAGTTACACCTCTTTTCTTTGCGTAAACATTTGGGAGGTGTTATGTAAATCTTCCCACACAGTGATGTAGACATGTGGGGGCGTGTTTAAATGGGTTTGAGTCTTTAGTCTTTGCAACTTTAGGGATCTTATCTATTCACGAACAGCTTGTAACACTCCAAAGAGAAAGGAAAACTTGAAATCGCATCATATGTCTTACAGTTAAGTTGCAGGACACATCAAAGAGCCATGTCCTTATCTCACATCAAACCTATTATTAACAAAATTGCATGTGCCAGCATCAAATGAAAGGATGATATACCTAAATTAATTAAAAATGACAGGCGGGTGGCAGGCGTCTAGAAGCTGGCAGCCAGCGCTCAGGTGAGGGAGATTCTTGTTTAATCACTTTAAGCCTCTCCAGGTTCTCAGGAATGGATGAGGGTGTAGTATGGCATGAAAACACTTACCTGGCACTGACTCAAACAGGTGTTTGGAAATGGAAACTTGTCTGTCTACATTTATTCTTTAAAGGGGACGTTTCTGGGTGTGTTGCCGGGCACACAAGGACAAATTAGCTTATGGGGTGCAAGTCGGGCACTGAGTGGCCTTCCATTCCCCAAAGGTTCTCTGGGAAGCCTAATGCTATAAAGCGGCTTTATTTGCCCGCCACTGGCCTGTTATTATGTCTTGGTCTGTTATTAACAATATACTACGCAGGATCAAAGCCATGGAAAGAGGAGCAAAGGAAACCTATTTTTCCTTCCCCACGAGTTTTAAAAATACGCTCATGGAGCAGTCCAATTTTGAAAAACCGTCTCCGTTTACATATCTACAGCACCATTAGCTAATAAAAATCAAGCAAATTTGTGATTGTGTTTCTAACAAATTATGACACTGAAATTTAATGCTATGATTTGGTTAATATGACTGACAGACCATTACAGAAAAATTATAATTTCAGAAAATAGCCCTCCCAAAATGAAACCCCACTCGTTACATTTTCTTCATCTGTGATTTTCATGAATCTGATTAAACTGTCATCCAACACAGGAGTAAATTCACAAAATTTACAGCAATTTTGTGCACATTTCAGTGCAAAAACCTGCATGTTTTTCCACTAACCATCCGCAATACAGTTAAACCAAATGCTAAACTGAAATAAATTAAAATTATGTATATTTTTTAAAATACAAAAACTAATAAAAATTACAAAAGCACATAAAATTACTAAAAATGAAACAATAAAAATATAAAAACAAAAGCTAATTAAAAAACAATTAAATATTAAAACCATAATAGCATATAAATACAAAAATAACACTGAATGCAACAAGTTTTTTGCATTATGCGATGTATCAAGAGCTGCTATAGAAGAATTTAGCATAATCTGTTATCATTTATAGTTAGTTTTCTCTTTCAGGTCTTATACTGTTATGGCAAAGCAGCAGTTAAAAAAAAACAAGTTAGTTAAAGTGTGTATTTTTTTTCAACGCTTTAAAATTAATGCCATTTTTCCGGAAACCTGTCTGAAAACAGTTATTATTTTTGCAGTTTTGCTTGGTGGCACATACACGTGGTGCAGTTAAAATAGTGCTGCACCATGAGTATTTAAATTATTTTTAGCACAAACATGCTTATTTTTATGCAAATTAGATTCAAATTCAGCTTGTTCACCAAATTCAGTGCCATTTGTCTGATGAAATGTGGTCAATTTAGTTTTTAGGAGACATTTAAAAAAAAAATATAGATTTAAGAGTTTTTTTTTTTTTAAATATCTCTTAAAATATTTATATTTTTAAGTAGTAAATTTTAAATATCTTTCAAAAGCTGTATAAACAAAGTTGCATTATTCACACAAATCCCCATCCTTCTAAATGTGCAAATCATCATAAAACACATGCCCACCCCGCTGCCCACTGCAGTGTCGGACGCGAGGGGTAGGGGGCGCACCTGCTGTAGGGCTGAGGCTGGAGGTTACCTGGGAGGCGTCTGGGCACATCGCTGATGGACGGCAGCCCTGTGGCCCGGCTGGATGAGAGCGGGGTGGTGGAGTGCACGGACGGGGAGGCCATGGGACTCAGGTACGATGGGTACGTCTGGTCATATGACCAAGGTGGGGAAGATTGAGCCTGGCGTGGATCTAAAGGTACAAATAGAGAGAAGGTCAAAGAAAAGTAGTTACAGGGATAGTCCACCCAAAAATGAAACCTCTGTCATCATTTACTTACATGTTGGTTCAAACCTGTATGATTTTCTTTCTTCTGTGGAACACAAAATTTGAAATTTCAAGAATGTTGGCAACTAAACAGTTTCGGTTCCCATTAACTTCCATTGTTTGGACAAAAATGCAATAGAATCAACATGTTTATTTATTTATTTATAGGTTTTAGTGTATATATAAATATATATATATACAGTATATACACATTAATATGTATATGTTAATTAATCAGTATATATTATCATTAATTAAATTCAACTGTTCTATTTATATTTGTCTGTCTCATATAGAGCCTTTGTGTGGTTAGCAAATACAATGTGATCCCTTGGGCAAAGCATTTAAATGAAGGCATTCTCAAATGTTTGTCTAAGATAACATATTTCATGCCTTATAATTCAAGCTTTCTGTCATGCCAAGTATCAATTTTAAAGCAGGCAAATAATCGCTAAAGTCAACAAAATACGGTGCATTCATTCTCAGATTCAGTCACTTGGCTTGCACACAGTACAGTAACAGGACCCAGAGTACAGGACATGCGCTCTCAGAGCAGTAATTAAGGACAGGTGATATCCTGTTCTCTCACAATGACACAACGCACTGCCTTAGGCTGTCCGCACTCGGTTTCCACTTGTCCATCATGTTGCAGTGTGCGATTTCAGCTTAGATAAACCACTTTGTGCTTAGACGAATAGACATTACTGTAACGGTGACAGACACCAGATATGCTGAAATGCTTGGGAGGATGAGTAAATATAATCACTGTAAGTGAAGACTTGACTAAAAGAAACAACAATTCTGACTGACAGGTTAGCGGCGACTTTAAGTATCATTTACTTCATTGATGTGGTTTTACGTGCAGATGATATCAATAAAACATTTGTAAATTAACATTGCCTGCGTATTTGATGAATTACAAGGAACTTTTTAAACATTTTAAAAATAGTATAGTCAAAATAATGTGTGTGTGTGTGTGTGTGTGTATATCTATCTAGAAATAATTTTTTTACCTTTTTACCCAAAATTAATCAATATTAATAGTAAATGATTAAATAAATAAATAAATATACCCTCTATGAGAATGCAACAACTGATATAAATGTATATATGTTGAAACTGCTTTGGATAAAAATGTGTGCCAAATGCATAAATGTAAATAATTAAATATTACATCCATCCATCCATTCTCCAAACCGCTTGTCCTCGTGGGGATGCTGAAGCCTATACTATAACAAATATTTCATATACATTTTATCATTTTTGTGCATTTTATATATACAGTATATATATATACATATATATATAAATAACAAAAATATCTATCTATATCTATCTATCTATCTATCTATCTATCTTTGAAATCATCAGGATGCACCTCTCAGAATAGAAGAGAATAGAATAGAATCTGCAGTGCTGTTCAATCTCATACCTGTTATCTGCGTCTGCCCCTGAGGTGTGAAGGAGTTGGGGCTGCTAAGTGAGGGCCGAGGCGTTTGTGTTGGCATGGTAACCCGCATGGTGGTCTGCCGGATACGCTCCAGTTCACTGAGACGGTCAGAGAACAGTCCGGCCTTCGGCGAGTCATCCAGCTTCGGCCTGTGCCCTGCAAACAACAAACTGCCTTTAATTAAAAAAAATTCTAAAATTAAAGAATGTACACGTTCGTTGTTGGGCATAACTTGTATTTACATGTTTCTAACATGACACACCACAAATGTGTCACATATCACAGCAATATGACTTGCACTTCTACTTCTCAGGGGCTGCACGTAAAAACAACCAACATGTAGTCCGATTCACGAGCAAATGATTCTTATGAGCCAGTTCTTTTGAATCATTCAAAAAGACTAAAAAAAAAAAAAAAAGCAAATACTGGACTGAGGTAATTTGAGAAATTAATTACCGCATTTGCAAGCTAAATGTATTCAAAACAATGATTTTAATGTAATTATGTAAGTGTTAAATGCCCAAATATTTCAGGTATTAAAAGAATGATGTGATGTTTGGTTATTATTATTATTAATTAACAGTTTATCAAGTGAAAGAAATTACATGAAATCCAAATTGTTTTCTAATTCACTATATAGTATGCAATTATATAATTTAATCAATGTGAAAAGGGTCAAGTGACACCATCTAGCATCTTAAACATACAGTAATTGCATAAATTATATATATATGATATTATATAACAATAACAATAATGTTAGCCAGTCTATGATGTGTATGTACTGTATGGCATAGGTTTGACTATGAGACAGGTGTTCCATGTCCCCTCTTTATAGGAGCTTTCATTATGCCCCATGGCATTTAAGTCTTTCAAGCCACAATCTACCGTGACTCTGCCATATGGAATCAAACTGAATCTAATTTCATTTCCATAAAAAAAGTTTCAAATATTACATATTCCATCTCCTTAAAATATCTATTAATCTGTCCCATCAGGGTGGGGATTTGGCTTTGACAATGCAGTGCTATGCTTGGCATATAATAACATTTTGTTGGCACACATGAACACTCAAACCTTCCCAGACAAGACGAAACTCATATAATACAAGACTGCATGTGCCTCCTCTGAGCACAATGCATGATGACACTGTCCAGCACCTTTCTGGAAAGCTATAACAAGAGCATTTAAGAGTCCATAGCCTCAAGTCTATTCTCTGCAAATTAGAGAGGGATAAGACAGCAGCGCGGCCCAATACACAACTAGCCCCTTTTTCCACATTAAAACGGCTCAGTGGTTCCCTCAGACTTCAGCAGTTTTTTGGAGAAGGCCATAAAGTAAATATCAAACAGGAGAAAGAGAAAAACTCCTGCTGGAGTTGGCAGCGATCCAGTTGGCACCGACAGAACACGTTACCTCTATATCTTGACTAACCAGCCTGTGCCAGAAGAACAAAGAGAAGCTGCAAACACTCAGTAAAGTTTCATAATCAAATCGTTAAAGTACTTTAGAATGTCTAGAATATAAACTACTGTATAAATCAGTATTAAAGGTGAAGTGTCATTTTTATTATCTTAATATGTAAAGATAGCTATAAGTAATTCATAGGTGCTGCTAGACTGTATTTAGAGGAGCAATCTTTCAATCTTTCATCCCCCCCAAAAAAAATCTGAGCTTAACTGTCAGCACCGTTACAAATCTGTGATTATGTGATTTCTCTTAGTTCAGTGTCTGCAGTGAGTTATCTGAGGTTATTTCACTCTAAATTCTCCACTTACAAGGGCATTTTTGGTGGGCGAGACTATCTGTGCAGCAAAAAAAACAAAACACTTTGGTTACACTTTATTTCGATAGTCCACTTTAGACATTCTATTAACTATAAGTAACTTTGTAACTACATGTCAACTAATTCTCAGAGTAGACTGTTAGGGTAGGTTTAGGGTTAGTAGAATAAGTTGACAAAGAAAGTGTTAGAAGATATTAAGCAGACAGTCTACTAATACTCTACTAACTGCTAGTTGACATGTAGTTGCAAAGTTACTTACTGTTAATAGAATGTCTAAAGTGGACTATCGAAATAAAGTGTTACCAAAACTTCTTAGTCATACTTATTCTTACTTAGTATTTTATTTAAACATTCAAGATACATTTACTTAAGTATCCTGAGAAGTTTCATGAATTACTTAAATATCCTGAAAAGTTTCCTGAATTTATTATTAAAACAAGCAAAAAAATGTCAAGGGGGTAAGAAAAATAACCTTGTTTTCCCGCTGAATTAACTTTATGTACTTAACTAACAGATCTTTTTTTTTTCTTGTTGTTTATGTATAAACTCACTTGATTTTGATGGATTTTCACAAAACAGGTTTTCACTTCACACGATGTTAATTGATGGACTGGAGTGGTGTGGATTATTGTGATGTTTTTATCAGCTGTTTGGACTCTCATTCTGACGGCACCCATTCACTGCAGTGCATCCACTGGTGAGCAAGTGATGGAATGCTACATTTCTGATGAAGAAACAAACTCATCTACATCTTGGATGGCCTGAGGTTGAGTACATTTTCAGCAAATTTTCATTTTTGGGTGAATTATTCCTGTAATATCTTAAGTCACTTTGCTTTTCAAATACATATATATAAATGTAAGAATATTTAGATATTTGTACTGGAAAACAAGACAAAAATACTGAGTAAGAATATATTTTTTCCAGTGTATTTTACCAACCTATGTCAGAAAAGGTGTTTGAGAAAGCTTTTTAAAAACATTCATTCATTATTTCCATTTGGTGCCCCAAATCGTTCAGAAATTACACACTTCATCCTTAATATCATGTATGTCTTCTGTAGAAGCATGAGAAATTAAAATAATACAGTATTTCATCACAATGAAAACATTACAGCTAATGGAAAAATCATTAGTTTGACTCTGAGTGTAACTCCGGGACATTGCAGCATTGCACTCCGCCTTTGAACTTGCGAGCAATGTGACACATATGTAAAAGCTAAAAGCTAGCATTACTCAACCTCCCAGGAAGAGCAGCACTTGAGCAAACCATACCTTTTCACACAAAGCCAAACTATATTTTTTGTGACAAGCTGAATCCAGACAGCGATACTAACATAAATCCTGTTGGGGAAATAAAACAGACAAAGGTGTGCTTTGTGCGGCTTAATTTCACAGAGATTCATATGAAACATAGTGTTCTGTGCTCAGAGAGACAGTGGACTCTGATCTCCGGTAAATTTAGAGTCTTCAATGTGCATCCCTACTGATCCAGCCTCCCTAAAGACAGATTTGCAAGGAGTGATTTTTACATTTTTCTGGGAGTGTTGAGAATCAGAGCAGAAGTTACAATAAGACCACATACAATTAATAGGAATTCCAGAGATGAATTTGCAAAACAATGAGAATTTTCAGCAAGAGTTCTGGAATGTTAAGTGGCTTGTTTTTGATTCTGTCTGTCAATAAACTACATTTTGGCATTTTACAATACTTATGTGGATATTTTGGATGAAAGTAACTCAAAAGTAACTCAAAAGTAGTGTAATGCATTACAATTCAGAGAGAGTAATATTGTAATGTAACTAATTACTTTCAAAAGACAGTAACTAGTAATATATAATGTATTACATTTTGGAAGTAACTTGCCCAACACTGGTGAGGAATGTGTAGCCACCTCGGTTTGGATAATGTATCCGGTTATATTTACTCACCCAAGAAGTATCTCTTGGGGGTGAGGGCAGCCAAGTGGTTAACAATCTGGGCTGCTAAGGTTTTAGGTTCAATCCCAACAGTGTGGATAAAATATAAAACCAGGAACGAGTGTTAGAAAGATCACAAGCACCTTTGTACTGTTCTGTTGAGCTCGACAGGTTGCCTCAGGGCAGCTGTCACTGGTCCTCTGAAGAACCTCTGATCAAATATAGTTAATAACTAAATAATGGTCTCTCCCACACATGCATGTGAAAAGCTGTGACAATTATGAATCTTTTTGTATGCTTCTGAGAAAAAGTTGTTGGCTGGAGCTGTGACTTAGTGGTTTTGTGTCTGATTTGCAACATTTCTTGCTTTTGTTTCTTCCACTTCTTCCCTGTCTACTCTCTATTTTTCAATCAAAACTGGGGAAAACACAGAAAAAGGCTAAAATAAAAAAAACAAAATGAAACACAAACATGTTTGAGACATTAATAGTTATGCATGTTGGAAAGCTATGACAATAGATAGATAGATAGATAGATAGATAGATAATCCACACAAGCAATACAGAATATAAATGCAAATGCACAGAATTTATTTTTTTTGCTACTTGTTCAATTTACTTAATTACAATACCAAAGCAACACAATTGCTACACATTCTGTTGTAACTTTTTTTGTGTTGGGACTACATGAATATTTGCTGCATTAACTGAAACTGGGGATTGGATTTTTAGTTTGGAATCTAGTTCAAAACTAAAATGTATGTTTAAAGATTAAGATCAGTTAGATATTTTGAAGAATGTGGGCATCCAAACAGTTGATGGTCCCTATTGACTATAGTGTGGAAAAAACAGTTTGGTTACCCAGATTCTTCAAAATACCCTTTTTGTGTTCAGCAGAAAAAATTAAGTCAAGGTTTGGAACAACTTGAGGGTGAGTAAATAGTGAAAGAAATTTTCATTTTTGGGTGAACTGTCCTATTAAAAAGTTTTAGTTAAATCAAATATTTTTTTCCAGTGTGGTTTAACATTTACTTACAGATCCATTAACTTACAGATAGTAAATGATATGTGCATTTTGTGGTTTTATTGCTGTTTTAACTTCATAATTAGTGTAAGTGGCTGGACCGATGTCCATGATAATTTTTTTTTTTTTTGCATTTTTCAAAATTGAGAACTTACCCCTGCTGAAATGCAGGCTTCATGACTTTAAGGGTCCTAAAATATCTTAGTGACAGACAGTGAGTACAGGAATGAGCACAGGGACATCATCAAGGAGAGGTATTTAAGAGAGCCAGGAAACCAGATGATATCACTGCTGGAGGGAAAGTCCCAAAAATTCCTGTCATCCCCCAGCCAGTGGAGTGAGATTTTCGATAGCTAGCACTTCCATGTCCAATCACAGAGCGGAAGCGCTAACACATTCATTCCAGATGTTTAAATGGCCCTGTGGGATGTGGCCCAGTCTCCAGCTGACACAGAGCTTATCTCAGGTTGAGAATCACAGAGTAAAGAGAATTATAATGGAGTAATTCCTGCTTTCAGGCTTCCTTTGATGGTAGGGTTAGTGTGTATATGACCACACCAACTGATCCACGAACAATGGGGAAAAATTGAGTGTGAAATATGTGATCCGAGGTTTCTTGGAATATTAGACGAACAGCATGAGAAGCTGTTTGCACAAGTAAATCTAAACAAACACTAATGATCCAATAACAAATTCTGATGGTAATGATCAATAGACACAGGAACTCATGAATTTCTGATGAATGAAAAGTCACTGTCACCGTCAGAGTCAGTTCAGCTTTGATTTTATTTTATATGCAATTTTCCTTGTGCAAAAATTATATATATATATATATATATATATATAATTTAATATAAATAGAATTTATTCTTCATTTATTAAAAAAAAATATATATATAAGTAATTTAATTTAATTATTAGTTTATTAAATTATTAATTGTTAGTAATTTAAAAATTAGTTTGCATTGACGATTAGTAATTTCAAAGAACTGTTTTCTATTTCAATATATTTTAAAATGTAATTAATTCCTAACAAGTGTTTTCCATCAACCGTAATATTTCAAGAGAATAAATATTTGAGAGAAGGCTAAAATAGCCCAAAATATCTTCACTATCTGTCTCCATCAGTGATGCTGTTTCACCTCAAACAAACATTGGTATATGACAAGACTACCTGTGGGTGAGGCCACTGTAAATGTCACAAAAACATCTGCTGAATGTCATTCTAACATCTGACAGGGAATATTTTAGAGATCTTACAGATCTCCCCCATCGAATAGTCGTCCGGGCGACGCACATACAGCAGCCCGGAAATTATGGAAATTCATCACCGGCCGTCATCAACAGGGTTTCTGAGAAAGTCAGCGGAAGAACGGAATAAACTGGAAATTAAAATTAGAGAAAGAGAGAGGGGGAAGGAGAAAAAGGAAAGTGGGAGGAAAAAGCCAGGCTGTTGTGGAGTACTGCCAGGTGTCTGTGTGGTCTTTACATTTCAGCATTTAGGAGGCAAGCCAAGCAGAGAAGGGGTACAGAGACACGCACACACCAACGCAAAAGGTCCTCGGCCCTTTTCAAACCGCAGGCACACTTCTTCATCACCTCCATGCGGATATGAAAGCAGTGTGACTCGAAACCGGGCGCCATCAGTATTTCTCGACTTCTAATGATGCAGCACCGATGTACGCAGCAACTATCCAAACCAGACGCAAACACACACAGCCTGAGCCTGCGACCTCGCGGTTGGCACCTTCACACGCAGCCTGAATGGATCGAGCCTGCGGTTCTGGTTTTCTCTCCTACTACTCTCTTGTTTTGGTTGGTTTTATGTGAGCAGTTCCATTGTAAACTTAACTCGCCCCAAAGTGACGCCTCTGCTAAGCAAAACCCACTTTCTTTTACTTAATTCACTGTAAGCTTCAACAATGCCTATCAGTCTTGTGTGGTCCGTTTTGAAAGGAGTGCCGCACGACGCGCCGAAGCTGCCGTTTTTGTTTACTGTAATATCAGCCGCTGTTATTGCTAAGGCTAAATTATTATCCCCTTTCAACTTGTTGATGTGTGAGATTGTCAAAACAATGAGACTCATGTGTCAGATTTGGGATTTTTGCTTCAAGCAAATCCGCTTGAAAAGGGATTTTGAGCAGGTTTACTTGCTGTCTCTGCGACGACTGCCATTTGACTGCTGTGCATAGACACAGATGCATAGAGCGCTTCCTAAAGGTGTTACACAGAGTGACAGTCTAACACTGAATCCATAATTACACAGGGCCCCCAGTGCAGGTATGTTAGTTTAACCTGCCCCACCCCGACTATTAGATTAAATGACGCTTAATGAGTGCTATTAGGAGTTAGTGTGTATACAAAGACTTAGACACACACACACACACACTTCATGGAAGCAGCAGCAAACCACAAGCAGGCATATTTAGTTAAACATTTTTTTTTAATTTTCTTAAAAAAAACAAAGCAAAAAAACAAACAAAAAAACCTGGTACTAGCAACATACATGTCATGCATATTATAATTCACTTTCTTACCACTGACTGCACTGTTGGAATTAATAAGGCACAGTTTAAAGTAACCAATAAAATGCTGTTTTTAAGTCACATGACATCTGAGCCCTGTTTTCTTAGGTCATCTGTACGAGGAAGACATGCCCCCATTAATTCCGCTATTTCTGTACATTTTTAAATTGACATTGTTTATAAGTTAATGAAATGTTATTCAAAGATCATAAAAAAGCATTAAAGTATAAAACCTGAAAGTTCACTAATCCTGGAATTTTTATGAATAGTGGTATCAATAATATTATTGAATTTTTATTTTTATTTTTCATGTGTTTCATGTGTTGACGAGAAATGAATGCATGTTTTAGCACAATATTGAAGGGTAAATTAATTATATTTAAGTCATTAAATAGAATCCATAGTTCCAAATGTATAAATATATCAATTGATTGCTACTGAATATTTAGCTTTGCCATCACAGGAATACATTTTATTTTTATATTAAAATAACAGTTATTTTAAATTTGTAATAATATTTCACAGTATTACTGTTTTTATTGTATTTTTGATCAAATAGATGCAGCCTTGGAAAATAACAAACTTCTTCTTTTAAAAATACAAAAATCTTACCTGCCCCAAACTTTTAAACAGTTATCTATATAAATTGTTTTGTTTTTATTAGTGCAGTTATTTTATGTAAAAAGGGAATAAATCAAAGACAAAGGTGTCTAGTAAATTAATTTAAAAAAGAGGTTGAAACATCCACCTTGCATCTTAAAAACTGTACAGTTCTTTGTGTATGTGTTATACAGTATTGTTAACTTCATTCAGATGTTTGTCAGCTTACAGAATAGCAGCCATTTAGCAACAAGTAGCTACGACATACCCAAGACGTTCTTGCAATAACGTTTAAAATAACAAAAAACCCTCTCCATAATTCAATTAAAATGTTACGAGAGCATGCTTGCACTGTTAAGGCCTGTTCACACCATGGACGACAACTATAAAAATAACGATAAAGATGTAGTTGTAAAAATCGTTCTCAATATTAAAGGATAGCAGAGTCCACACCACAGCTATAACGATAAAGACACAGAGAAATTATATCGCTGGAATTCACGATTTTTTTCCAGCTGATGAACGCTAAAAACATTGACACCCAATCAGAATCACTCGACAATTTAAAGCGGCAGACGAGCGTGCGCTTAGAATAAACAGATGATATCCTCCGCTGGTGTGGACGCTAATATAGTTAGCTTTATAGTTATCGTTCTTGGTGTGAACGGGCCTTTATGATACAACTGCGACAAAACAACAGCTGTTTGGACTTGCTGAGCACTTCTGGCTACCAGAACGCCTCACGTGTGAGCCAATCAAGAAGAAACTCACTGAGAGACGTCTGTCACAGTCAAATACTCAACGCTCTCGTTGTCTAGCGCTTTCCTGGCCCTATTGATTCACAGTTCATATGGCACCCATCAAGATCTATTAAATACACAAACACATTAATACACTTCCTGTACTGGATATCACCCTCAGAATGAGGCCTGTGTGGTGGACGAAGAAAAACATGACCCAAATGAACATTACAGCCACCCGTATTGGACCTAATGAGGATATTTTGACTGAAAAACTAATCATTTTATGTACAAAAACATGTTACAGTTATTTCTATGATTCTCAAAATATATAAACACAGAGATGTTCCATCAGGTGTTTGGCTGACAGCACACTGTAGGCATTGTCTGAACATGCGAGACAGGCCTCTTCTTTAATTACTTGCTCATTAACACCAATTTGAGGTTTAATGAGGCAGAATTGTAAATGAGCCGTTCTTCGATAAAATCAGGGTGAAAAAAGTGAAATTATTAAGAGGGCACGTGTAACTAGTCCCATAACGATCAGTGTCAGTGAACACATGGACATGTGCACGTGCTCAGAGCGCAGGTGATGTTTGACCAGGACTCTGTTCATTTATTTCTGTGTTCATTTATTTCTCCCTTGTCTCTGCTTAATTGATGCCATGCTTTGAGACTCGTTTTAATTGCAGTTAGTGTTCAGAATGTGTCCAAACACCTGCAAAGATCCTGTAGTTGCTTCAAGACGTTGACATTTGAATTGTATCTATACTGTCATATTACCTACTATATTTGGTGAAAGAAAGTACAACATTTCACAGCTACATTGTTCTCATGTGATGTCACTATGCTGGTCACATGACCTCATCATGTTGCATGTTGTTATGTTAACAATTGTGGCTAGTAAGGGAAGGTCAAGTTCAGTGCCTTGCATTATGGTAAATGTAGTACACTGTAAGACCAAATAGTAAATCTTTGATAAAGGAATTGGGTTGTAATTACTCAAAAGAAATAAAAACGCTCATTCACCTCCAATTTTTTGAGTAATTAGTATAAAAATTTAATTTTAAGTTTACAGCACTCAAATGCTTTCATTTGTTTTTGGCAGTGTACTCAAATAGTTTTAGTACAATCCCGTCTGACGTCACGCACGTGCTTACGTGCTCCGCCCTCAACTAGCTGCTGCAACTTTTTGAAAAGACGCCATGTTGTTGTTGCTCGCTGACTCGCTTCGGATTTTATTTTATTAAGTTTGCAATGTGCGAAAGACTAAA
>NW_015633173.1:5357-8977 GCF_001515625.1 Sinocyclocheilus rhinocerous | reverse complement strand
CTCCGCCCTCAACTAGCTGCTGCAACTTTTTGAAAAGACGCCATGTTTTTGTTGCTCGCTGACTCGCCTCGGATAAAAAATTTTTGAAATAAGTTTGCAATGCGCGAAAGACTAAAAAATTAACGTAGGAGGGGATATTTTTCGATCGCCTGTGAGGACCTTTGTGGGGAAACGCGGCATGCGGTGTTCTGAACCTGCTGGTGATAAGCTTCTCTTCATTGTGCTAAAGTTACCTGCGCAACTGGTAAGTTAACATTTAAGTTCTTTGTTTTATTTGTTTAAATCTATGGTGTCTTAGCAGTTAATGCATTTTATGCATTTGCAAATGATTTGAGCCATTTTATCCGGCATCACTAAAGGTCAAAAATCGATTGAATTGATGCATCAACTGTATTTAGATTTTTTTTAAATATATATATATATATCAAAGTCTGTCTTTTTGCATCGAGTGTACACACATTAAAATGTTTTCGGGTAACAAATTGTAATGATCTCAAAATGGCGGTTTTGATTCGTATATTTCATTATAATTGCCTCGCATTGCTGGACATAAAGTAATGATTTTCAATTTTTTTGAGTTATATTAACTTATCCGGTTTTACAGTGTAGGTATTCAAAGAAAATTGGCATATTATGCACAGTACATGGTTATTACAGTTAACTAAAACTAAAATGAAAACTTATTTTATTTACACTAGCTGCCAAGGCATCAATTAAACTAATGAATTAAATTAAACTGTAAGTACTACAATAAATAAAGTAAAACTTAATAGGAACTATATAGACATACTTAAATAAAAGAATAATAAAAAACAACAACAACAACAAAATTACTAAAATTTAAAATGGAAATGGAAAATATAAAAAATAAAAATATTAACTATAGTAGTAATAGTGTACATATATACTGCAACAATAGTAACAACAGTATGTATGTTAGTATGCAATTTCAGTATGCAACCATAGCGCACTGCATTGAATACTGAATCCCACAATGCAATGCACTTGAACTTCCATTTCCAGTGTGATGAATGAACTGGAAGTGACATCATCGACAATTTTTAAACCACAATTTTGAACATGACTCATTTTGAACAAACTGCCAAAGTTAGGACATTTTTACACAAAACTGGATTAGAAATAACCATATTTTATAAACAATTTTTTTTTCAATCAGCTTGAAGTCAAAATAAGTGTATTTATTTTGTCAGTGCACATTTAATCCATATTATAGTGCAATGTCCTATATAAAATATTTAATTTTATAGAAAAAAAAAAATGTATATTTTAAATAATAATAATAATAAATAATTATTTAAATATTATTTAAATAATACTTAAATATTAAATGAAACATTAATAATAATATAGAATGTTTAAAAAAATTGTAAGAAAAATATTAAAACAGCCAATACCACGCAATATATGCAGTAAACTTGTGAAATCTTTTGGTGTATCACAGACGTGGCATTCTTAATTGCAATCTGACAGCATATTGTAAAAGCAGAAGAATATTTAAGACGGAGCCGAGACAGGAGCTTTACAATATCAAATCAGCAGTACAAAAAAGTCCCCCACAAAAGACTTCGGTACTCTGACCCTTTCATCTGTTCATACGCACAATAACACGGCCTGCAAGCCTTTCAAAACTTCAGTTATAGATAAGGCAGGAATAGAGGAAGTCTTCAACATCAAAGACGAGGCCTGTAGTTGCTAGAGGCCATTGTAATACAATGAAGAATCAAGACCATATACAGCCGTTGTGTCTAAGTGCCTCTAAATACTAGTACCATATGTGTTCATTGAGAATAGTCTGAGAGTCAGATTATAGTCAGAGAGAAAAAGAGAGGGAGAAATTTTGTTAGGGATGTGATAGGCTTGATTTCTACGCCAAGACGAAAGTATATATTTTTTCATAATAAAGTAAAACAGCTGCTTGCCAGACCAGTTGGCACTGCGAGATGTAGTAGATTTTTTCGCTCTTTTATAAGTGCCATTAAAACAAGCTGATGCAAGCACAATGTTACCGTGGTAGAACCTCTGTGCAGACACTAACCTAGCGCTCAGACAGACAGCTTGTTATGAAAAAAGTGTCAATTCTCTATAGTCAACTTGAAGTCATTTAACTCTGTCAGTGCACACGTGACGTTGGTTTTCAAAAAACACAATGGACCAACACCAGCAGATGACATTGCACCCCAAATCATCACAGACTGTGGAAACTTAACACTGGACTTCAAGCAACTTGGGCTATGAGCTTCTCCACCCTTCCTCCAGACTCTAGGACCTTGGTTTCCAAATGAAATACAAAACTTGCTCTCATCTGAAAAGAGGACTTTGGACCACTGGGCAACAGTCCAGTTCTTCTTCTCCTTAGCCCAGGTAAGACGCCTCTGACTTTGTCTGTGGTTCAGGAGTGGCTTAACAAGAGGAATACGGCAACTGTAGCCAAATTCCTTGACATGTCTGTGTGTGGTGGCTCTTGATGCCTTGACCCCAGCCTCAGTTCATTCCTTGTGAAGTTCACTCAAATTCTTGAATCGATTTTGCTTGACAATCCTCATAAGGCTGTGGTTCTCTCGGTTGGTTGTGCATCTTTTTCTTCCACACTTTTTCCTTCCACTCAACTTTCTGTTAACATGCTTGGATACAGCACTCTGTGAACAGCCAGCTTCTTTGGCAATGAATGTTTGTGGCTTACCTTCCTTGTGAAGGGTGTCAATGATTGTCTTTTGGACAACTGTCAGATCAGCAGTCTTCCCTATGATTGTGTAGCCTAGTGAACCAAACTGAGATACCATTTTGAAGGCTCAGGAAACCTTTGTAGGTGTTTTGAGTTGATTAGCTGATTGGCATTTCACCATATTCTAATTTGTTGAGATATTGAATTGGTGGGTTTTTGTTAAATGTGAGCCAAAATCATCACAATTAAAAGAACCAAAGACTTAAACTACTTCAGTCTGTGTGCATTGAATTTATTTAATACACGAGTTTCACAATTTGAGTTGAATTACTGAAATAAATGAACTTTTCCATGACATTCTAATTTATTGAGATGCACCTGTATATGTGTGACCCTGGACCACAAAACCAGTCATAAGGGTCAATCAATTTTTCGAAATTGAGATTTATACATCATCTGAAAGCTGAACAAATAATTGATGTAATGGTTTGTTAGGATGGGACAATATTTGGCTGAGATACAACCATCTGAAAGCTGGATAAATAGCTTTCCATTGATGTATGGTTTGTTAGGATCGGACAATATTTGGCCGAGATACAACTATTTGAATATCTGGAATCTGAGGCTGCAACAAAAATCTAAATATGGAGAAAATCGCCTTTAAAGTTGTCCAAATGCTTAGCAATGCATATTACTAATCAAAAATTAGGTTTTGATATATTTACAGTAGGACATTTACAAAATATCTTCATGGATACTTAATATCCTAATGATTTTTATAATTTTTTATATTATAAAAAATCAATCATTTTGACCCATACAATGTATTTTTGGCTATTGCTACAAATATACCCCAGCGACTTAAGACTGGTTTTGTGTTCCAGGGTCACACTATATATATAAATACACAATTATGTACATAATATAACAAATAAAA
>NW_015633173.1:3184-5175 GCF_001515625.1 Sinocyclocheilus rhinocerous | reverse complement strand
ATATATATATATGTATATATATATATATGAAAAACGTAATTTACAAATTAAATAATAATAATAATAATAATAATTATTATTATAAAATATTAATTATCGACATATTACATATTTAATTTACATATTATGGAAAAAGTATCATTGAATAAAATACTCTATATAAAAAGTTTTAAAAATCTAAACATTTATTTACAATTTAACTACTACTACTACTAGTACTACTAATAATAAGTGACATTACTCACATATTTAATTTAAATATTAATAAGAATATAAAAAGTTAAAATAAAATATGGTCAGTTTTGATTCATGATGACTTTAAAAGTTTGTTTATCACGACAAACATTGTGTGTATGTATCTTTAACTACATAACAGATGTCACATGAACATGATCAGAATAGATCAATGGCAGTTTTATAAAACTCACATCACAGTGATGGCTCTCGACTCATTTTACGTAGGACATTTTAACCTGCATTTCAGTGAACGAGTCAGACTAACGGTTCAGCGAGGAAGTAAGTTGTCTGAATGATTCAACTTTTATCCATATTTTTAAACATAAAACTGAAAAATTATTGCTATACTTATACTTCTATATGGTAACAGCAATCCCGAAACCTCCAATCTGTTCAAAGCAAAATGAAAGTCATCAGTCTGCCTACCCAGAGAGAATTACTTCAGGCAATGATTTCATGACATCAGATTGAGGCAGAAATCAAAAAATAAATAAATCAATCACTAGCACATGCACCGAATGACCGCAAGCCTTTGATGAGGTCCGATTGCGACCCAACAGAGAGGTGAACGTGATGACAGGCCTCATGGATGTGGTTAGTCACAGCAGTATGTAATATAAGGTGTACTCACTCCTGGGCTCCCGCGGTCCGTCCACCGTGACCTTAATGGCTCTGTGGTAAGTGGCCACTTGCGGTGGGTTTGTGAATACTGTAATCGTCAGGCTGAAGCTCTTCCCTGTGCAAACACAGAAACATTTAAGGACTTTACTCACTGTCAAAGCAAAACTGAGCACTTTGAGCTTATAATTCAGGGGACGTTTAAAGATTTTACTATTAGCGATAATGATTTCAGCATACTTTTTGTACTAGTTTTTTGTTTTATTTTAATGTTCTCAGAACAGAGATCAGTGGGCTGCTGGGAAATTGTGCACCGCTACAATCTAGACAGCTCACTTCCCTAAACACTGTTTCCAGACAATTTGTGCTCTCTGGTGGTTTAACACAGGGGAACAAGGGATTAACATGACGCTCCAATAGTTCCTACTCATGAATGCCCCTGGTTTGCTGGAGACAGGAAGTAGTGGGTGGAATACTTTGGCAACTTTGGGAAACAGCTGGCAAGACGTGTGGAATCTCAGCACCACACAGCAGCACAGATCTGCTGACACTGATTTTATATGACTTGGAATCATAAAATATAATTAAATACGACCAAATGGCTCTCATAATGTAAAAATAATTTGCACAATATACAGTATAGCATGTCATTGTGACCTGGAATCTTCTAAAAATCAAAGAAACCTCAAGTGTCAAAAATCATGAAGCTTTACGAATCAAAGAATCAAAAAGATTCCTGTTGCTATTTGATCTTTTTTTTTTTTTGGAGTGTACAAGCTTTAAACAAAATGTTTAAACAAGATGTAAAGGTGAAGTGTGTAAATCTTTAAATGTTAAAATACTTAACAACAATAAATATTCAGCTGCGTCCAAAATCGCATGTATATATATACACATACACAAAAAGTTCTAATTTTTTTAATGGTGTATATATATATATATATATATATATTAGTGCTGTCAAACGATTAATCGCGATTAATCGCATCCAAAATAAAAGTTTTTGTTTACATAATATATGTATGTATGCTGTTTATATTTATTATGTATATATAAATACACACACATGCATGTATATATTTCAGAAAAATATGTTATGTTTATATATTAAATATATTTATAAATAATATAAATTA
>NW_015633173.1:0-2797 GCF_001515625.1 Sinocyclocheilus rhinocerous | reverse complement strand
TAGAGTCACTGTTAGTGAGTGCCCTTTTGCTGTCATTTCTGAGTGAAAATTTTTTCAAAGTAACGTTTTTTTTTTTTTTTTCTGTATACGAGCATCAGTTGTTGCTTTACTGCCATTCACAAATCCTCTCCAATGGCCTCATGGGATAGTAAAGCATCCTTCAGATGCTCATTCTAAAACCTGACCGAAGTAGTAAGTAATTTGGGTAGTTTTCTCCTAGTTTAATGAATACCGTGAATTCAGACATACTACTCTTTTCAGATACTGTTTTTCGCCTACTATACAGTAAGGAAGTACAGTATGCGATTTCGAATGCAGCCTGCGACTCTAAATTTGGCTCAACCATAGTTGTGAGTTTGGAGGCGTGGCCATCTGTTTGACTGACAAATTGCAGACAAGGAGAGTGTTCGGGAAGCATCATTATTTTTACAATTTTGTGCAACGACTCTAAAAGCACAGAATTTACCACTTCAAGTTTAAAAAATAGATGAATAATCTGAACAACACGCAAAATTAACATATACAAATATATATAAGAATCAAGTATATATATATATATATATATATATATATAAAGACTGTTATGCAGACAGCTAAGTTAGCATCGATGGTATGAGAAACCTTAGCACAGAACGCACACAGACCTGTAATTTAATGAGCACATTCTTACCAGCAATTTGGTGATGTGGTTTCACAACGGTGTTGGCTCGTAACTGATAGCTCAGCACACAGACTGACTATAATTATTCTAAGAATGTCATGTGTCCCTGTGTGACCGCGTGCCTGTCTTACCAAATCTCCCTGGAGGATTTCTCCACATGACATTGTACAAGTGTAGATAAACACAAAACGATTAAGCTTAATAGAAAAACGCATGGTGTGATAATACAATCTGTAAGCCTGTGTAAACACACATAAACTGCTATGAAGTGTATCGTTAGTTGCACTAGCAGTTAAAAGTTTGGGTATGCTTGAATGAAATTGTTTTACATGATTTTTTAAAAACTTTCTGAAAAAAAAAAAAAAATGTTGTAGGTAAATATAAATTGTTCCTACATATCATCTGTGTGCTGTAGCCTAATTCTGCATTTTAATAAAAAAAAAATTTTAATAGATGAGACTAGATAATGATTGAAAAGCATCAACTTGTGTCTAGCATCCGTGTGAACTCCTTCAATACTGTTTAAAAAGCATCCCAGGATGATTTGTTTAACATACATGTTTCCCCCGCTTCCATTTTTGGTTATTTCAATGGTTTGATAGCTGCTAATATTTCAAAAAAATGAAAGCAGGAACAATAAAAAAGGTGTGGCCAAACTTTTTGATTGGTTTTGACAACCAAGCGCGAACATGCAATGAATGACAGTTAAGCTCGTGTTTGATTTTCTGTACATGAACACATTTCCCAATGTAACCTGCATGATAAAAGGTTCAACAATTAGGATCTATCTAAATATTTCACAAAAGGTGGACTGACCTCTTCCGCTTCGGCCCACAAAGCGCAAATCGTTGAAGCGGGCCACCTGGTTCTTCATAACACCTGAAGCATTCCTGAGCTCAGCTGAATAATTCTCATCATTCCCAGCCATTACTGTGACCACCGTCCCATCAGGAACCTCTCCCAGGGCCACCACCTGCGGAGAGAACAATGATGCAACATTTTACACTGTGCATGTGCGCATATGCAAGACATTCGGATCAGCAGCTACTTCAGACAGTTCCTGTGAGTTCTGATTATTGAATAGCAAGCTTTCATGCAAATAATTGCATATACATGCATATTTATGCAGACTTGATGTGGAAAGAAAATTAGCAATTATAATTATTAACAATATTAATAAATTATAAATTAATATTATTTTTATTAATAATAATATTATTATATACTAATATGATCATAATATTAGTAAAATCATTCTCAAAAAAATAACAGATACATTTTTTAATGCAAAAGTGACATGACTGAAGTGATCAAAAAAGGTGCTGGTGTGAGGGCCTATAAAAATTATGAATAGGATTCATTTATTTAATAAATCTATGTTTAGATTTTTCTTGTATGTCTATGCTGTGTGCATGTCTATCTATCCTTATAGCTATTAAACATTTTAAAAATTTAGGTTACATCAGATTTATTACTACAGTTGGTATATTAGTCACATGCATATTGCACCTAAGGCGATATGTTTGCATATCATCTTGCAATTCTATTTCATTATTACTAATCTAGCTACCAATCTGGTAAATGACCTAACAGCTAACCACACCTGCACAGGCCTGACCATAAACACAAGCCAAGAGCAAAGATTCTGCCACAGGCCAGAATTACACATCAAACAATGAATAATGCCAGAGCAATTTCATTATTTCTTATTAAGTTAAACCTTTTCCAGTAAAGTCTAGTGCTATTACGAAAACATAAGCTGTTCACACACTCTTATAAGAGTATAAATAGTACAATGGCACGATTCAGCCCACTGACACACTAACTATCCGTGACAAATTGACAAAATTGTACAAGACAAACACATTCAGCAGAACTGACTGAAATTCATAAAATGATATGAGGTACTATTTGTAAATTAAAGCTGATAGAAATTTTACTATAAATAATAATAATTATAATCTAAATATAAAATCTCAATCCCTAGCATACTCTAGCATACCAATAAGTAGCATACCCCTACTACACTTAACAAAATTTAAGCAACACTTTGCATATTTTGCTAAGTTAGGCTATATATTATCATTACTGTTGTTTAAATATGTTTAGAATATTAGAATACTATAATTCTATTCG
>NW_015633172.1:229-896 GCF_001515625.1 Sinocyclocheilus rhinocerous | reverse complement strand
GTATTTTTCAGGATACTGCGGGGCAGGAGAGATACCGCACCATCACCACGGCATACTATCGTGGAGCCATGGGCTTCATCCTCATGTACGACATCACTAACGAGGAGTCGTACGGAGCCGTGCAGGACTGGTGAGTGACCCAGAGCCGTGTGGGAGGAGGAGATGCGATCGCAGCCAAAATCCCTGGACAAATCCTCACGGCCATACAGTGATCACGCAGAGCCGCTTCTGCTGTATTTGAAGCATCTCTGCATAACAGATTGTGTGTGTGTGTGTGTGTGTGTGTGTGTGTGTTAGCAGAACAAAACTGCAGTGTTTAAGAGAACTGTATGTCAGTATTGTTCCACCAACACAAACGCTGTGAGTCTGACAGCCCGGAGGAATGAGAAAACGCTGAGAAAAATATCTCATTACAGTGCTTTAGTGACTCATTATAAGGCTTAAAATAATAGCAGTAGGCTTTTGCACAGAACTTTAAAAATATGTGGCCAACAAAACTGTTAAACCTGAAATAGCATTATAGAATTTTTTTAATTTTGTAATATCAAAGAAGAATTTGCAATGCATTAGTTATGACAAATGGAAAAATATGTAGAGGGAAACAATCTAGGACAGAGAAACTGAATTTTTATGTGTGTGTGTGTGTGTGTGTGTGTGTGTGTATATA
>NW_015633172.1:0-194 GCF_001515625.1 Sinocyclocheilus rhinocerous | reverse complement strand
TCTATATTTATACGTATATATAGCGCTTATATATTAGTGCTGTCAAACGGTTAATCGCGATTAATCGCATCCAAAATAAAAGTTTTTGTTTACATAATATATGTGTGTGTGCTGTGTATATTTATTATGTGTATATACACACACATACGGTATATATTTTGAAAATATTTACATGTATTTACATGTCTATATTT
>NW_015633171.1:9754-13269 GCF_001515625.1 Sinocyclocheilus rhinocerous | reverse complement strand
ATGAATGGTGGGTGTGTGTAAGAGAGAAAGTGTGTGCGTGTGTGTATATATGTATGTGAGTGAGTATGCTCTTTCCACATTGCATTTGTGCTCTAGTATCAGGCCTTTATTTTTGTGTGGACATTTTCAGATTTTTGCAGGATTTATTGATTTTATTTGCCAGTTTCTATAAAAAATGCCCCGTTGCAGTCATTCCTGTGTGTGTGTGTGTGTGTGAGTGAGCATGTCTTTTCTACATTGCATTTGTGCTCTAGTACCAGGCCTTCATTTCTGTGAGGAAATTTTCAAATTTACAAATGAAAAAAATAAAAAAATAAATAAGAGATTTTTTTTAAAAAAATAGAGATTTTTTTTCGCATTTCCCATTCATTTTCAATTGGGGTCATATTGACCCCAAAGACCAGATTTGTAAAAAAAAAAATAAAATTACATACCTTTAGAACGACCGAATCAAGCCCATTTTTTTTGAAGGGATGAAGGGAACCATTTTTTTTTAACTAAGTAAAAGTTAATTTGGTTCATATTGACAAAAGACGCACAAGTAGCGCTGAACCCGATGAAAACAATACAGAAATGAACCTGTAAAATGTCGCTTAAACAAACTGTATAAAGTGTGTTTGAACCGTGAACTGCTCACCTCAGAAGACTCAACACTGGCCCTGTCCCAAATCGCACCCTAAACCCACTGAGTCCACACTTTTGTTACGTAATGCCGCTTTGACTGCCAGGTAGAAGTTTGCTGTGAAAGCTAAAATGACGAATGGGACACCCTACGGACTTGTGGACTTAATGGCAAGTGCACATGAATTGTGCCATTTGGGACAGGGCTACATTTAAAGTTCTAAAATATACAATATGTTTTATTTGTCTCTTTAAATGGTTCACGTTGTTCAAAACTGTTTTTGTCTTTGTTCTTCAATGATGTTTATGCAAAAATCAGATGGTGTTGATGTTTTTTTCAGCATATTGCCTCTCATTGTTACATCTATCCCCAGCTAGTGTTACAACTCACCCCATAGTGGGCTAGATTGTAACAATATTTGACATTAACTCATATAAATTAACTCACATAATGTGTGATCCAAGTGATTTATGACTTTGAGGGGACCCCATAGCAAATTCAGTGCACAGGGCCGGGATTCCTAGCGATATTCATTGATTTTAGATCAAAAACTCAGAAATGATTGGGTAAAAATAATAAACAGATTATCATAAGGCATCCTGCTTCAGTTGACCATTTATGTAGATGGTTTGACCTCTTTTCAAGGTCAAATGTGTCAACTGTTAGATGAAAAACACAAGGGAGGATGAACACAGTAAACTCTATGTGCGATTGTGCACATACACATTACTTTATAACAATGACAACAATTCACTAAGTGCACGACGGGAGGGTGAATTTAGTATCAAGTTATATAGCTCTTTATTATGTACTACTGTACACCCGAAGCACTTTACAATCATAGCAGAGTCTCGTCTCACCACACCTGCTGTAGGTGGAGAGGAGAGATTCTGCTGTGGTTATTTTTCACAGAAGAGACTTTGTTTCTCAGCACATAAAGATGAACTACTTACCCTGATTTCAGACTGCGGTGATCTGGTTTCTCCACTGCATAGATCCTCATGTGTATCTTCAGGTGACTTTTAACAGTGAAACTCTTCCCGCACTGATCACAAGTGAATAGCTTCTCTCCAGTATGAACTCATGTGATCAACAAGATGTTGTTTGTGTGTGAAACTCTTTCCACACCTGAGTGCAGGGGAAAGATTTCTTGGCTCTTCTTTTCTTTAAACATGTTTTCTCAGTCTTTGAACAAGGTTTCTCTCCAGGTTTGTCATGATGTTCCTCCTCCTCTTCACTCAGTTCTTCACTCTCCTCGTTCTCTTCCATCAGCTCTGAAAAGAAAAAGAAGAAAAAAGACAGTTTCATTTAATTTTCAGTACATTACAATAATTCAAAGAAAGAAATATGAAGTGAAAGAACATAAAAGTGAGCCCAGATGTAACAAAGTAGACAACTGCTATAAAATATTACAATTATTTTGATGTTTTTTTTATATATATAAATTAATTACACATCCCTAACACCTTCCATGAATGAGTTACACTGGTGTTCTAGTAATTATATTTAAATCTGACAAATCCCATGTTTCTGTAGTGAGAACTTTTATTGATCAATGACACAATTATCTAATGTGATATTAATGTTACAATATACAATAGTTCCATATTTTGAAACAAAATTATTTAATTCATTTTACTAAAAAACTCTTTAATTATTAAGGGTGAGTCACAATAGACTTTTCCTTCCATTGATTTCATTCAAATGTATGTGAATGTGGGACTCAAGCAAATTTTGATGAAAAAACACAAACTTTTGCAGTAAAATGGAGTAGATTGTGTATAATTTGTACATTTTGGAATGATTATTATTTGTTATATACGTTTGTAAACACGCTGCAGAGTGTGAAGTCATATCACGACCGTTGCTGTGTCTGTAGAAATGTCACATGCTCAAAGTCTAGACTGACCACGGGTTTAACTAGTGTTAAATTAACAATTGTTACTAGCATCAGCAGCGTCCTACATGTTTCACTCAACACTGTTACTTCTGTCACGATTTTCCTCATTTGAAAAAAACAGAGCATTTCTTAAAACTGTGACACACAGGAAGTGACATCATCTGGGCTCGTTCTACAGCAAGACACTTCAATCCATTGTCTCAGTTTTACACAAACTGTACATTGTTGATCTCATTCATCAACCCTGTTACCAAAGTTACTGTAGGAAGAATAAAAAAAGAAAGGAATGGGAAAGGACGAGACATGTAGCCAAGTATGGCAGTGAATAATGGACACACACACACACACACACACAAATCAAGAATAAACACCAACCTGTTAGTTCTTCAGTATGTCCAGTGTGTTTGATTCTGCAGGGTCACGTTGTCCCTGTAATGAGTAGCCTAATGAGGAAATTTCAAATCTATTCAAAATGTGAATATAGATCAATATGAATGAAGTCTGACAAAAGAGATATAGCTGGTGCTCTTTATTTTTAAAAGTTTTATGATCATCGTCAGATTCTGTACATGAAAATCTGTAAAATGTTAATGATCTAATGACTCTATTGCAATTAATGTAGTTATTAAAAAATCTAACTATATTAAGATTCATATGGGCATGTTAGGTTATATGGTGTTGTAGGATATTTATGTACAGCGTTTCTGTATTATTGATGTTTTATGCATGTCACATTGTGAGAAATAACAGTATTGTCTTTCAATAGATAAGTTTTATACAGTTTTATCATATATCCCGACTCAAACAATATCAGTTTCTATCAGCAAACACTCGGAATAAAGAGAGATGATCTGCTGATGATCCTGAATGTCTTGTTGAATGAGTGTTGATCGTCTGAGGCTCATCAATATTAACAGAGCTGCTGAAAAGACTCTTTATTTCATGTCAATAGTTCCTGTTTTCACCTCATTTATTATGCTGATGTCTTCAGAT
>NW_015633171.1:7857-8172 GCF_001515625.1 Sinocyclocheilus rhinocerous | reverse complement strand
TATTTGGAAAAAAAAAATTACATGATTTACATTGTGCTGTGAAAACGATCTCAGTAAGTGATATATATATATATATATATATTATTTTTTTTATTTTGGCAGATAGCTCCCTACATGCTGCAATTCAACTTCAATGAAGCTCCACCCACAAGAATAGCGTCATCAGTGAAGCTCCTCCCACAGTAATTCATCAATAAATGCTGGAATATCTCCATCAGTTCACAAGTGAAGACGAGCTTCTAATCATCAGGAAGAGCTGAAATCTGCAAAGACTGAGTTTATTAAAGAGGACAGAGAGAAGATGAGAGATCCAGA
>NW_015633171.1:548-6990 GCF_001515625.1 Sinocyclocheilus rhinocerous | reverse complement strand
TTTCTGCGGGAATTAGTTTCAGAGGCTACTAGAATACAGGGGGCGCCGACACTGATCTTGCATACCCCTCTGCAAATGTGCAGTTGCGCCCCTGCTTTTCAGTGACAACCAGTGGCGTAGCGGAGGGGCACAAAGGGTACACACTGCGGGGGGGCCCCGCGATAACCTCCCCGTGCTGATTTGTGTCATATGTGTCAACGAAAGGCAGAGATATTAGAGCCCTGCACGGGCCTCAATCTAGGCCCTATCCCGGCCCGTGTCCGACAGCATATCAGCGTATTGCATGACGCGCTGTGAGGATGATAGAAGATTAGGCTATTAGCTTACTCCTCATTGAAATTTTTTTTTTAAAAGTTGTTTTTTAAAAAACAGGTTTATTAATTTATACAATGAACTATAGCCCTAAAAGAGCAGCTTTATTTCATGCACCGATTTTCAAAAACAAGCTGTTTAACGCAAAATACGTTTCTTCTTGTGTTTTTTACTATACAGGTCACAAGACAAATATTAAGGGAATAATTTAAGACAGTTATGTACTGTTATCAGCATATATTGAAGTAGATTAGGCTCTCGTAGTTTCTGAAAGAATATGTGCCGTTAATGCAGCGTTAGAAATCTCTGTCAATTTTTTTTTACTTTTTTTTTTATCAGTCCCGGAAATGGGAGCCTTGGACATGCGGTTCATGGGGGGCCCCGCGATTTTCTGCTACGCCACTGGTGGCACTTTAAAGCTCTAAAAATGATCCAAAATTAAAAGTTATTTTTAATGGGATAACCAAATATATTTTGTGGTAAACACAATTATTTAAAATAATTAAAAAAATACATCAAATCACCACTATAACCAATAGATGGCAGCAGAGGAGCACTTATTGGCGTATTAGTCATTCATTTTTACTTTTATCTTCATATTTTGAAATGATAAAATCACTATTATAAAATATCAAATCATCAAGAAATCAAATTTGGTCAATGTTCTGTCAATGATTTAACAAAAGTCACCAAATGCCTTTTCTTTAATTTGCAACAGAATCACACATCAAGAGCATTTCTTAATCACTGAAGTTGTCAGTCATTTCTGTATAATACAGTAGAATAATGGCACACAGTGGCAGCTCTTGCTTGTGTGGAGCCCTGGGCGATCCCTTCTGCCTCCTCTAAATAAAATTCATTTTACATCAATTTTGACAAATTCAGCCAAATAAATTGAAAAATACAATGAATCCCCCCAAAACTGCACCTTTATTATTTTTGAAGTTGGACAGAAAAAGTATTGTTGTTGTACTATGTGTAATAACGGGCAAGCAAAATAGCATAACATAAGTGATAATATTAGCCTTTTTTAGTGAGATGAGTGATCTTTTGCACATTCCCCCTCTTTTTTGTGACGTATAATAAAGTGAAAATTAAATGAAGTGTCAATTGTTTTGTTATGTGCGTAGTTATTTTAGGCTAAACATTAAGCTACTTTAGCCTAAACCTGGAGTTGCTATGCGTCTGAGCGAGAGAGAAGTGCTCTGGGGCGCACACATGAAAAAATTTCAGGGACAAATAATTCATAAAAATTCAACAAAATGACCAAAATTCTGTATAACAATTATCTACTTTACTCTGTTATCGGGGTTCCTTCTTATGTCCACATTTCGCTGCTTTTTTACAAGTTACTGAAAATGAACCATTTTTACTTTTATTTCAGAGTTGATTGAAGAAAACAAGGAGAATAAAGAATCAAGTGAATTTGAGAAGAAAAATCATGTCAAAACTGGAGAAAAAACTTTGAGTTGGTCTCAAACCAAACAGAAAGATTCAAAGAAAAGAAGAGCCAAGAAATCTTTCACCTGCACTCAGTGTGGAAAGAGTTTGACTAGAAAAAACTGTCTCAAGCGTCACATGAGAGTTCATACTGGAGAGAAACCATTCAGTTGTGATCAGTGCGGGAAGAGTTTCACACAATCATCAAGCCTTAAGAAACACATGAACATCCACACTAGAGAGAAACTGTACACATGTGATCAATGCAGCAAAACATTTTTGAGGGCTTCATACCTGAAGAAACACCTGACAGTTCATACAAGGGAGAAGCTACATTCATGTCATTTGTGTGGAAAGAGTTTTTCACGTCTAGAAAATTTGAAAGTACATCAGAAAATACATACTGGTGTGAGAGAGTACATGTGCTTTGAGTGTGAAAAGACTTTTATTTCAGCTGAACATTTGAAACTGCACGAGAGGATCCACACTGGAGAGAAACCTTACAAGTGTTCACACTGTGACAAGAGATTCAGTCAGTCAACAACTCTGAAAAAACATGAGAGGATTCACACTGGAGAGAAACCGTATCACTGCACTGCATGTGGGAAAGCGTTTCAATAATTCATCTGCTCTACACAGACATACAAAAAACAATCACAGTAATGGTAGAGTACAACATAGATTTTGACTACTGGCGCTTTGCTGTCACTTAACGGTCTGATATTTTTGTATTTAGATCAGGGTAAGATAGTCAGCATTTTTTTATTTTATTTTCTAACTTGTAACAAACTCTAACAAATTTTTAAATTGTAACAGAAAAACTGCCATATTGTTTAACGAACGTATCTGGAAGGCTACTTTTTGTTTTAGATCACGGTAAGACGGTCAGTAGCCTACTTTTTATTTTATTTTATAACTTGTAACAAACTCTAACTAGTTTTAAAATAGTTTAACAACACTTAAATGCTCGTCTTGACACCTCTACCACTAAATATTGTAGAAACGTAATTTGCTGTAAAATTGCTTTGCAACGATTTGTATCGTGAAAAGCACTATACAATAAACTTGAATTGAATTGAATTGAATAAACAGATGGCCAGTTAGACGGGTGGGGGGTGTACATGAACAGGTGTCCAGTTATGGTGGGAGGGAGGGGAGTGGGGGGTGGAATTTTTATGACCCTCATCAATCAAATTTTTGACACATAGTCGACTATTATCTCTCTTATGTGTTATGCTGCTTAACACAGTTATCTCTGTGCAGCCCCTTACAGTACTGCTGTTGCTTCTGCCCTGTTCTCAGCGCAGCGTGCGTTATTACTGACCTGATATGCAAATTTTGTTTACTTGGGCTTTAGACGCTCATGGGCTTATCTCCACCTATCAGCTGCGAGCCTGCCTAACAAGCGTCGCTATTGGTAGGAGATTGTGTCTGTGTTCTATCTCGCTGAGTGTGTAACTTGTACAGGCTGCTCGTTGCCTCTCTCACGGCGGGATTGAATATCGTTCCCATAACGGAGAAATGTCTCCGTGATGTCTCGTGAAAGCTCGAGAGGGAATGTCTCCGGTTACTATCGTAACCTCGGTTCCCTGAGAGCGGGAACGAGACATCATGGAGGTCGCCGTGTTTGCTGCTCGACCAGGTAAGCATCGTTCAGTATCAGATTCTAACGTAATTGTCGCGTGCACTGCATTTTATACTGCCTCTCGAGCTCGTCAGTATTTGCATGCGATTTGCATACTTTGCGATAATTGGCCAGTCATTTGGACTGGCGTGAGCCAATAGGACTTCAGGAAAGGTTGGAAGGGAAGGAGTTCCCATAACGGAGAAATGTCTCCCTGATGTCTCGTTCCCGCTCTCAGGGAACCGATGTTAAGATAGTAACCGGAGACGTTTTTCTTCCTCGAGAGAAAGTGTCCTTTTTTCTGGGGAGATTTTTTTTTTTTAATAAATGAATGTACATATGTGTGTGTGTTTCTTTTAGCGCACAGATTTCCCCGTCAAACAAATAAAAAAATCTAAAGATCAGGTCGGGTCGGGAAATGTTGAGACCGTCAAGTTCCGATGTCTTTCTCCCCTCCGCGTCTCTGCACTGCGGTCAAGCCAGCCACGGTTCAGAAAAACACGGTCAAGCCAGCCGTGATTGAAATTGGTGTGCGCGTGTATTACCATGATTACGGTAATTGCAGGAACACACAGAGAGAACACGCTTTCAGAGCGCTTTTCATTTAGAATCCCAAAATTGAGATATAATATAACAAGATTACATTTCTCGATTTCTTTTTTGTACTTCTTCTTTAATATGCGTGTTATTTATTGGTGTTTTGACGTTTGTGTGTTACTATATTTTTAGACCTTTCAAATCCAGTGGCGGCTCATCGGGGGAGGCAGGGGAAGCACAGCTTCCCCAAAATTTTGAGGTGAAAATGGGAGGAGGACGATTTAATGTTAATAAAATTCACAATTTATTTCAGTTCATGTCTCAGAATGTGTATTTTTTGTTTGTAATTTCACAGCTGTAATACCATAACATGTTACTGAAGTTGGAAAGCACTGCTTTTCTATCGCAAATGTACGGTGCCCGCAAGGTGACATGTTCGGTTCACTTAGTTTTGTCGTGGCCATGATATAATAACTCGTGGGAACGTGATATTATGTCGTAGCCACAAGATAATTTTGTCGAGGTAACGACATCCTTATGTCGTGGCCTCGAGATGCTATGTTGAGGGAACGACATCCATTTCTCGTGGCCACCACTTCTTATGTTGAGGGAACGACATATTTTTCTCGTGGCCGAGTTTAATGCGTAAACAAATCTGCGTGACCATAGCAACCCAGGATTATCAGAGATGGAAATTATTATATTATTTATTATAGAAATTATTACATTATTAAATTATTATATTAACCATAGGCCTTGGCTACCGTATCGACTGTATTACTTGCGATAGTCAGCATTCAAATGAAGTTTATCATGAATAAATGTTACATAAATTGCATAATATAAAATAGGCCTACAAGAAAACCGACAAAGTAGTCCGTGTGACATCAGTGGTTCAACTGTAAAGTTACGAAGCTATGAAGCGCCGCCACACGCTCGCGTCACGGTGCTGTCGTGAACGCCCATCCACAAGTGACGCAAGGTTTGGAACAACACGAGGGTGAGTAATTAATGACGGAATTTTCATTTTTGGGTGAACTAACCCTTTAATGTTCTGAATACTTTTGTAAATAATAACCTACTGTAAATGCTCTACATGCCAATAAAGCTTTGATTATGCTGACTGGAATTTTTGCTGGAATGCAGTTTAAATTTAACATATAGGCCTATTTCATTTTATTTCGGCTAATTAATAGACCAGAATTATAAATACTATAGTGTTTCGTTGAGGAATTAATCATTCATGTAGTTTAATTTGTAAATGAAAACACAACACGCTCTTTATCACACATGGGCATAGAGTCAAAACTTTATTGGCATAATTGTCAAGCGTTTATTTGCAAAATATATGGTAGACTAGCAAATGCTAGCATAATTATACAAAACGTTAACTAGGCAAAGCGATACACAAATTGAAAGGGGAAATAAGCATATATTACAATAAATATAAAAATATAGCCCTAATAAGTTAATGTAGTAATAATAATAATAATAATAATAATATACACACATTAAATTTAATATTTAATGTTAATAAAAATGTTTTATCCATTTTTTATAATCCCAGGTTGCTATGGTCATGCAGGTTTGTTTACGCATTAAACTCGTGGCCACGAGAAAAATATGTTGTCCCCTCAACATAAGAAGTGGTGGCCACGAGAAATGGATGTCGTTCCCTCAACATAGCATCTCGAGGCCACGACATAAGGATGTCGTTACCTCGACAAAATGATCTCGTGGCCATGACATATCACATTCCCACGAGTTAATATGACATTCCCATGAATTAATATCTCGTGGCCACGACATATTATCACGTTCCCACCAGTTATTATGTCGTGGCCACGACAAAACTAAGTGAACCGACCATGTCACCTCGCGGGCACCGTACGAATGTGCCGAATCTGCTTATGTGACTACAACCTAGTGATGGGGGTCGCCATGATTTTGCCAAGTAAGACATGTTCCTGGATCAACATCTTTAGTTGATCCTGGATCAATATTACTGTCCAAAAATATAGACTAAACCCTATCCCTAAACCTAACCCTACCCATAATTTATTCCTAAAATCAGTGTGAAATGATAGCTGATTTGTTCATTTTGCTGAAAGAGACTCAAATGTCAGAGTCGGTAAAATGATCCGAACTTCCCATCACTACCGTTAATGATAGAAAAGGGGAGGGGGAGGCCGGGGGAGAGCTGAGCTCTTGTGCCTCCGTTGGTAAAAAAATTAGCCAATCACCATCGAGTGTTCACTTTCAGCGCTGAGGAGTGTTGAGAAAAGAAACCTCGCAAGGCTAACCTCCCTTCTGGTATATCAACCAATCATCATAGAGACGTAAATTACGTGATATTAGTTTGAACGTCTCCCGCTGCGCTGATAATGTACCAAGTACTTATGATGAGTAGCGATATTGAATATTTGATCGCCAACAGATTTACCAAGCTGTCATTCAAACAGTATATATACAAATTTAAAAAAAGGGAAAACAGCCTAAGCTGGATATAGGCTAACGTTACAGCAGTCG
>NW_015633171.1:0-289 GCF_001515625.1 Sinocyclocheilus rhinocerous | reverse complement strand
TCGGCATGAAATCAAAATTGACAATTCTTATTTTTTGATGGAATACTGTAGTGTTTATTATAAATAATTTATCCGTGCACTTCATTATTTTTTTTAAATTCATGTGCCCTCATAATCTTTAATCAAAAACTTTAACCTCCCCTCCCCCTCAAAACGACTCCGCTACTCTTCCGGTCATGAGCTATGGCGCAAGGGCGGAGCTATCTGGAACTGCCAACAGCTGCAGTGACATCACTGACGTTTGAGGGGAAAAGCTGAAGCTGATGCTTCACTTTATAGCACTGACACC
>NW_015633170.1:925600-926466 GCF_001515625.1 Sinocyclocheilus rhinocerous | reverse complement strand
GCAGTCATCTCAACCATTTAATTCCAGCAACAGGAAATAGACAAATTTTTTCTCTGGTGATGTTTTACGGTGTTGGTAAATTCACCACTTAATTTTGAGTTTAAATATGTTGTGGTAACTTGCGTTACTGAGATTGTAACGAGTAATAATATTAACCAAATTTTATTAGTAATGCGTTATATTACTGCGTTACAGCAAAAAGTAATATACTACTGTAATATTATTACTTTTGTAATGCGTTACTCCCAACACTGACCACAGCACAGCAAAGTCATGTGAGCGTAATCGCGAGCAGGGGCGCCGCTAAGGGGGGGAAAGTTAGGACGATTCTAAGGGCCCACACACTTTTGTGGCCTCCAGAGATTTGTTTTATTAGTAGTAACAGTAGTAGTAGTAATGTAATAGAAATTATAAATGTATCTACCAAAGAGTTAAATAAGACAAAATTATGGCTTATTATCTGCATTTCCAGCAAAATGTTCTCCCCCCCATTCACTGCATGGTTTCGTCCCATCCTACGTAGCCTAGAGTCACTGAGTGAGATCAGATGGTAAACTGTCAAATTAGAGATGTCTTCGAGTTCGAGGGGGCGGCAAACCGAGCTGGACGATTTGGTCAGTCGCACTATTAAACACATTTTAGTTTTGCTATAGAAAATCTACAAATTCATACTCTGATTATAGAGCAGCAGCGGGAATCGCATGAGGTTGTCATGGCAACTAAATACACTGCACGCGAATTATTATTTAATTATTTTGCCACCGTTTGCCACACTAAACTTAACAATAAACACGTTGAAAATAATACACAATAAACATGTCAAAACGATCTCAAAGGAGGCTTTTATTAAGCAAATCAAGGAGTGA
>NW_015633170.1:915639-925510 GCF_001515625.1 Sinocyclocheilus rhinocerous | reverse complement strand
CCAAACTCTCTATTATATTTCGTTATTATTGTTTTAAATCACTGCTATTGGTCTTCCTTATGTCTGTTTGAGGGTTTTACAAATATTTAACCAATGAAAAGCATTCAAAAGAGCTTGTCACTAAACTTTTTAATGCTATGGATCCTCAAACTGTCAGCAAAACCTCTTAACTTCACCCTGCTTCCATTCAGAGCAAAGCGCCACGCAGCGCGCACAGCCTGGAGATAGATCTCGACTTGTTCGCAATGCAATCATTGTGTGTATAATAATATTTATCTATTCAGCGGAGAATAGCTTTTGCCGTCTAGTTGTAACCAATAGGCTACTTTTGTAGGCTACGTTTTAAATATCCTGTGCATATAGCGCTTCATCGTCTATCATGAGATTTTGGCCAAGTGTATTAAACGACATGAAAAACTAAGCGCCCATATAGCTACAATAAATGTTATAACCTGTAAGTTGATGAAAGCGTATAATGCGATGCACTTGCTACCTCAGATGGCCATTGTAATGACAGACAAAACACAGATCTCCGTCATTCGCTGGTCAAAAACCTTGTTAACTCCATTTGAGCTTGATTTTCATAAAAAGTTAAGTGCAAGTGTCTGATAAAGCCGCATACCAACTCTGACGACGCAGTGTTTAATTATTATACATAAAAAAAAACACTTTTTCCTTTTCTATTTGTTTTATATTTCAGTGCTTAGTAATGTGCATACACATTGATCAATTTACTGCAAAAACAATAATCTTACTGATCCCAAGCTGTAGTTCATATGCATTAGGGTATTATAGTACAATACATTATTAAAATAGTAGTGTTATTAAATTAAACAAACAGGTGATTGACTCCTACAACTGCCATATTGAGTGTTTCGCTTATTTACATTAATATCTATACAAGTGGACATCTCCTATACCGATTATTTTTATAGTTATTTTTGCTGGAAATACACAGTATATTAAATCATGTGAATTTAACACCATATTTTATTATTTTTATTATTTTATTTTATTATTTTGTTTATTAGTGTGGCATGTTGTTTAACTCTTAAAAACAAGTTATTCCTTATTTTGAATTATTTATGCATTTCCCTCTGTATTTGTGCATGAATTAATGTTCATTTGATGCCATTGGATTAATATTGCTCTCACAGATAGCTGCATCAATTTTCCACTTATATCCACTTAAATATCTAAAAATCCTTGACATGACAAGCAACACCAGGATATGAGACTAGATTTTATTAATTGTGTTTTGAACATAAGTTCATGTTTTTCTTACTACACTGGCTGTGAGACAAAACATGCTTATATTTAAATACAAAATAATATCCTATGCGCTGTTGCTTTTCACCTAAATGCATCATGTTTTAAAATTTCATGAAACCCTAAAACACATTTTTGAGATGTTAACATATATGAACAGGTTACACATTAGTGAAAACAACAATAGCACTCATTATTTCTATTATTAAGGGAAAAGTGGTTATTTTTCTAACTATTTTTTTTCAACTTGTGGGTGGAGCTTTTCATATAATTATCAAAGTGTTTCTACCTAAGGATGCTGAGTTTTAGAAGGTAGCTCTCTGAGATGTCCAACAGGAACATGCTTTGTGAAACATTTGTGACACATTATTAGCTGTTTGATAATGCAGTCAAGCCAAAAGCTAATGATATCAATTACCATTACGTTTCCGAAAATATAGAGAGCGATACATAATATGCATTACCATTCTGATACCCTGACTTGTATACGACCCTGTATAATTCGCTCTTCCTCTTCTTCAGAATCAGTTTAGGTTCAAACATATACGGATGGATTGATCTAATATTGCCACTTGCCATTGTGTAGCGTTTACTACTTCAGTGTTTACTACTACTTCAAGCAAGTGAATGTGGAGCAGGTTTCAGTGGAGACGGGGGACTAATTAGCATATTCCTGTTTCCTGGGTGTAGAGTGACATGGAAGCCATTATCAAAGATGAGTTTTAAGTGACTAAAATTAGTAACGTTGAGGGACTCTGAGGTGGAAAAACTCATTAAGCAGTAGTTTTATTTCCAGTATACCATGGTATAAACCACAACTTACATGAGTCACTTGACTTATACAAGTTGCGAAAAGCCACCCAATGAGACTAAAACTGTCAATTTCAGTCAGCGCTTGCTATTTTTTTGTGACCAGGCGAATGGGAAGTAGACGTGTGGTTCTTGGACATCTTGAATCTGGCTTGCCCTTCGAGACAGATTTTTGTTTTTGGAAACGGCGTGTGAAATGACGAGTGCGTGTCGGCGCTGTACAGTATACGATGCCCTTTTGAAGTGCGTAGGCTAGTGTTCTGCCGCAGGCTTACCCACGCTGCCTCCTGTGTGTCATCAGTGAATGAAAGGCCCTCGTCTCGTTGGAAACATGTGAGGGAAGAGCGCGTCAGATCTCCGGCAAGCTCTGGCATCAATTATACAACTGACACCGGCATGAAGTGTCTCTCTCCGTCTCTCCCCGTAGCACATGTAGCTTACGAGACCATAATGAGTCATCCATCTTAATTAACAAATGAATGGTACAGCGTCAGGAGCGACTGTCACGCTTGTTTACGCGCCATCTTGCCCTGCTGAGTTTCGCCTTTGTGTCAAAGCAAACACACAATATTGCCGACTCAGAACTCCTGTCACCCAATTAGCTTTGAATGATCGTAGCTGGAAAAAACGTGACGGCGGCAAATACTCACGGGATGAGTCGAACAAAGAAGTGTCTCTCTCTCTCGCGTGCGCTCTCGTTCGGTCCCTCTCTTGTTTTCTCTTCAAGGGTCCCCTCAGGGTTCCCACGTTGCTTTTTAAATGAATAGCCTGCCCCGATAAGGACTACTTGTTTGTTTGTTGCGGTTTCCTAATGTGCGCCTGTCTATTCAATATCCATTAGGGGCTGGCGTGAGGCGCTTGGCATCCAAATGCAAAGTGACAAAAACACCTTGATGTGGAGTTTGTTTTCTCTCTCCCGGCCGTCGCTTCCTTTTGTTTAGGATGGAGACAAACGTCCGTTTTTGTTAAGGCGGCTAATTGCTTCTCTGGTGGCGCGGCTGTAGCTTTGGCTGTCTGGCGGCTGATAAAGTATTGATTGTCTGTCTATGAGGAGGAGAAGAGCGTGGAAGAGGTTAGAAGGGGATATAAAAGGAATTAGGTTATTTGCACCTGCTTCTACCTGTGGCACAAAAGCGACCTGAGTTCAGTCAAGAAAGGACAAAAACGCTGACCATTAGCTTGCTCGCAGGCTATAGTTTTATTACAATGCCATATTACGAACACTATGTGCTCCACCACAGCCGTAGAAAGAGCTGCTTTGTGTCTGGAGAGGAAATTAAACACTAATAAGCTTCTCAAGCTTCAAACTTTCACCTTCGCATCAGCTGCTGAAATTGCATTGGCTGTAGAGATAATGCCTTTTGACCGGCAAGAATGATTGATTTCGGATTCACCTGAGAAAGCATCGAGAAGACACGTCAAAGCAGTTAATGAGGTGGTTATTTTAGAATTGGGCAAAAAAACAGCTTAAATCACAGAGCTAGTTTTTCTTCTTTTTAATGATTCTGTCAAACTGATTCACAGTGATTTAGTTTGAGAGTGAAACTGAGGTGAGTGGCATGAATTATAAGCCATAAACCAAATATTTAAAACAATTTGTAAATCTTATTTTGATATGTAGCATTATTTAACAAGATTTTTAATGTGCAATGTACCTGCAATGGAAGGAATCTGCTGGAACATGGAAAATGATGGACTGGTCCCCTCAAAGTCCGGACCTCAACCCCATCGAGCAAATTTAGGGTGAGTTAGAAAATAGACTGGACAGATCTATTGTACATTCAAAGGAAAGCCTTTGGCTTGAGTTGCAGAAGGCATGGGATAACATTAGTGTTGAAGTTCTCAGGAAATATATTAACACTATGCCAGAGAGATGTGCTGCTGTAATTGCTGCAGGTGGACATACCAAATATTAACGTTAAAAGTAGATAAAAACAGTACGACTCACTTCATCTGATATTTGTTGTGCTCAGAGCAACCATCTGCATGTTTCATGAACATTATGAAATGAAATCATGTTTTGGAGGCAAAAAAAGGTCAATATTTTCAGACCTGTCAGATGTTCTAATAATTTTGGCCACCACTGTATATATTTACAAAGAACCAGATTTGGAGATTTGGTTTAGTGCTCACACTGTACATAGTGTGACCCATTAAATATAATTATAAAAAATAAAATAATTAATAATAGTAATAATATTATTATTGTACTTTATTTAGTCTTTTTAATAAAATAATAAATACAGTTTGTTAATACTATTATATTTTTAAATAAAATAAAAATTATTAAATAAAACTATTATTTTAAAGTACACTTAAAAAAAAACAATGCTAATATTTACTTTTTTTTTTTTATACTATATTTTATTTTATTTATTTTTTATATTAATTTTCAACATTATTAAACCTAAAATCGGCAAGCTTTTTTGTTTGTTTGTTTGTTTGGGTTGCCGGCAAGTAAGTATATGCACTGCCGGTTTTAGCATTGCCAAGTGAAACTCGTCAGTGAATCAAATGTTTTGTTTATTTACAGTTTTGTGTATTTGCTCTGCGGCAGCGCATAGCCTAGATTTATGCATTTAGTTCGAATGGAAATCTTGCAGTACAATATTACAGTTAGTCAATCTGTGCATTAATAGACGTCAACCATGTCAGTGTGCAAATGAGCGGCCTGAACTTATTTACCCAGCACATTTATTTATTTATTTTTGGTCATGCATGCGCACCTGTGCACCGTTTATGTGCACCCCTGTTTAAATATATATCATGCTATGAATCAAGCCATGTACAAGGTTGTTCTGGTAAAAAACTGGCTTCCTTCTGCTCTGACAATGTCACCCAACTCTGAGGATTGGGATTTTCCTGCAGGACAATTCTCCATGTCACACAGCCAGGTCAGTCAAGGTGTGGATGGAGGACCACCAGATCAAGACCCTGTCATGGCCAGCTCAATCTCCAGACCTGAACCCCATTGAAAACCTCTGGAATGTGATCAAGAGCATGAAAGCTGTGATTGCAAATCAGGGTTATTCCACCAAATATTGATTTATGAACTCTTCCAAAGTTACAATATCAGTATTGTATTGTTTAAAAATGACTATGAACTTGTTTTCTTGGCATTATTTGAGGTCTGAAAGCACTGAATCTTTTTTGTTATTTTGACCATTTTCTGCAAATAAATGCTCTAAATGACAATGTTTATTTGACATGTAGGAGAAATGTTGTTAGTAGCTTATAGAATAAAACAAAAATTGTTCATTTTACTCAAACACACACACCTAGAAATAGTAAAAAACACATAAACTAGTCATTTCGCAGTGGTCTCTTAATTTTTTCCAGAGCTAAGCTCATTATCCAATCTCTCATTATAGAACGAAGGTTTACATACTGCAATGGAAGAACATCAGTCCAGTTTTCATCTTTATGGCGACATACATGCCATCCCTACTCTTCTGTTTGCCTCATGATGTTCTGAATTTGGTTGTTTACATGAATAACAATCACATTTCACAACCACGTTTAAAAGCAGCAGTTTAACAAGATTAAAATCTATTATTTAGATCTCTTGCGTGCAATCACAGCGGTGAGTCTGCGACCGATAGACATCACCAGACTCTTGGTCTTATCCTTTGAAATGCTTTTCCCAGTCAATAATGCAGCCGATTCCAACTGTTGCTTGTTTTGGGGAGTTTCTGCCTTTAGTCTCTTCTTCAGCCGGTGAAATTCATGTTCAATCAGATTTAAATCTGGAGATTGATTTGGGCAATATAAGACTTTCCATTTCATTTCCCTGATAAACTCCTTGACTGAACTGGCAGGGTGTTTTGGGTCATTGTCCTGATGCAATATGAAGCGCTTTCTGATGAGTCTGGTGGCATTTTTTTAAATATTGGTAGCCAAGATGGTTTTGTACCCTTCCAAATTCATTCTGCTGCTGTCATCATACATTAATTCATCATTAAAATTGAGAGGACCTGTTCCAGAAACAGCCATGCATGCCCATGCCATGACACCACTTCCACCATGCTTTACAGATGAGGCTATATGATCAGGATCATTTGCAGCTCCCTTTTTCCTCCACTTTTGCTTTCCCATCACTTAGATAAAGGTTAATCTTTGTCTCATCAGTCCATAAAAATAGTAAAAAACACATAAACTAGTCATTTCGCAGTGGTCTCTTAATTTTTTCCAGAGCTAAGCTCATTATCCAATCTCTCATTATAGAACGAAGGTTTACATACTGCAATGGAAGAACATCAGTCCAGTTTTCATCTTTATGGCGACATACATGCCATCCCTACTCTTCTGTTTGCCTCATGATGTTCTGAATTTGGTTGTTTACATGAATAACAATCACATTTCACAACCACGTTTAAAAGCAGCAGTTTAACAAGATTAAAATCTATTATTTAGATCTCTTGCGTGCAATCACAGCGGTGAGTCTGCGACCGATAGACATCTGGTCAGAGGTTTGCATCTTGCTGTGTAGCCTCTGTAATTCTGTGTCAAAGTCTCCTGCAAACAGTTTGTCAGAGCATCACCCCAGCTTTCTGGAAGTTGTTGGTGATTCGATAGACATCACCAGACTCTTGGTCTTATCCTTTGAAATGCTTTTCCCAGTCAATAATGCAGCCGATTCCAACTGTTGCTTGTTTTGGGGAGTTTCTGCCTTTAGTCTCTTCTTCAGCCGGTGAAATTCATGTTCAATCAGATTTAAATCTGGAGATTGATTTGGGCAATATAAGACTTTCCATTTCATTTCCCTGATAAACTCTTGTCTGTCATCAGCTACTGTTGTTTTTCTCAGCCAATCAGGTTGTTGTTGGCTGCTGATGTCGCCGGTGGTTTCCAAACTCTTGATTTCTCCATGCCCTTTGTTTTTGCTATAGCTCTAATTAACTTCCTCTTTTCTTTTAGCATCCAAATTGCTTGCTTTTCTCTCAAAGTCAGCTCCCTCATCTTCATCCTGGTTTGTGTGTGTCGTCATCGAATGCAAGACTCAGAATGCAGAAGCAATGGATATAACTGATATGACACATTACCTGCTTTTAATATCTGAAGAATTAATGCAACTGGACACAGCTGATAATTTAGAAAGACCTGTGAGGCAACTGTTCCAATACTTATGCTCACATCAGATAGTGGGGTGAAACTCTAAAAGTGCTGATCTTCTTAGCTGGTAAAACATCTGTGTTGAATCACCCAATAATAAAATGTGACATTCTGTAGTTTCGCCTCATATCCATCTTTTAATCATATTTACAGATTTCTTGACTCCACAGCAAACAGAACAATTTTATTACATATTTTATTTCTTTACCGCCCCAATACTTATGGAGGGCACTGTATATATATGAATAACAACATCTTAAAACCTCCTAATTTGACTCAGGCAACTATATTAATGTTTAAGTATAAAAATGATCAAACTTTATTACATTATTGTTTTTATTACAAAATCTTGTTGCAAATGAACAATTACCTAGAATTTAAAGTTTAGCGTTTTTTTTTTCAGTGAAGGATTTGTCAGACTGAATCAAAGCAACTGATTAAATAAGGCTTTTGGTTCATAAGAATCATTTCTGGAAAGTTTTATTTCCTTTATTTCACAGTATGATCTTTTTACCAGTTTGGACCGCAAGCTCTCAACTTGGGTAACATTTAATTTAATTTGCTGCGATGCTGTAATTTTGGCACTGCTGCTCAAAAGCACACTGAAGGAAATAGTGGTCTGTGCCATTGCACGTTTGTTTCAACTGCTTTATTTTCCCTGTTGGGCTATATTATGATTTTATTTGTAAAAAAAAAAAATATATATATATATATATATATATATCAGTGAATCGCTGCTATCAATTGTATTTGTTTTAATTTCTGAATCAGATTACTTGGCACTCAAAATAAGGAGTAAGACTCATGAACAAAGATAGCAGCATAACATGTTTTCAACTCTCTTTTCATAAGAAAGCAATAGTAGTTCTTGTTTTAGCAAATGCCAGCCTTCACATAAAATCAGAAAATGCAGCATGAGGCTTCTGAGTGCACTGTTGAGTGATGAATTGGTTTCTTGAACGGATTCATTGAGACAAACGAAGCGCTTCACTAAAAAGCATTGGACTTCCCAGTGCTGATGTCAAATAGCAGTGACATGATTAAAATCTAGTTTGGACCGGCAGCCTTTTAGCCTGTTTGCTTCACTGCAGCCCATTGGCTTCATCTCCACTTCGTTAGATCTGTAGATGGTCCCAGACCCCAAAATATCGGCCTGGGAGAGGAAAGAAAAAGAGAAAGAGCTGGAGACACATTTTACATTCTCTGAAGAAAATGTGAATGGTGCTAGCCCGGGCAAAACTAGTCACCATGATGATAGGGTGTTGTAGGTGGTTGTCAGGGCATAACTATATGCTATTGGAAATAATTTAATACACATTCATGGAAAAATATATTAAACTAAATCAGTGATTCTGATAGTGTTTAGGCCAGCAGAGAAGGCTTTGCTGGCCCTGACGGCCCACCATATGGTGTTCTGAGTGTTTTAGCATGTTTCTGTGTGATTGCTAGGGCATCCAGAGAGGATGCTAACATTAACCACTTGATGTACTGTTAAAACAATGTGACAAAAATAGACGCAAGCCAGATCCAGATGTTTAATGTCATGATTGTTACCATCTGTTTGCATTAGTTTAGATCCAGTAGGTCACTTTTATGCATTCATTAGCCAGAGAATTTGCATATTTAAAGATAGTGATGTGTAAAAGCACTGATATGTTCATGCCAACATCCAAATTGTCAAACTTCAAACTCATCTATGCCACTTAGTTCACTCTTGAAGTGAACTTTTGCCTGTTTAGGGATTAAATAAACTCTTTTAGACCACCGCTTGAATTGAACGTGACACGTGCGTTACGCATGTAACCAGGGTTGCAAAAAGGCAGAACATTTCCGAAACTTGCCAGACATTTTGTAAACTTTCAGAAAATGTTGGGAATTTTCATGAACATTTTGGAAAGTTTACAAAAACAAATTTTCTACCCTTTTGCAACCCTAGACATGACATGGCACTGTACTTCTCATCCAGTGTGCAACCATCATATTTTGTTGTTTTGATTAGATAATTACATGTTTGAAAACATAAGAAAATTCTATTCCAAATGGCACATTTTCATGGTTCAGTACCCCCCAAAAAAGTTGCCAGCCACTGCCAGCATTTTTGATCATTTCCACAACATTTTCATGACTTCCACAACTTTTCAAGTTTCATAAAAAAAGCAATAGATGTGTTTTTGTTAAAGGGGTCATATGACGTTGCTAAAAATAACATTATTTGGTGTATTTGGTGTAATGCAATGTGTTTATGCGGTTTAAGGTAAAAAAAACACATTATTCAATGTACATTATTGTTTCTCCTCTATGCCCCGCCTTTCTGAAACGCGTCGATTTTTTACAAAGCTCATCGGTCTGAAAAGCGAGGTGTGCTCTGATTGGCCAGCTATCCAGTGCATTATGACTGGCTGAATACCTCAAGCGTGTGACGAAAATGTTACGCCCCTCACATACTGTTGATGCCGTGTGTGCGACGAGCGCCTGTGCGCCGGTGATGCGCATGCACCTGTGATGCTCAACGAGACAAAACCAGTAAAACCCATTATAAATGAGGCATTTGTTACATCCAGTGGGGACATAATTACTGATTATAATGACTTATACTGTCTTTGTACGCGTTGCATTGCATATCACGCTGTGTAAACATAAATGTCTGCATTTGTGATCGGAGAAATGACAAACAACAAGC
>NW_015633170.1:913208-915137 GCF_001515625.1 Sinocyclocheilus rhinocerous | reverse complement strand
CTGTCTTTTTACGCGTTGTTGCATCGCGCCGCGTAAACATAAAACTCTTGTCTGCATTTGTGATCGGAGAAATGACAAACAACAAGCCCTACTCTACACTGCTCAGAACTCGCGTTTGAATCATCAGTGGCAAATCGTTTAAATATAAAAAACGTATTTACAGTCTGTGAGTCAGAACAGCCGGCATTGTAGTCTACTCTTCCAGGATCAGGAAACAGTCCTCCATAACATGTGCTGCACACATCTGGATATTTGGGTTGAAGTGTTCTGGAACAGTGTTGTAAATACAACTTAACCACTGATTTCTAGTCGTGTCCTCTTTTGGAAGGCCAAACAAAGTAGTTTCGCTTTCACAACGAAGCACACAGCGTCTTCACGACATGGCGGCGGCAACAACAATACTACAGTGAGAATAAAGGTTACGCCTTCTTTCTTTGCGTGAACGTTTGGGCGGCGTTATGCAAATCTTCTCACATCGTGACGTAGACATGTGGGGTGTGTTAGAACGAGCCGTTTTAGGTAGGCGTGGTTGACTCTTAACTTTTATAAAGAATATCTCTTTGGATTTGAGACTTTAGTCTTTGCAACTTTACAGATCTTCTTTATGCACCAAGAGCTTGTAACACTCCAAAGAGAAAGGAAAAATTGAAATCGCATCATATGACCCCTTTAAACACTATGACTGGATCAAATTCAGAATGATGATGAAAACATGATGGAATATTGCTTCATCAACACCCCCAAAGCTTTCACAGTCCCTTACCAATTCCTGGATCATCATTTTATTTGGTAACATTAGGCAGTTTTGATTCATATGCTGTTTAATGTTTGGCGATCACTTTATTTTACATATGCATCTGCTTACATATGCTATCGCTTGTTTCTGCTTCTTCTTCACCATGTTTTGCTCCAGACGTTCAGTACTCTTTCAGAAGATGTGTATTAGTGCCTCCTACCATATAACAGTGAAAACATGGAAATTCGTCAAATTCCGTCAATGGCCGGGTAAGAGTTAAAAACTATCAGTTGATTAAACGGTTATCGGTCAGTGTGGTCCAACCTAGTTACCGCTAAAAAAAAATGGATCGGTAAAAACCCAGTCAACCTCTAGGTTTTAGCTTGTTGGTTTGGGTGCTCTGAGTGTTTTTTAAAATGCTGCTTTAGGGTCGCTAGGGTGTTCTGATTGGTTGCTTGTCTTATCAATCAAGCACCACTAAATGCTGTGTGGAGGTTAAGGATGGAAGTTCAGCAGATCTTAAGAGTAGGATCAAAGCGATAAGACCTAGGAGAACCTTCCCACCATCCGTGCACAGACTCCTCTCAGGCGATGTGATTGCATTGATGGCTTTTTGTTTTGTTTATGCGTTGGTGTTCGGGTCAGTCAGAGTTAGTGTTTGTGAGGCTGACATTAGCGATGGGAAGGACCGCTCGCCAAGAGAACCAGTTGTTTGTTTGAGATCAGTAGCGGTCAGTGGCATTTGTCTAAGCTGTGAGTCAAGGAACAGCATGACGTTGGTGTTGCCACGGGGATGAAATGACCTTACAGAACCAATAGATCAAGAGTAATAGGAGACGCTGGTGTCAGTAGAACATTATAAACTTCCTAAAAGAGCAACTTCTTTCAGCTCAAACGTAATTGCATGGCTTTATTAGTGTGGCAGAGAACTGCAGATGCCTGCAAGGTAAGTCAAGAAACAGGTGTCAGGGTTTAACATTTAGGTGTGGAAGAGTTTTGGGCTTCAGATGCCACTTTATGCTACATCCAATAATTCATGTGCATGTGTTTTAATGCCTTGCAAAGATGAAATAAAGATGCATAAAGATGAAAACTGGACTGATGTTCTTCCATTGCAGTATGTAAACCTTCATTCTATAATGAAAGAGATTGTATAATGAGCTTATGCATGTAAAGCTTTGATGGCATATATA
>NW_015633170.1:910690-911034 GCF_001515625.1 Sinocyclocheilus rhinocerous | reverse complement strand
ACCTCCAAAAGTAACGTCCCCAGTTAGAATCCCATCAGAGAAACCGGTCAAGAGGGTCAATATTTACAGCGTCAAGCCCAGATTGCAATTACCTTCACGGAGGCCAGGCGAGGCCAGGCGGCGAGGAGGGAGGAGGCGGCCGCAGAGCAGTTTAGGATGAGCCATGATGCGATGCCCCCCCCCACAGATTCCTTCTCTTCTGATTGCGCTGCACCCCAGCCTCCAGTGTGGCTAACACTTGTAGAAATTACCTGACAGAACCAATTTAATGTTATTACCCAGCCACGTGCATCCAGCTGTCTCGGAGAGAGGCGTTCGTCGAGATATTGGAGCAGAGACTCCCC
>NW_015633170.1:873639-908384 GCF_001515625.1 Sinocyclocheilus rhinocerous | reverse complement strand
TAGGATGAGCCATGATGCGATGCCCCCCCCCACAGATTCCTTCTCTTCTGATTGCGCTGCACCCCAGCCTCCAGTGTGGCTAACACTTGTAGAAATTACCTGACAGAACCAATTTAATGTTATTACCCAGCCACGTGCATCCAGCTGTCTCGGAGAGAGGCATTCGTCGAGATATTGGAGCAGAGCCTCCCCCTCCCCACCCTCCCCAATTTATTTCTCACAAATGAAAATGAATTATGCATTTTCCAGTGTCACTCTCGCACATAAATGCCGAGAACACATTCGGCTGCTTCTGTTACTTGCAAAGGCAATATGAGGCAGATACTTGTTGAGATGATGCTGTTTAAAACTATCAACTTGCCACCAAGTTTTATGAGCAAAGGGCTAAGGTAGTTTTTCACAGGTTTTGGGTTGAACTATACACTGTACGGTTTAATTGACCTTTAATTAGTTCAATTTACATGTATGCATTTGGCAAATACTTTTATCTAATAATTGAAAAATCTGTGATATATTGATACTATTTGAACTACAAATTGTACTGTTGAAATAGTAGAGTTCAAATAGAAAAGCATATGTTTGCAACATCAAGCCTTTTTAATTCCAAGAGAATGTGTGAACGCAGTGCAAGCCAGATGCAAATATGGATGAATGTTAAAAACTATAGTAAATGATCACAAAATAAATATTACAAGAGATATTTATAATATTTATATCTTTAGTAATAAACATGTTTATGCAATTATGAAAAAATACAATTAAATTATAAACAAATGATAACATAAATATTGAAATATTATAAACATAATATATATAACGTGTATATACAGTAGATACCAAATTGTGTATATATATCATAGAGTATATAAATATATATTTTATAATTTATATAGATATAACTAATATATGACAGATATTAAATCAAATTAAAATGTAAAAAAAAAGAATATAAAAAGTGTATAGTAATATCCTATTTGTTTCTTACATAGACAAAATTGAGTTGATAAAAAATGTTCTGTTTAGTACTGTACAGTATATCTGCACATAGTACATCTGAATGTTTATATAGGCAAATGTGTATTTGGATTTTAAATATTACAAAGGCAATTAACATGCACACATAAGCCACATAAATGCAAAATGTTAGGAGTGACAAATGCATTTAAAAGCAGGAGTGATTCTGCATAAATTATTATTTTATCCAAAGTACTTGTATTGCATTTGCATTGCATCAGTGCTTGCGCTCCCTGGGAATCGAACCCATAAGCCTACTATTGCGAATACCATGCATTTCTATTCGATCTACATGTTATTGGCTGGATTTTCTTCAGGTTTGTTATTAAAATCACGTTCCAGAAAATAGCAAAGATGTATGAACTCAAAACTGGCTGCATTAATGTCTCCACATTTCCAGTTCTCTCACACATCGCTCATTAAAAATGGCAGAGCTTCATCGCCCTCATCAATACCAGCCTGATATTCTCGCATGAATGCGTTATATCTATAACCGTTGTCTCCCTTGTTGCAAACGGCCGTCCTTCCTGTGTGTGACAAGGTCGCCTCACATCTGCCAACTTAAGAATTCTCCTCACATTCTCGCTAATCCTTAGCATTTGAGCTGGCAATACAAACAAATTTAACTCCGCCTGTAAGACAGGCTTTTGTAATACCCAGCGGAGTGTTTAGTATTCTAGCCATCATCCATCACTGCATCCCTATTCCCTACGCTGTCCTTTCTGTACAATAGTGTAAGAAAGCGGGAAAGACTAGCATGCTAACCATACCCATGAACAGAGAAAAATAAGTTGGCCTTTCTTTTCCAGACGCTGATTCGTGATGCTTGGAAAGCTATTATCTCCTGCTAAGCTGCATGGGACGTCTGTGAACCATCGTGATGGTGATAAGAGGAGCGTGAGATGGGTCCTGTGTGTGCTCTGGCAGTAAGTAGCTATTAGGGCGATGACATTTTAGTGGGGTCTTATTGACCGTGACATGCACATGGATGAGTTTGGCTAATGGGTGTCAGGCCCACGTTTTGGCACCCCACACCCAGAGGGCTGTCTAACAAAAATAATAGCCCATAATAGCCTGCTAAATCATCTCATTTTCCATCGCTCTTTTTTTCAGATCGAGATTTAACCCATATCTGGATTGGAAAGTACATCAGAAAACACAACGCTCTGGATGCCCTCAACAGACTCTGTACATTTCTCTCGGGTCATCAGTGCGTGATGTTGGTAGGATTTAAGGGTTGTGCACTATACAGAATTGAATTGAGAATGTCATTTGAATTCTGATTCAATTGGTAAGGTTCAATTGAATTTGAATTGAGGTACCGAACTGTATGCAGAATTACATTTAGAATTTGAATGTAGATTTAAATTTCATTGAAACTCCGAATATTGACTTGAGAAAGCCTCGTTTGAACATTGTAAAAAATGTTTACAATTCCAGTTTGAATGTTTGCGTACAGAGAAAACGATGGATGGATGAATAGATCTAATCACTGGTATATTAAAAAATATATATATATCCACCTTTTTCCTGAACGCGCAAGTCTCATCCGCCTCATAACGGATTAATCCTTCGCACATTTTTATATTTAGTTATATTTTAAATGTTTTAATTAATTCAGTCAAACTTTTTACTGCTTTTACAGCTTTAAAAGAATATTTATGTTTTATAATTTATATAGATTTACATTTTTGTATTTTAATAGTTATATTTTAATGCTCTAAAACTTTAATACTTAATTTTATATTTTTGCATAGAGATCTAGTCAGTAGTGGCAGATTTCATAAAGCAAATTCTTTTATTAACGTTTAATATTTCTATTTTTATATTTTAATGTTTAATATTTATATTTTAATATTTAATAAATATAAATATAAATAATATTAATAAATAGATTAATATATTATATTATATTATATTATATTATATTTGTTCACTTTAAAAAAAAAAAAAATGTATATTTATAATTATCATTTAATAAAGAATACTTCATTTCCCAGAATGCATTACCTGTGTTAAATTTCTTTGAATTGGAATTCAGTAAAAATTACTCTCCCTGTCATTCCAACTCAAATTCCAGCTTCCTGTCTGTTGTGGCCAATTCACTTCCAATCCACGCTCATGAATTAAAATGGAGTCAATTCTTAAATTCCGAATTTTGTACCACCCTGGCAGTGGTGTCATATAGACAGGAAAGGCTCGGGCATGGTTGCTTTCCCCCTGTGTGGCACTGGGAACGGGCTGCCTTGAGTAGTGGCAGTGCCACAGGCTATCGAAGTGTGAAATCGCACGGTGGTTATCCCATTACGCTTCATTTATCAACACACCGCGCCATCCCTCACTTTTGACAAGTTTCTTAACCGCTGGAAAACAGTCAGGGGCATGAGGCAGGGGAAAGATGGCTTGCACACTGAGGGGGCAGGGGCGAAAGGCTGTTGTGCCGCATCTGGAACGGAATTCTAATAAAGCCAGGCGCTGCCATGGAAACAGGAGGAGAGCCACCCCATGCACATCCTCTGAGCAGGGAGAGACCCCAAGGAGCATCTCTCTCTCGCGCTCCGTCTTCGAGCGTGGCAAATGGCCCAGTGCCTCCGACCCATGCAGAAGCAGGCGCCTTGCCAGCGAAAGGGGGCCAGATAAGGGTGTGTAAAATTAGCTGTGGCTTCCAGAAAAAGAGGGGGAAATGTGCAACCTAGTCCCCCATGAAAGAAATTTCACACAGACGCCTCTATCACATTTTCCCGCTCTGGCACCGTGACTGCCAGTCCCGCAGTCAGACGTCCACGGGGCGAAAAAGACAAGTACAAAGGGTTGACCGTGTCTGCTGTGGGTGCAGGAAGCAGCGTGCATTATGGGATTGGGCGGCACTGGTTCCAGCCTCCTTTTCCCAGTTTTCTGCATTCAAAAAAAGGTGGCACCTGAACCAGCCGGTATCCTTAACGGATTACTGGCCGATTTGCACGGTTAACTCGTGCACCCAGCTGTTTTCGCGCAGCGCATCTTCTAAAGGAAAGCCAGAGTTCTCCTCTTCTGTTTCTCGCTGCTGCCTTTCAAGTGACACCAGACTGATGAAAGTGGAAGAAAAACGGAGACAGCGGCGGCGGTGGGGAGAGAGAAAAGGAGTTGCGAAATGAAAGAGTTGACTTGTTTCCCTCGAGGGGGGTTTCCCTCAGCAGGCGTGTGAAGTGATGCCCTCAGTGATTCATGGGAAATTTACACATCGAGTATGAAATGCCCCTTGGCTCGCATTAAAGATTGGGTTTTAATGTCTGACTAATACAAAGCCTTAATAAGATTCTTTTTTCTGCCCCCTTTCCTGCTTTCCGTGGGTTTATTAGGGAATTGATGAAAGAAGCAGCTGGCAAATGTCTGGCTTCGTATTTATTCACAAATGGATTTGAAAATTGCCTGTATGCAAATGGTTTCGTAGAGCAAAGCTTAATTCCACTTCCGAGAAAATGCAGGAATGCGTCCGTATAGCCCTCATCTGACGCAACCGATGGTGTACTTCAAAAAATAATTGTTTACCTCTCTGAAAGCCTGATTAAAGCACATTCCATGTGTCTCCTTTCATGATGCCTAGTCTTTGTTCTTCAACTTGGAGGTCATTGGAAACCCATGGGCTTCTGTCCCTTGTTCAGTTTTACAGGTCTCGTTGTTCTAAAAACTTCATGCTTTTTCACTGCAACAAACTTCCTGCCCTGTTTTCGTTCCTCCACGAGCGAGCGGCTCAGGAGACGGTCGGACTGACGGAGGAAGACAGTTGTTGATTAGATCTGCCTCATGCTGAGCTTTGATAATTTGTAGCGAAGGAAGCACAACAGGAAGTTTTTTAATATTCAAATGCATTCTTCCAAATTCTAAAAGCAAAGACGACAGATAACAGTCTGACTTTACTCAGAGCAACGGGGCTCTTTGTAGTCCAGATGTTGCAGAAGCTATGATTATCATTACTTTTTGTGCCCCACTTACACCTTGAATAACATTCCTGCATCCCTCGTGTAGACATTGCCATCCCAGCTGTTATGGATGTGTCTGTAGGCACTTTTGGCCCTGTGGACTTCACTCAATCACTAGTAAATGAGATTTGCCTACTAACTATGTTTAATAGTATATAATATATACTGATATTATATTAATTATATAATATACAGTCTTTCAGTATCATTTCACACAATTACAGCTTGATGCCTGTTAAAAAATTCTGTTCACAATTGATATTAACTTTGATTTTTCTCTGTTTTCTTTACTGTCTCAAATGTCTCACGCTCTTTCCCAACACTGGTGTCTCCTTGGTAACCAGGTAAAGCACACCAGTTATTGATAAACTATTAGTGACAAAATTGTTTATTGTGATTATGGTGAAAATGACACCACAACTGAGGAGTATTTATTTATTTATGAATTTTAGAAAACATTTAGAAATAATTTGCATACAATACATATTTAAATGGTCCATTTCACTCTTTAAAAATGTTACTGATTTTAATTATCTTATTTATAATATTATAATATATAATATTAATTTACAATAATTAATAACAGTAATAATAATATTAATTCATTTTCAGAATGGATTTTCATTTTTAAGATTTTACGTTTAACAAATCTCACACCTCAAAAAAAAAAAAAAAAAAAAATACAGTGAAGAAAAAATCCCACTCAGTACCACAGCTTGCAAAAACATACAATATTTAATGCGACGTTTTGGTCATCTGACCTCCATTTGTATTATTGGAACACTAATAAATATTAATATCTAATAAATATGTAATATTGTATTGGGATTTTTTTAAAGACTTTAGTCTGAGTCGGGGACAAGAGTAAAACAACAACATAGCAAAAAAATAAGGATGAAGGCATGTGGCATGGTTTTAATGTGACCTTAACATGACAAAGAGAAAGCTGGAATCACTTAGCATTAATAAAAACCAATTCCTATGACACAAGTTGCCTGTAGCTGAAGAAACACCAAGGTATGGATAGCATTAGCATGCTTGGTAATTCATAGTTTCCTACACATTCCAAAGCAATGTTTATTTAACAAATGACGGATCTAACATGTTCTCAATTCATCTTTGTAGGCCCACCATTGTAAAATCCAGTAACCTTCGCCAGATGCGACCGCTCCACTGAGGTGGAAAACGCCAGAACGTACGACTGCATTCATATAAGATGCGTGGTGAGAAAAATCACAAAGATGAAGTGTGTTAAGATGCTGTTTAAGCCAGTCGGTGGACTTTCATGATCTCTGGCATATATTTGACACGCTCAAAAGCCTCTCGCTCATAGGGGCTCATCATTCCCCCTCACAGCGACTGTGGCATCCAGCGGTAAAGTATAGATGAAGTGTAGGATTACACTGATGCCTTTCATCAGCACGTAACCTAACAGCAGCCGCATAAAAGGGAATACAAGGTAGTCTCTGGCGTCTGGAGACATTGCCGGTTGGCTCCTGGTGCGTGGGACAGCTCTGTGATGTGTCCTTCCCAATAATCCTCAACGATAAACTTTGCTGAGGGCTCAGCCGACGGAGGTGGCAGCTCTGAGCCTTCCCATCCCCCCCCCTCTTTTTTAATTGCTTTTATTACACAGCCATTGATCGAGACTGTGTTGGCGTGGAAAAAGAAGAAGAGCGATCCTACGGCGGCGCTTTGTTTACTGTGAAGAGCGAGGTGTTGAGTCTTTGTAGGTGCTCTACCTGTCAGCTAATTTCCTTTTCATCAGCAACGTGATGGCTGTTTGGTTGCTTGGACGTGGCCCGAAAAGTCAGAGCGGAAGACAACCGAGTTCTCAAATTAGTCAGAGGACCGTGTGCCTTCAGCTTTGGATCGACTAACAAGAGTCAGCTGTAAATGGTCGTACTGTCGCGGTGTGTGTAGTGTGTGATCACCGGCTGAATCCCGGTTTAATTAAATGAGGGTTAGGTGAAGGGTGTCGAAGTGCAGATGGTGTAGGTGTGGGAACTGGAAGTGTGCGCACACACCTTAATCGCTTCCTGTGGGAATCGAGTCGAAGTGATGGCCATGGTCTCCGTATGACAGTTTTATTGCATTTATAATGTCTGTATACACAGCAGCGCAAGCAAGAGTCTATGAAAGAGAGAAAGACAAAATCGTTGGCTGTCACTCTCCGATCCCCCTTTTCCCTCCCCGTGCCTCTGGCCCCTCACTTCTGTCAATCATATTTGTGAAAAGGGCACTGGCTACGCAGCGCGAAAAGTCAGAGCGGATGAACACCGAGTTCTCAAATTAGTCAGAGGACTGTGTGCCTTCAGCATTGGATCGACTAACAAGAGTCAGCTGTAAACAGTCGTACTGTCACGGTGCCGTTGAAACAGGACTGTGTAGTGTGTGATCACCGGCTGAATCCCGGTTTAATTAAATGGGGGTTAGGTGAAGGGTGTCGACGCTCAGATGGTGTAGGTGTGGGAACTGGAAGTGTGTGCGCGCACCTTAATCGCTTCCTGTGGGAATCAAGTCGAAGTGATGGCCGCAGTCTCCGAATGACAGTTTTATTGCATTTATAATGTCTGTATACACAGCAGCGCGAAGCGAGAGTCTGTGAAAGAGAGGGAGAGAGGGAGACAAAATCGTTGGCTGTCACTCTCCGATCCCCCTTTTCCCTCCCCGTGCCTCTGGCCCCTCACTTCTGTCAATCATATTTGTGAAAAGGGCACTGGCTCTTAATACGGTGAATGACAATGATTTTTTTAATAATAATAACCTAGATCCGCCAGAGGAGCAGGCGAGGGCATCCCTTTATATTCTGACATTTAAGATAAGCAAACTTTCTCATAACGTCAACATGGATAACAAATACCCTAGAATAGCGCACAGTTGCCCTTTAGTAGGATTTGCACGGCTAAGAGAGTTTGAAGCCGTCTAATTATGGCAAGTATAAGCATCGTGCTCTCTCAGACTTCGCTGTGAGTTGGCTTAACTAGCCGGTGAGTCATAGGCACGCAAAGAAACTCACGTGAAATCAGTCTGTACTCTTACAAAAAGGACAAACATTATGGCAACCCATAGGAAAATGTTATTGTCAGAGGTTGCTCTTGAGGGAGTTCTCAGTTATGTGTCATGTAAGCTTGAACTGTTCTCGGGAGAAATAAAAACACACAAATGAGTCAGTTGTTGACTACAGAGAGAATATAGAGCTATAAAATGAATATGGATAGCAGCTCTTGGAAGAACTGGATGAGAATTGTTGGAGTTCATATTAAAACAGGACTTTTGATTGCAAACCTGAGCGCAGTTTAAGAAAGTGTTGAGATTTCTTCTACAATGTGTGATCTGTGAGGAGAAACCTCTGAATAGCAGGTGATTTTTCTGTTTCTCTGTTTGCTCTCCTCATAATCTCTTTGCTTTGACCCTTCGCAATGAGTTTGATCGGCAGGCGATGTGACCAATCATAACGCCATATACGTCATTTTGGCCGACAAACAGACCAGACAGGAGAGTAGATTAATGTCAGTGGACTTTAACTTGAAAAATCATGTGTATTGACGTCTTTCTGCAGTTGAAGCAAGATACCTTCTGATGTTCATTCATGTTTATTTCATGCTATAACTAGTAAAGAGGAAGAGATGATTGGTTCATGAGCCACTTGAACTGAGGCGCTACAGTGATCTGTCACAACACATTAAAGAGCCTCAAAACAGTATTTATTGTTTGGATTTCTTAAAAAATGACAGAATTTCAAAGTTGACACTTTGTTTCATACCTATAGTAACCTGCTCTGTCTTGTCTGTCGGCATGTTGTCAGTTTGCTCTTTGCTCTGCATTGTATTTTTCACTGCATGAGAACATGATGTGTGGCGTGAGAGCAGCGTGGCTTGTCTGGCATAGCAACAGTAACGAAGGGGGCGGAGCTTTGCGAAGGGTTAAATTGAGATACTAAAGAGATCTCATTTGTGGTTTCTCTGTGGGTACTTTTTCATCAAAAATAAATTAAATGACATATGCAATTGCAGATAAATGACAAAAAACACTCTGTTAGACTCCTGCCATTGTGCACCGTTCAGAATTGAGGTGAGAATGTTTTGTTCCTGAATTTGAATTAAATTTCAATTGAGGCTGTAAGTAGATTCAAAGAAATTCATATAAACACAGTAAGACTGCCTTGTTTAAAAGTTTTTTTTTTTCAAGTTTAAGAAGTCTTTAAGTTTGAAGGTTTTATTGATTTATTGTCTGATTTATGATTTTAGGGTAAATATGAACACCCAGAATTGCGATTCAGTAATTCCAGTTTATTTTCTTAAGGGCCGTGGCCAAATCAAATTTGATGAAATATGACCAGTAGGGAACCCCCTAATAATCCTTTAAACATCCCAGCAACCATGTGGGAAAACTCTAACTCACATTTTCTTCAAAAAAAAATAAAAAATATATATATATATATATATATGTATATATATATTAATGCTTTTACTTTTAATAATAATAACTGTACCTATTTTTGGTGAAAATTATAATCTGTAGTGAAAACCTCTTAAACCGAGTTTAAGAACTAGAAAACCTGTTCAAGTAGACCACTACAAAACTATAAATCTAGAAAACTATGATCATCAATTATAAGTTTAATAAGGGTAAAACCTCTAAAATGAAGTCTAGGAACTACAAAACTTGTTGATGTTGTCTTCCTCTTTCCATTTCACAGCCATTCACATACATAATAAAGACTGTAAAGTTTCATAAAGGTAAACCTTTAAAATTGAGCTTAAAAACTTAAAGCTTAAAAAAAAACTACTCTAGCAACCACCTAACAACACCAGCAGAGTTGGGCAAGTTACTTCCAAAATGTAATACATTATATATTACCAGTTACTGTCTTTTGAAAGTAATTAGTTACGTTACAATATTACTGTCTCTGAATTGTAATGCGTTACACTACTTTTGAGTTACTTTTGAGTTACTTTCACCAAAATATCCACATTAGTATTATAAAATGCCAAAATGTAGTTTAATGCTGCTCATTCTACATCCAGTGGAGGGTAATGTGGTAGGTCTATATAGCATAAAATTCTAAAATCATATTTAGATACTGGTATATTACTGCGTTACAGCAAAAAGTAATATACTACTGTAATATTATTACTTTTGTAATGCGTTACTCCCAACACTGAACACCAGTATCACCAATGTTTTTTTGAGCAGGTAAGTACCGCTCACATTTTACTCTTGTAACAATAGCTGTACCTGTGTGTAATGAAAGCTATGCTAATGCTAAAGTTTTAGCTTACTAAAATCAAGCTTAAGAACTTCAAGACCTGTTGATGTAATACCATTCGTCTTCCACCTCCTTTTCCAGAACCGTCCACAAGGACTGTGGTGAAGAACTGGACTAGTAAACAACCACCTTTAACTCACCCAGAGTTAAAGGTATAGTAACTACAGCTATACCTTGGCGTGGAAATAACTATGCAAATACTAAAGTTTTGCCTTTCTAAAATCCAGCTTAAACCTGTTGGTGTGATACACATTGTCTTCTTCCTATTCCAGAGCTGTTCACAAGGACTGTATGGCTCTGGCCTTGGGTGAAGTGTGTCGAGGCCATTTGAGAGAGAGAGAGACCAACAGAATAAAGTGGAACAGCCTCTTGAAGGGCTCGGCTTCTTTTTACAGACAGATGGAGCAGAAAGTGAGAGAGAGGACACCTGCTGGTCCACAGCGCTGCCCCCCTCCTGCCTCTCCTTTTCTCTACCTCTTTTTCTCACTCCTGCATTAGAATTCAGCATCTCTTCTGCCTTGTCTGAGTGAGTGGGTTACTGAAGCGTGTCACAGTAAGAACCAGTGAATGATAATGAACTGAACGTGTGTGAGAGGGAGGGAAAGAGGAGGAGATCCGAGAGGATTCCTGTAAGCCGGCTCTCTTCTTGAATCACGGATAGGGAAAGAAAGAAAGTGAGCAAGAGAGTGGACGAACGAGGTTGTCGACTGAATCACCACCACCTCCACCACTTCACCACTCCTTTCTCTTGGCATGGGGGAGTGAGTGTGGGATGGGACGCCTCACACTGTTCCCTCTCCCCCATTCCCGTCCTCCACCAGCAGACCCACTTCTCCGAATGAATTCATTCATCTTCTTCCCTCCTTTTGTCATTTTCATGTCAACCTCCCTCCGCTTTATTATTATAATTTTATTTTCTCTCCTTCTCTCCCCCCTTGTTCTCTTTTCCGAGCTCTCCCACACATCGCTATCCCACTCGTTTTGTCACGGCCAAGGAAAAGAAAATGATCGGCCGACAAGCCGCGAAAGCAAAAGAGGAACAACAGAGGTACGAGGAGAGCTCCGTCCGGACGTGGAGCTCAAAGCTGCAAGAAGCCGGTCCCCTCCTGATGGATTATCCCGAGCGGAGAACTCGGAACGCCAGAGAGAAAAGAAAAGAAAAGAGCCGCGCTGAAAACCTGAGGGGGGACGATTATTCTTGTTCTTTTCTTGTTGTTTAATTCGATCTCTTGTTTCTCGCTCGTGTCTCCGAACCCCATTCCCACCCTCTCTCATCTCTGTTTTGGGACGTTTTGGCTGCTCATTGTGAAGAATTCTTGGGACTGTGCTCTGAAAAGCACTTTTCAATCTAATTAATTCCTTTCTGAGCCGAGACTCGAAAAGAAGCCTTTTTTCCCTCTTGGTCTCCCTCCTTTTTAGACCTAAATAATTGTAACCGTGCCACAGGAGCAAGTTGGACCCCCCCCCCCTTCCAAATCACTTTATTATCTCTGGGAGGGGGGCACAATCACCCAAGCCTTGGGCCTTAGTGATCCGGATATACTGAAGAAGAAAGAGAGACCTCCAAGGAGATGAAAGCCAAAGCGAACTCGGTCTTTGAGCCCAAATCCGAGATCTTGATGAACCTGACACAATGAGAGACAGTTCTGATCTTGAGACACTTGACAGTCTTGGGTATCTGCTCAAGACCTACAAAACCAGCTAGAATAGATGAACTATCATCTCTTTCCTCATTTCTTGTCATCTTAACTTAAGTAAAATTTGAAGGAAAAAAACAGGTGTACCACGAATTGGCCTTTTACGCTCAGTTCCAAGGCTCTGAAGAAACTTGGACAAGACTGGGAATCCTTTCTTGCGCTGTATTGTACTTTTTTCCCTAGCCTTTTCTTTGCCTCCACCCCCCTCTTTCTACACAAAGTCATTCACTGGGGCACTTTCGCTCCCCCCTTCCTCCTTTCGGTAGCTGAAAGCCGTTGATCGCTAATCCACGGCTGTTTCATCAGATTCTCGCGCTGATTTCTACATTGATTGGCCGTCTACTTCAGAACCTCTCTGGCTCCCTCCTCTTGCTCTTTCACTCTCCTTCATCCACTTCTCACTCTCTCATCCCCCTCCCTCCTTCTGTCTCTCCCCCCCTCTCTCTCTCTCTCTCGCCCTGCCTCATTGTCTCTGTGTGCGGCAACAGTGCTGCTAGAAGCCAGTCCTTTTCACTGCTCGCCAGACAGAGGAAGGCAGAGGTGAGTCCCGTCAAATGCATCCTGAACGCCGTTGCCCACCCTGTCTCTGACATCGCTCTCTGAATGTGTATGTCCATCATTGTGTTCGTTTACTTATACTCAAAGTCTGTGTTGTTGTCTGACACAAGTGTGATTTTTGTGTTTTTCCTCATTGTTTTGGAGGTGTGTGTGAGTATGCTGGTGTGTGGTGGTTGGCTCCTGGCAGGTGTTTTTGGCAGTCGGATGCAGTTTTGGGCTGGTTCTAGAGTGTGTGTGTCTGATTGGGATGCGTTGCTCATGTGTGTCTGATTGGGATGCGTTGCTCTTGGAGCATTGCTGTGGTTGCCTTATCTCCAAGTTCAGCGTGCAAAAAGCCTTCAGGCTCCAAAACGCTCTGCAGAATGAGAGAATCACTGACCAGTGCCTCAGCTTTATATGCTTTACGTAGTGCTGCTGTATATGCATACTTGCATAGCCACAGGACTCACATTAATAAACACATACATATTAATATGTACTTAAAAACTTCTAACTTTCATTCTCAAACACACTCTCAGAAAACATGTATTTCACTATGGCAAATTTAGGTGTATCCCCAGGGCTGGACAGAAATAGATCCCAAGCTAAATCAGGACAAGCACTAAGACTCCATGGAAAAAAGGTGTTACGCACGACCAGGCTTCCGCGTAAAAACATAAACTGAATTAAAATACACTGTTTTAATGGCGACAAAGAAAAGACAGACGGAAAACAAGCAAAGGTGGATTTAAATTTTATAGGTTTGATGTGTTTTATCGTATTTTACCGCCGTCTCTCCATTTGTCCCATAAAAACTGTTCCCTCAGTATCACCTCATCCCTAAATCGGATCACCCACATATTGCACCAATACCCTCATCTCTTATTGGATGCTAATGTCTGTTATTGTAAATACTTTTGTATATAGTATTACATTTTGTTCAGTATGTATTGGCTACCGTCTGCTACTGTTTTCTGTTTTTTTTTTTACCATCACATTAAAACCTCTTTGTTCTACAGATTTCTACTTTAAGAGACCTTGGTCAAGCATTGTTGCTTTCAATTTGTTTGGTTTCCACTGGGGTTTCTTGCGGCAGCTTAGATGACTTAAGTTTATCTTCATTTGCTGCATGGGCACAGATATTAAAAAATTTAAATGTTTTCTTATTACTTCTCACAAAATGTCAGCAAATGTAGCTTAAGCTCATATAGTGGAACCGTAGACGGTCGTGCAGAGTCAAAAGACATCGTAAAGTGGATTTTTCACAGCTAAACAGGATTCCCTCTACATTCAGGGTTTCCCTGCCGCTTCGAGATGGAAAGTATAATGTGTCTGTGTGTGTGTTTGAGCGGAGGGAAGGGGAGGGGAGTCGGACACACATGCTGCGAGAGACGATTGACAGTAGCTAAATTGGTTCAGACACATTACGGTTGGATCTATCCTTTCTATGCAGCGGGGACGGACACCTACGGAGGCTACGATATATGTTGTCGTCTCAAAAGCAGCAGGTCTTCTGAATCCTGTCCTCTCGTGTGAATGCCTGTCTGCATGAACAAAGGGGTCCAAAAGGTTGAGGGATAGTTGTACACACCCTACATGACACAAAATACAATCCAGCAGTAACAATAGCCAGCCCGTAGTAAAAAATAGTGATTTCTGTGTTAAAAATACCAAAAGTGGCAGAATGGAAGAGCGGAAGCGACAGGGTCTGGCGGTCTCACTGAGATGCAGGTGTCCAGAAATGGCAATTCCTCCACACCTCCGCGCTCAGATACTTAAGATGACACCCCTGACAGCCCCGCTGTCAATATCAGACTCTGCCGAGAGATTATCAGCCGCTTCGAACAATGTCTCTGAGTCCCCTATTGTCCCTTCCACAACTCTCCAGCTGCACTCGTTTGGTTTCCTACGCTGGTTTTCCAGGGAACTCAGTGACCCTGAGGACAGGTTTCAAGATGCTGCCCAAGTCCTAGACATGTAAACTTGAATTCAGAGTACATCTGGTTAAATCGGTATGGTTTGCAAGTAATCGCTCTGTTGTGGTTATTTCAGTGATTTTGGAGGGTAGAAATCGTAATTTGCTGCTACTAAAGTATGAACGGTTTAAAATGCAATTTTGGTTCCCATAGGCAATCAACCATTACGTCATTCTGTAGCCTGTTGCAGTGGGCGTCACCCTTTGAGAAGGGTGGCGTGACTTTTGCCGCCCCCATCCAGTCGCCCAGCTGCATATTCAGGGTGTGGCACATTCTCTCTGACAGTCGTCATTCTGTCTGTTTTTTCATTCAGCTTTCGAGTCGAAGAAGTTAAAAATATAGTTCACCAAAAAATGACAATTTTCTGATCATTTTACTCAACCCACTTGCGTTGTTCCAATTCTGTATGACACAAAATATCAAATTAGCTTTCGAAATATATTTTTTGTGTACTGCAGAAGTCAAACTGGTTTGGAACAACATAAAAGTGAGAATTCTCATTTTTGGGTGAACTGTACCTTTAAAAAATATAATTTTTCCAGAGTAATAAATACCAGTCAGTGATTTATCCTGATTTTACATTTACAATATAGTTGTGGCACCCCCCGGTGATGTCATAAGCTCGTTTAGGTTATTTTTTGTTTTGTTGTTTTGTCAGACGAGCATGATGTGATTGTGTTTTCGAGGGGGAACCTGCCTAGTGCATAGCAGCTGCCAGTCTCATATCGAAAAAGAGGGGGAAAGTTGAGCATCCTACGTTTGAATGATGAGAGCTCTCCAGCATACAGAAGCGTGGTCATACTGAGGCCCATTCACTCCCTAACATTCCCTGGCTTTTACTCATTTTCTGGGAAGAGGGGCACCCACCAGCCTCCTTTCAACGCCTCCCTCCCACGTTTTTATTTATCCATTCTCTCATTTTGCTGGTAATGACTCTCTCCCGTCAATTAGGCTAACCAATCGCCAACGTTCCTGAGGTGAATGAATACATGATGATGCCTCCCCTGCCGGCCCCCTACTCCTGGGAGGTGCAAAGAAAAAATCAGTGCGATCTTGCAGGGGAAGGCATTTGCCAGAGATAAAGCTAATTTAATCCGATGAAATGTGACATTTGGCGGCGGACGCTCCCACTCGGCCAGAGTGCAGGTGCTGCATCAAGATTAATGAATCGCCAACAGCCCATCCATTCGCACAGAGAGAGAGAGAAACGGAGGGCGCAGGGGGTAGGGCCGGCGAGAATGACTGAGATGGAGTGAAAGAGAAAGGGAAAAAGAAAGAAACAGAGAAAGAATAGTTGAATGTGATAGAGGACAGCGGTTGGTGGGAGGTCAGGTACTCTGTGAAAGGAGGGCGTTGAGCTGCGTGCTGTGTTTTGTCATTGGGGACCTGCTGCGAGAGATTGAGAAGGCGGCTACCTTGATTAGAAGTGAGAGTTCTTGCTCCCCATCTATCTTTTTTTCGTCTTTCCGTTCCTCCTCTTCATTCTGCAAGCCACTGCTGTTCCAAACCGACTTGTATAAGAGGCCGCGGCTTGTTTATGTGCACATATGTGCGAGTATGTTTACTTGCGTAGTTAACGACGGCCACAGTTGGTGGGGAATTTCCTCGCGTGAAGCGCGCGCCGCTGCCAAATGAAGCAGATTGGCACTTTCGACTCATGCCAGAGCGTAATAAATACTTACTGCCTCTCATGATTACTTCTACTTGGAATTTCATTAGAAAATCAGGCCTATTAGCTCTAAACTATTCGTTTTTCAAGTCGACATTGCAGTTATGAAGTGCTTGCTTGCCTTCTGCTAGCTGAGATTTCAAGAAAAGCAATTATGAGTAATCGTAGAAATACACATAAAATATTCATTATATATATATATATATTAATGTAATCATTCAGATTTTAAGTGTTAAATATACATTTTCTGCATATTTAATATTTTTATTTTGCATTCTGAAAATATTATTTGATTATTTATAATTTTATTTATGTGTTTATTTGTTATATTTATATATAATTTATATACTGTACACACACACACACAAATTAACTTGGTACAAAAAATGTAAACGTTAGAATATGCTAAACTAGGCACTATATGTTTTAAAATGAAAACTTCTAAAGCCTTTGGTCCCATTATAGACAGGTAGCAGGTGAGAGGGCCTTCGGATTCCCCTTCCATCGTGTTCCGATATCACCTTGACCTTCTTGTCTCCTAACTGGGAGGGTGACAGGATGTCCTCATTAGAGGAGGAAAATAGGGCGTTCTGCATTCACCAGGGGACTTGATTACCATATAAAGTGACAGTGTACAAAAACAAAACGGTAATATGCGGTAGGAATCTCAACTTTTGACCTTGATGAGAGATACTTTGCTGCGAACTGGCTACATATTAGCTTGATGCTGAATTATAGTTCCCAAGAGCCATCTGTATCCACCGAACCGGTTACAGTATCTTTTTCCTATGCAAATAGAGCATTTGTGCGGAAATGATAACCAGAGGAGCTACAAAACCTGCTGTTTGCAGGAAACTGCACCTCCTCTGCAATCACCAAATGTTTTTCTCAGTATTTCTGTGAGTTTCTTGCATATTTATCCGTATGGTCTTGAGATACTGCATTGCGTTGCATCATGGTGACCGCTAGCATTAAATCCAGGCAAATTGTTAGCATAAATCCATTCCGACACTAGATCTATAATACATATAAGGGGTATACAATGAGCCAGTATAATAATAACTTAATAACAAAATAAACACAAAAAAAATGAATGCAAACTATTGATTTTAAAGGGTTAGTTCACCCAAAAATGTCATTAATTACTCACCCTCGTGTTGTTCCAAACCCGTAAGACCTTCGTTCATCTTGTAACTTCGTAACTTTACAGTTGAACCACTGATGTCACACGGACTACTTTGCCGGTTGCCTGAAACAACGTTCCATAATGCAAATAACATCTGACTGTAGAATTGGCCAATCAGAATCAATGCTTCCCTAGAACCATGCGTTGATCAGAAATATCTCTAAATCAGATTCACTTAAGAATACAGACCTTCTTTTATACTCACCTCCCCCTCACTGACATCCGGTTCGGCTTCACCAGTCATGTAGTGAAACTCTGCATCTGTGGCATCTCTGTAAAAGCATCGTGACCTTTTCTTACCTGGTTACGCTGCTTGGTTTTGTACCTGGTTACTTGAAGATAATCCTCCGTGAGCAAAGCACAACATCACTTACCCACACAGCACTGTTTTTATTTAAGAGCTATCAGATCTAGCATCTCAGACGGTCTCCATAGGAGGCAGAAATAGGCTTTCCCTCCTTTTGAGTTCCTCATTCCAATCGGCCGCTTGAATTTCTTGCTTTGAATGTGCTCTCTGCGGAGAGCTTTACTATGTGGGCCAGGATCTTTCCATATGATTAGTGAGCCTGATAAATGGGACTGTATAATTATGTTGTGACTATTAAGGAGTAGCGGTTAAGCCGTTCTATAAGAAGTGTGTATATAATTACATGCCGTTTTATCAATAGGGTTGTGCACATCTCAAAAGAGCTCATGCTGAAGACAGCTGCTCTGTAGTGCTGGGCAGCACAAAGACCAAATAGAGAGTCCTCTCTCTCTCTCTCTCTCTCTCTCGTATCTCTCTTTCATATCCCCGCTTTGCTTAATCCTGTGAAAGATCAATTTGCCATATCCTAGTGCTGCTTAGCAAGGTTATGGTGGCCTTGCGGTTTTGAGATTTGGGCTGCTAACACAACGGTTGTGGGTTCTGATAATGAACATAATCAACAGTAATACTGAATACATGTATGATATATTTAATATTAATATGTTAGTAATACCAGGTTTACTAACAACATGAATATCGCAATCATTTCAAATTTAGTTGTAATTTTACTATATATTGTGGTAAGACGGTTTCCGCACCTGCTTCTTGTGAAATGCTTTGATAACATTTCTGATTTAAACATCAGTGACAAAAATGTTCATAGAGTTGCAAAGCTATATTTTTGCGAACTAAGTCAGTCCTTATATATATAAAATGTAATATATTCTTTTAATATTTCAAGAGTGAAGAGAATCAAGTGTGTAAGAGATTCATTCTCTATTCTTTATTGCTCTTTTGAGGTAGACATTAAACTGCAGGTTGCCACAGCAGAATTATAGTGCTAGTATAAAAAAGCTGCCTAAGTAAAATGTGTGTGTGCACTAAACATGTACCAAAAAAACCAGCAACAAAGCCCTGAACATTCACTTTAAGAGGTTCTGAATTTCTATTGTCTTCCTCAAGAGGGAGCTGTTGCGTCCAGTCATGATATAGCAGCGTAAAATACAGTTTTGTGTTTTTAAGGTCATATCTGAAAGAGGACATCGCACCCTGCGGTTTCTTATTTGCTGCCACTTCATCGACTTAACCTAGACGGACAGGTAGCCCTCGTTTACAATGCTAGTTTTGACCACCGGTGGCCTTCACAAAGAGCTGTTTGGTTGTGCTCTCCTCCTCTAGGAAAGAAAGGGAAGGGAAAAAAGAAGGAAGGGTAAAAAAAAAAAAACTGCGCTGTAAGTGTCTTGAATGGAGGCTTTGTTACAGGGGCCAGGACCCAGCATGAGAGGGCTGAGGGCAGAGACGGATAGTAATACCTGGCCCCCCTGGTGCCTCAAATGCCTCGGTGAGATACCATCTCCACAAACACTGCCTCTGTCCGGCTCTCGTCCCGCTTTCCCTGCCCAGCTTTTTGTGTTTGAACAACCAAAGCTTTTTTCCTAGCTTCACCCCCCTCGTTCCCGGTCTTCCATTTTTCACACAAGACCAGAGGGAGGGGTTGTCCAGCTGTCCGTACGCACCTGTGGACAGTGAGCTGGAGATTTGGGAGGAAACAGGAGAGCAAAGTGTTGCGTTCTCTTAGAAACCCCTGAATTTAGAGAGGTTTTGGTGTAGTTTCTTGGAGACTAGTGGAAGAGAGGACGTGTGGCCCACAGGATCAACCAAGAACACTCAGCACAGCTAGAGGAAAGGTCTGTTTTTCCCCCTTCAATACGATTAGAGATTGTTTTCATTGCATATCATGCAAATTAGTTTCTGGAGTGGGCTATTCACTTGATCAAAAATTTTCAAAATGACACTGCAAAAATGGAAAATGTGCCTTAAAACAACTTCTACCTGATCTGACCTTTAAAAATGACTTAGATTGATCTAACCTAGTTTATTCTGGTCATAGAATTTTTTATTTTTTTAACTTTTTTATTTAGCTGATTTAATATAATGTAGCACTTGCAGATTTCCTGACAACACAAAGTGTGAATAATGTTTACAGATTTACAGTGTTAAATAAAAAAAAATATATAATAGTTTATAAATAATTTATTATAATTTATAATTTATTCTATAAGTAAGAAAGAACTAATTGTATATTTTGTCAACAATATATGAATGTTCAAAAATTGTTAAAAAGACTGTAAAAAAGAAACATAGCATACAGTTTTACCTAATTTGACCTATATCAATGACTTTTAATGGTCTAACCTTGCGTATTTTGATTCATTTGATCATAGTAAGTAATATTTTTGACTTTTTGGCAGTTAATTTAACTGAATTGAGATTATCTAACAGCATGACGTAACTGATTATTACAATGTTACAGTTTTTAAAATAAATAATATAACAATAATTTATTCTAGAAGCCACTACATGGTATATTTTCGTCAAATAATACACACATGTACACTGGTCTAACCTAGCAAGTTTGGTTAACCTGATTGGTTTAGCTACAGTAAGTAATATTTTTTTAATTTTTAACAGTTAATTTAGCTGATTTAATTTAATTTAGTGTGTTTAGATTGTGTGAATGATTTTTTTCAATGTTACTTTATTTATCTTTTGATCATTTATTCTGATAGCCACTAAAGTGTATATTTTCATCAATAATATATTCTAATTTTGTTCTAGTGAAGGTACAAGTGGTGGCTGTTGATGGTGAGATGTTAGTGCTATTCCAGGAGACAAGATCCCTGTGCTGCAAACATCAGCAGCCTGTGGATTCCCAAATGCTTTTATCCTTGTCTATTTTGTACAAAAGTGAATTCAAAAAGCTTGTCGACTGAATTTCCAGAGTTGTCTTAACCTTAATACAGACTCAGAGGATGGGAACTTACCGCCTCAGTGCATTTGCAAACAGTGTGGCTTTTCATTATAACTTTTCTTTGTTTTTCAGTTTTTTGGGGTAAAGAGTATGACTCACTTCTCCTCTATCCTTTCCCTTGTCTTCTTTTCCATCACTCTTTCTTTTTTCAGACAGTTTTGAGACAGATCTGTGCCACTGATCAATGGCGCTCTGCCTCACTTTTTACCAGACACTTTCTTCTTTCTCAGGGTGCTTTTCTGGCCGCCGTCCATTTCATTCTTCACCGGCCAAATAGATCTGTGGAAGGAGAGAGATTGACTTCTTTTTGTTTGCTCGTTCGTTCCCCCTCATTGTGTTTTGAAAGGACTGACGCACACGAGACAAAACCAATCAATTGCCTTCTCTGTGGATCTTTTTCGAAACGACCGATAACCTGATCGAAACATGATGTTGTTCACGCTGGAATTTGATCAGTGGCTAGAAAGAAGGTAATAAAATTTATCACGGCGACCCATAACCGTTTATCACATTGTTCCTGCTTGCCCTTTAGCCCATGTTCCCGGCGAGACGGAGAGCTCTGAGATAGATGGATGGCTTTAAATTGTAGAGAAAGACAATGGTAATAGGCTTGTGGTCAAACTTTGTTTCTCTGTTGACTGTTAGGATTAGCTGTCGGATTTAGTCCCTCACGTCCACGGCTGGAAAACCGTGGCTTATCTTTTCTGTCTTCCTGGGAAATAAATAAATAAGACTACTGTCTGTTGCCACAGAGATCTTGATAATGGCACAAATCAGCTTAGAATCCCCTTCTGCACAAACCTATCTCCCCCAGGATGTTGAAGGCAGGGAAGGACTTAAATCAGTTTTTTTTCATTCTGTCATTCTGTGGAGCTCACAAAGTCAGAAGGAACTCCCGTGCTGAATAGGAAGTGAGGATTAAGCTGTTCCTCCAACAAATAGCCAATCTATCATATTCCCTATTCTATGTATCTGTCTGTCTCTCTATACAGTATATTTATCTATACTATCATTCAAGAGTTTGGGGTCAGTAAGAATTTGTTTTTGAAAGGAGCTCACCAAGGCTGCATTTATTTGATCAAAAATAAGGCATAGTATTGTGAAATATTATTACAATTTAAAATAATTGTTTTCTGATTTAGTATGTTAAAATGTAATTCATTCCTGTGATGCAAAGCTGAATTTTCAGCATCATTACTTCAGTCTTCAGTGTCACGTGATCCTTCAGAAATCATTCTAATATGCTGATTTGCTGCTCAAGAAACATTTAGTATTATTAGTATCAGTTGTGCTTTTTAAAATTTTTGTCTAAACCATGATTTCAGGATTAAGTCCTAATTCCTATTCATGATTCTTAAATGAATATAAAGTTTGAAAGAACAGCCAAATAAAATTTCTTCAAAAAATAATAAAAATAAATAAATAAAAATGAATACATTTGCTGCACATTTCCTCAAAATGTATCAACTTGCTCCACCTATAATAAAAAAAAACAAAAAACATATGCATACATTTTTGCTCGTCAAAATGTAACCTCGCTCCGCCTACAAAATCTATATCCTTTTTGACTGACATCACCAAATTCCTATTTTGTTTTAATCCGTCTAATCATCTGATTACAATTAGCAACACCCATTTGTTTTAATGATCCAATCAGTTCCTCATTAATAAATCAAGCCCCGCCCCACATTCTTTCTCTAATGTTCTATTTAATGTTCTGAGTCACATTCACTTTAATAGAAACTAGGTCTAATTCAATGGTACTTAAGTCTTATGAAAAGCTAAAACTAGGTCATTGTGCTTTAGAAGCAAACAACAAGGCAGTAATGAAATGCTGATGCTTGTTGCTAGCGGTGCGCTATGAGTCATTCCAGTTAGGATGGTTAATAATTTATTATAGGATTTATATTTTTTGCCTCACAAGTAGTATTTTTAACTTCCCTTAAAAAGGAGGTGAAAACAAATCCAATTTGAACAGAATATTCTGATTTTGCAAAGGCCTGTGAAGCAGTGCTAGCTTAGCTCATCCGCTAGCTAGCCTGTCAAGAAATAAAATTCCCCCTGAGGGGTTGACATTCACGGAGCAGATATCAGCTTCACTCTTCGTGTTTTGTGGCTGGTGCTTGTGGTCTTCCTGTCAGCGCTTCGGCCCGTGGTTTTATCTGACGCCGCCACATCTAGCTAAACCCATATTGGAGTTCCTCTCCACGGAAGACAGACCGATGCTGAGGGATCGTGGGACCACTGGTCCATTCAGACGGCTTGTCAGTGCCACACAGAGAGTGATTGAGAGTCTCTCCGGAGGGCTTCTGAGGTGGGGAAAGCGTAGGTCGGGAAGGAAGGAAGGAAGGATGATGGGATGGCTGGAGTGTCTTGGCTGTCTCACTTGGTCACTTCTGTGTTTTATGGCTTTCTATTCCTATGTGATTTTCTTCTGCCATGTCACATAGGCTTCAAAGCCATTGGGTACAGAGTGGAAGCTCAACTGAAAGACTGAGGACCACCTGAGAAGGTTTTGAACCATCCTACCACATGGGGGCAATCTTAATTGAAAGTTTCTATAAAGTGTTTTCATTCAACACCATGTCCTAACCAAGCAGGTTTATGGTTTTTAGTAATTGAAATTTAAATTCAATTCTTTCTTTTTTTATTCAATACATTACGCTTTTAAAATGACTTCTTTCAGCTAATCTGGCTTTTCAAATGCTCCCCACCAACCACCTCTATTGTTCTAGATCCATTCAGTTCCCCATAGATAAAAGGAAGTCCTGCTCATCACATTTTTTTCATTTAATATCTTATTTCACTCATCAAATGAAAGAATTGCATCAAGCCGCAAATGCCATTTCTTGTTGATTTTTCCGAAAAATGGCATTTCAAAGCTAAAATTGTTGTGTGAAGCAACAAAATTGCAGTGAGTCAGGGTTGTGCATCATTTGTTGGTTTTTAAATTCAACTTCAAATCCTGAATTTGAATGGAATTTGAATTGAGGTAGCAAACAGGAACTACAATTGAAATTCAAAGTATAACCAAAAAAAGTGTTATCTTTAAAAAGAATAATTGAGGTTTTTCATGAACACATTCAATGTTGACTTGATTCAAATTTTAAAGTCTTGAAGCTTTATTGGTTCTTGGTATAGAAACTTCATTTTGAAGAAACAAGTTTTGCACAATATATTAAACATCTGGATACATTTGTAAATATTGTATCAGAAGGAAACCGTGCACGACGTCATCAACCCGTTGATTATCTCTTATAATATAGCCTGCGAGAAACAATTACGTTAATAATCATAACATGTATATGTGTGCGTTTTCGAAATGAGACAAGTTAATATACGCTGGCAATTTGATTGCGGCAATTAAAATGTCGCGCACCGTAGCACCACCACTGCGCGTTTCCTTGTTCCACAGTGTTTTTGGTGTATCATTGTGCGTTACATTTCACTTCTCTGCCAGCACAAAACAACACCTCAACTATTGTGAATCCATTTTTGTAATGAACTTAGCATTGAGTCCCGGAGTGCAGTCACGCTTGTGATGGGCTAATTAGATATGTAGCTGCGATGAATAGAAACATTTTTTTCTTCTCGTTGACAGCTATGACATTACAGCATTCAGGATGTGGCAAGCCTGCACAATACTGACAATAATCCGTGATTCTTTTCCTTTCTCTCTCGTTCTCGCTGTCACACACATACACACAAGTTGTGCCCTTGGGCACTGTGTCTGTAGGCTTGCAAGCCCCCCGTTGCACTGTGGCTGGTTTTTGTTCCCGTGGCTGGCAGTTTTACCCGAGCGTCAAAAGCACAGCGCCAAACCGCCACACCGTCTGCTGAGTCAGGCTGTTTTTAACGAAGCCTGCAGTATTTATCACCAGCTTCCCTCTCTTAATTAGACTCATTGGGAGCAATGCGGGGAGAGTGAAATGCTAATGTTTTATTTCCTCCCAGGCGCGATATCACCTCTGCTTGTTATTGTGATCAGGGCAGGGGTTGCAGTGCTACCTGGGGGAATAACTGAAAGAAGTGATTTGGACAAATAAAAATCCGGCAGTGTTAAAGCTGGGAGTTTTTTGTGTGTGTTGCGTGTGCAGTCAGACCAACCACCACTGGTTCGCCTTACCATGAAGACTTGCCTAATTTGTCAATGCGTGAATTCGCAACTGTCAGATAAAAGCTTTCTCTGGGTTTTTCCATGCTAAGTTCGTCCACTGCTGAATTTTTGTCCAGCTTTGTTGTAGCTACAGAGCTGCACCTGACACGAAATAATGACAATAATAACACTTATCGACTGCAAACTCAGCAACCACTGCTTTTCCACTCAATTCTCAAACCGCTAAGAGTGCCACTCAAGTGCCGTGTGCATAGACACTCTCCCAGAAGCCCTGCCGAACTGACCTCAATTTGAAAATAATCACATACGGGCCACATTTACTTGGACTTTAGCCTTGAACTGAACTCCATGAGGAGGTCTTGGTTCCAAATATTCAAATCAGTTTTTCAAATTTAAATTTTGATCAGATCAGGGGACCGCTATCTAGAAGATGGAGTCATGATGGATACAACAGTATAGTCTGTGTAACCCGTTCACAAGTCCATTCTTATGTAAATTGAGTGATAATGCGCAATAACGTAACAGACAATATATAAAAGGTATGGAAATCATTCTCTTATGTAACTTTTCTTAAGTAAATTGAGCCGTCATGCACAATTATGCGACAAATTACATAATTGTGTAATTGAATATAAATACATAATAGTGTAATTGTAAATAAATAAATTACATAATTATGATAAATTTTATCATTTATACTAAAATGATTTTTAGGAATAATTCAAAGAGAAATTAATTATTTTTGCAATTGATAAATGAGGCCCTGTTTAATTTTTGGTTGTCAAAATCTTTTCCTCACCAGCATGTTTGATTTGGCATCATTGCAGGGTGTCTGACTAATTCATGAGTTGTTTGACTAAACCAGGGACCCTCAGGAGTGCAAATGGAGGTCTGCGTTGTCTAGGACGCGGGTGCTTGTGGTTTAGTGGCTTTAAGGTGCTTACACGTGTAGTCCTCATCACTGGAGTGCCCTCAACCATTAGTGGCAAGTACCCTAATGGGACCGTGGGGACCATCCACGGTTCTTCAAAGTCAAATCCATTCAGCGCAGTCCAACCCAGTCGTACTGCTTTTCTGTCCATGTCCTGCCGCACATCTTGACACACACTGTCTAATTTCCCAGCAACACTCCATATGCATACGCACACGTCTGTTTACCATACATGGCAAGATATAGACTCTTATTGAGGGGGTCTATAAATGAACACACCGCCGTTCACGTATTCACATGCACGTGTGCGGTGCTTGACCTTCCCGCTTCCGTAAGGCTTAAAACTCAAAATTTCAGACATCTCAATTCCCAGAGCGAAAGCCGCACTTGAGTTAATTGCAGTCTGCACAGGATATGATAGCTTGCGATTTTGCCCTGTCCTCTCACAGGAAGCTCATCAGCGCGTGAGCCGCTCGGCTCAGCCAGCCGAGTCCGAAATGCATACAGCATGTAATCTCCTCTCTGCAGAACACAAGCAAACCTACAGCCTGAAACAATGCAGTGCAGATAATGCACCAGTCACGCTGAGATGCTGCTTTAGCGCGTTTTGCCTGTATTATGGCCCTTCAGAATTACGGTATTGAACTTCATAATTGAGAGACTCTTGCATTTTCAGCGCATGATGTCCAGTGTTTAACAAGCTTTGTTGTGAGAGAATAAAACGGCAAATTCACTAAACTCTTTTGCGCGTGGTCTCATTCACCAACCATTTGCAATCCAGTTTAACCGCACGCTGTCTGTGCTAGTACAGCACTGTGCCACTTTTACAGTATTTAAATGAAGTGACTGTCAATATTTTAGTGTAAACATACCTTCCTATGTAAATTATATTTATTACAGATCATGCTGGCTTTGTTGCAAAAACACAACAACAAAGACGTTTATTTACATTTATGCATTTTGCAGACGTGACTTAAATCGTATTGAAGGTATATAGTTTGTTCATGCATTTCTTGGGAATCGAAACCATGACTTTGACGTTGCTAGCAACATACTCTACTGTTCTATTGTAACATATTTTAGAAAAGTCTTTCAAAATGTACATAAACTTCTCCTATACATCTTCCTCTTTTAAACAAAAAATTGTTTTGTTTGATCTTCTCTTTTAAAACAAAATTGAGTTTCATTTCAGTGTCTTCTTTAAAAAAATTGTTTCGGTTTTCTTTTTTTAAACAAAATAATTGCATTCAGTGTTTTTATATGTTTGTGCTATTACCTGAGTTGCATTATTTTACTTCTCACTTTTACTTAAAGAGCACTGAGAGTTGCCAGTATCCATGATTCATCTTGACTGGTACCTACATTTCTCTTTCTCTCTTCCCATCTCTGCAGGTTGGTGGAGATCCAGAGATAGGTAGACTATGCCTCAGTTCACCTTTGCCTGCTTCTGCGGCCTTCATGGCCTCTGCGGAAGGAAAAAGAAGAAAAAGGAGCAAGAGAAACAACCACAACAGGACTATGAAACTGAGGTTTGAGATGATGTCAGGACTGTGAAGATTCTCAAGGTTTCAGTAGCTTATAAAGGGAACCAGATGCAGGACATGACCTCGATGTCGGCCCAGATGTCAGGGCTGAGAAACAGAGGCGATATCAGAACCCTGTTCATGATTTTAATGTACTTACCTGTAAGACGATCTGTTTATTTTCACAGTTTAAACACGGAAAGAACAGTCGAAAGTACAAAGGTGCAGGGACGTACTGTTGCACTTTAAAAATCTAATTTAAAATATTTTAAAATTTATATTCACATTTAGAGGTCCCAAAAAGTATTTGTACACTTTTAAAAGTCATTACATTAGATTGCAAAATATGAAAAAGTTCAAATTTAAAAAAAAAAAGGTTAATAGATAGTTAATGTGAGTTCATATTTTTACTACAATTAAAAATAAAAGTGATGTTTGTTCTGATAAAATCCTTTGTTTACTTTATGCAACTTGTTTTAATATTTTTATCAAATATAATAATATCAGATGTTGTTATCTAATGCATTAAAAGTGGCTACAAATACGTGAAAATAAGTAGTTTTGGGGCCGCTAAATGAATGTATAATCTATATTCTAGAGTACAGAATAGAATGTATATTCTATATTCTATTCCATGTATATTCCATAGGGTATTTTTTGCAAGCATACGCCTCAACACATGCTGAATGTTGAATCTTGATTACCATTTAATACGTTTAAATATTTACTTATTCAATGCAAATACGCCTGGAGGCAATGGAACACTTTCAGTCTGTTGATCTCTAAAAATCTTCAGACATATTATTATTATTATTACAGATATATTTTGGTGAATGTACATTTTTGTGTTTATTATAGCGGCTTTAGAAGCAATGACTCACTATAATTATAGTTTAAGGTGGGAAATTGATTCTTTCAACAAATAGCATTAACAGGGGTCTATAGCACCTAGATATGGTGCCTTTATCTTTACCAGTTTGCCTATTAAATGCCTCCAAAGTAATTAAGGATCCCTGGAGAGATCCAAGTGGTCCATTCGCAAATGCCGCCACGGTAAAGGATGGCTACCATCTGTCATTTCTCAGTAACATTTCAAATCTGGCCCTGGGCATGTTTCACCTGACTTCCCCTCAATTATTGTGCGGAACTTGGAGACAACGCACCATGAATTTGAATGAAACGTCTGGGTGTCGTTTGTGTGTCCTAGGGAGAAGTGAGCCTGGAAAGTGTTCACAACACTACATCAAAGCATGTAATCAGCCAGAGAGAGGCTTATTCACGCTGTGAATTGGACCTTACCAATCATACCGCACCAGAACCGGCTGGCAAAGCCACGATAGTTGTGGCCGTGAAACGTTTTCCAATAAGAAAAAAAAAATGATTTGGCCGTCTCAGGTTGTTTCAGGTTGTTCACATGGACCGCCCCCCTGAAGGCTCAGGCTTTGCTGTAGGGTGATAAATAGGAAGTTTATTTCCAGATACATTTCCGGCTCTATTTTTCCCCTCAAAGATTAATGTGGTTGCAGGAGTAATTTACCCTGATTTACCGTGCAACACAGAAGTCAGCCTACAACCACAATGGGAGCCATTTTCTCTGGCCAACCTCCTCTGCCCAGCATAGATCCATAATTGTCACTATTTTTAGTACATTTATGCGCGTGTACCCCCAAGCCTGTGTGAATAACCGTCAGATCTGCATTAAAATATTAAATTAAAGTGGAACCATGGCAACCGGTCTGACCAAAACTTTGGCCTTTGGGTGTGAGGTTTGAATGGGTTTGAAAATAGCAGTAATTGTGGTGGTAAATGGCAGCCCTCATTAGCGGAGGTGATTATGCAGTTCGTGCACGCGCGGATGGGGCGACGCAATTAATCTTTCTCAACAGGAAGCAGTCCAGGATGACGGATGCCCTAAATCTGATGTCACCGAAACAAAAGGCGAAAAAAAGTCAGAGACTGAAACTTCGGCTAATCGCCTTAAAGCAAAGGCTTATGAAAACAATTTTAGCTTAGCTTTGTTTTTATTACGGGGGGAATCTTTAATCAGCTTTCTCCTGTATTCATAACTTAAGAACTCCGAGGCTGTATTTATGTCAGAAATGGCTTTAATTCTTATTGCGTTTTACTTTCTTTCGGATATTTGTTTTGACCCCCAGAGTCATGCTTAAAAAGCTGGCGAGTCGAATTTCACATCCATTAAACGAACATCTCGATCGAGCGCAGGCCGAATTGATTTCGCAGAGGTGAATGTCTGTTTATATCAGTGGATCTGCTCTGTCTGTGGGTGGACCTGGTTTAATGAGCAAGAGATTCAAATGACCTCGAATTATTATCTCCAGTCACGCTAATTGGCTGCGTGTCTCTCACCGCCTCTGATAGCACCCTCTCTCAAAACGCGCGTCGCAGGAAAGTTCACTCCTGCAGATTTTGTCCAGTTTTGAACCAGTTTTTCATTAACTCCTGTCAGCAGGCAAAATTTAATTATGACCTGTGTTTTTATAGATAAAAGCAGAAAAGAAAAGGGATGTGCACAGACCTGATGTATGGTGATTTTAAGAGAGACAAAAGGAATAGTTCACCCAAAAATGACTCATTTGTCCTAAAGATAAAATTGAAAATTTCTTTATTCTGTAAAACACAAATGGAGAAATTCTGTTTTCCATACAACAAACGTGGGGGTTTATTTTTACTCACAAAGATAATTTAATTTGCACAATTTTTACTTGACCTTTTTAAAGGTTGCATTCAAAGGCACCATTTTTGAACAAGTGCAAATGAGATTTGTTGTCAAGTTAAATTAATGTCTGTTCGTCACAAAAAAATAAATGTCACATTTTCCAGTTAAAAAATAAAAATAAAATTGAGAAGCAACAATGTCTAATAAATTAAGAGTGTTTTTTGTCTTACTATACTGGTAGATTTTTTATCATTCATTTTAAAGGGATAGTTCACCCAAAAATAAAAATTTTGTCATCATTTACCCTCATTTAGTTTCAAACCTGTTTGAGTTTCTTTCTTATGTTCAACACAAAAGAAGATATGTTGACGAACCAAACAATTATTGGTCCCGATTGACTTCCATAGTAAGGAAAGAAATACTGTGGAAGTCAATGGGAACCATCAACTGTTTGATTACCAGCATTCTTCAAAATATCTTCTTTTATGTTCAACATAAGAAAGAAACTCATATAGGTTTGGAACGACATGAGGGTGAGTAAATGATGACAAAATTTTTATTTTGGGTGAACTATCCCTTTAAGTATAAATAAGATGAAAATAAGTTGGGGTGAATATCTAATTGGCCTGTGCCAATTTTTGCCGTATGTTATTCAAGATACTTTCTTTGAAAACAAGTCTTAATACAAGTTTTAAAACTAATTTTTTGCAGTGTTTATCCTTTTTGGAGTAAAAATCACAGTCCACCTTTGTTGTAGGGAAAACGAAACATTCTAACATCTCGTTTTCTGTTTCACAGAATAAAAAATAATAATACGAGGCTGGAATGACATGTGGGTGAGTAAATGATGACAAAGTTTTCATTTCAGGCCATCTATTTCTTTATGGGCTTCTTTCTTTATTGAAGATGAGATCGCCATCGGGCCGAAACGAAGCGTCTCATGCTTCATTTCTCAACTACACCATGAAAAGTTTCACGTTCCTCCAAAGCAGACAGCGAGAGAGACTAAATGAGAGTCAAAGAGAGAGGTCATACACGTCACTTCTTCTCGCTGATGGCAGCGGTCCCTCTCGGCTGTGACATTCGGGATGTCTCCTCAGCATAATGAAAATTAAAGTGGGTTTCCTCCTCTTAAGTTACCCTAATTAGCCAATCGTCCAACCGGACAGGCGAGGCGATGGCAGTCTCTGTTAGAGAAGGGTGAGCGGGGAAAGTGAGATTGTGTAATTGCAAAGGTAATGCATTTTGTCAGGAGCACCTGTCAGGGCCCTGGTGAAAACAGACGCTGAAGCCAGAAAAGGGAATTGGAGTCAGGATGCCAGCGAGCAGAGCCTCCAACCAAGCCAACCTCACCTGATTGCCAATTTGTGCGAGTCTTCATACATCAAGCGGCTGGACACGTGCGTTAAGAGGCCCGGTGGGTGGCGCTTCCGCAGGCGAACCATTAAAGAATGTGTCAAAGTAAGAGGGCAGACCGGAGAGATTGAAAGATAAAACCCACGGACGTTTAATTCCCAATTTAATGTGTGAAAGATGAAAACGGAGCATGCCACCATACTAGACTATGACTGCACAGAGTTGACGAAACTAGACTTGGCAGCCTCATTGGCGAGAATATGACCAAATGATGAAAAAACCCAAAGCAAGAAGGTAGAGAAACACCAAATGAACAGCCTGGGCGACCACCGTCTCTCTCATGTGAATATGGCCAGGTAATAGGAAATGGAAATGTTCCTTAGACGAAGTGCTGTTGGCATGTGCTTTAAACTTTCGTTTTCCAGATTGCCGTCAGCTTTTGAATGTTGTCAGACCTTCCAAAGCAGCTTCAAATAGAAGTCAAGTATATGATTCATTTGGTGCAGAAGATCACACATCTTCTCGAAAACGCTTCGTACTTTGAAATAAACAGGGTTGTGGGAATGAAGAATCAATTTGAATTCCTTCTGCTGTCGAAACTACCATCAGGGTCTGCAATGCGGCTCATTTCTGCAAATTGTTGTTTGGAAACAGGCAGTTTTTAATAGTGTGGAATATATTGAGGATAGTGAGTTGATGCAAACACACTGATGCGGAATTCAGCCATCAGAAATGAAAGATGTGATTCGAGAGCAGTTTTAAGAGAGACTGTATCAACATTATAATGAGACAAGCTATCCCTAATGAAAATTCACCATGGTAACCATAGTTTCCGGCAAAATACCATAGTTGCTATTGCAATCATTACTGCAGTAAACTGTGCTAACCACTGTTTATTGAAGCCAATGTGAAATCAAAATTGATGCTGCTTACTTTCTTAACACATACTCCTGGTGTTATTATAAATGTTTCATCAGATAGAACAAATGTTCTTCATAATATTTTACTGAAATACAATAATTTGCCACAACTTTTGTTCCCAGTTGATGTTACTAGTCTTATTTTATTTTTCAGCTCTCCTCTACAAACGCATGACTCCGGTCTGGTATGTAACAACCACTTTTCGTGATCCAATCAAACCCTGTTGGAAAAATCAAGTCCCGTCCTATATTTTTACTAATTAAAAATCCTGTTTCACTCTGAAATGCACCATAATATGGAAGTAAAATGGGCTGTGAAAGGAAAATCCTTATTTATTCTTATTTTAAACTGGCAACTGTGGTATGTTGGGTGGAAACAATTGTTATAATGACATTTTTTTTTGCAAGGACCGCACTTGTGTTCTAGCATACAAAGCTATGAAATTAAAAGAGAATGTAGTTACACTACTGTTCAAGAAATTAATACATATGATATATGTAATTAAATTGATCAAAAGGGTCAGTAAAGACATAATGTAACAAAGATTTATATTTCAAATAAATGCAGTTCTTTAGAACTTTACATTCATTAGAGAATCCTGAAAAAATGTAGGATGGTTTCAACAGAAATATTAAGCAGCACAACTGTTTTCAACATTGATAGTAATAATGTTTCTTGAGCAGCAAATCAGCATATTACAATGATTTCTAAAGGATCATGTGACACTGAAGACTGGAGTAGTGATGCTGCATCACAGGAATTAATTACATTTTATATATTAAAGTAGAAAACAGTTATTTTTAAAATTGTAATAATATTTTACAATATTACTGTTTTACTGTATTTTTTGATCAAATAAATGCAGCCTTGGTTAGCAGGAGAATCCTCAAACCCAAACTTTTGAACGGTAGATTGGGAAAAAGTAATTCTATTTGCTTTTAAATTAGGGCTGCACGATAAATCGCATGCGATATTTAACGCGCATCTTGTCAGTAAAGCCGGTTCTGTAATCAGCGGTAAATCTCCATCACGTGCGTGCTTTCACATTGAGCAGCATTAACTACACAGAGCCGTTGTTCTCTGACGAGCAGCGCAAAACCACGTTCATATTCGCGCGATTTTTTGCGCAGCTCGTCAGTGAACAACGGCTCTGTGTAGTTAATGCTGCTCAATGTGAAAGCACACAGGTGATGGAGATTTACCGCTGATTACAGAACCGGCTTTCTGACAAGATGCGCGTTAAATATCGCATGCGATTTATCGTGCAGCCCTATTTTAAATGCATTGGGCAAGTTCTGAATAAAGTTTTCGCTGGCAAAATAACCGTTATGGGTTTCACGCTGATAGATAATCTTAATCAGCTGTCCATGAGTTAATCAATTACACCTCCCCCGAAATTCTGTCTATCTTTTCCCCTCCCCATCAGACGGAGGGAGCTCAGATGAACACTGATTGCGGTGAGAATAAACCTTTCACTTCATCCGCGGAATGTGAGATGGCTGCCGAGTTTCCCCAGACCCGTTTAATTCGAGGTTGCGGGAGACAAACAATCGTTCATTTGTCTTCATTAATGTGCCTTTCTCTCGACAGCTCGCAGCGCGGACAATGGAAAATATCTGTATTATAATCCATTTTCTCATTCCCACAATGCCTCTTGCTCTTTGCGGAATGAGGTACGCCCTATTGATCTGTTTGTTGTCTTTTTCATTAGCGCGTCGCATTTGCTCTTTACAGAGCGTGTGTGTGTAACCATCGCGCATAATGATTCCATTTATATCGTTTCGTTTCGATAAAGAGCCATTTTTCTCGTTCGGCTAGGAACGGGAGCACTTTTGTCTCCTCCGCTGGCTTCCACATCCAGACGGAGCCGCGAGCCTTATGTTTTTCTTTTGTGTAGATTGACTCGCACACCCTTTCAGCAGCTTTTGTGTGTTTCGTCTCATTTGGGAGATTTGATGAAGCAGCTTAGCGTTCTTCCTTGCTCCCTCTCTCTGGCTGTCTTTGGCATTATCTTCCTCCGCCCGAATCAGCAGCCGTGGCAGGCGCTATGCCGCTGTAAGCTCCTCACTTTGTTCCAGGCACAAAGTTACATTATTCATTTGAGTGAATCGCGCAGGCAGCGAGCTCTGGCGTGCTGTCAGGAGGGGTGTGAAGGGAAAACAAGACTAGGTGGTACGCACTGTTCCTAGCGCTCTAAATAATACAGATATAAGCGAACAGGTACGACGGAACGTGAAGACGAACGCGGTCCACGTTTATTGTGCGAGGCCCTTTCCGCTCACCTTGTGCTCTTCATCAGGCAGCTTCCTCCTCTTCAGCTGAGCTTATGGCAATTTTGTTTATTTAAACTGTATGTGCACGTGCTCATGTCTGTTCCACAACCTAGTGAGATGCCTCGCTGTCTACTGCTTAGATTGGCAGCAACAGCTTGAGACGTTTACTCTACTAGTTGAGTAGAAATGGATGCCATTCAAGGAAGTGTTTTGTGACCACCAGCAATAATAAAAAAATTAAATAAGCTTAAGCATCCCAGCAACCATGGAACCTCATGAATGAGTGATTTGGAACAAATCATAAAATAAAAAAATAAAAAAACTATGTTGAGGAGATTTATATATTCATCTCAATATAT
>NW_015633170.1:872415-873496 GCF_001515625.1 Sinocyclocheilus rhinocerous | reverse complement strand
TATTATTTCTAATGTTTATTTGTAATATTATTAAAAGTATATTATTATAAAATAGCCTAATATTAATTATATTACATTAGCCTATATTATGAACAATTATAACATGTACATGTGTGTATAATAACATTTTAAAATCACATATTATACAATATCATAATTTAGATAAAACAATTTAGCATATTTATTAATGTTGTAATTAAAATTATAATAAAATTATATATACACATATATAATTTGTTTATAGTAATATTACAAATATACATTGTAAATATGAATTTATATATATGTATTAGTGCTGTCCAGCGATTAATCGCGATTAATCGCATCCAATGTCCCTGCAGCGTGCTTGCGCTTGACTGGCAATAAGCCAGAGACTGCGTTTAGGGAGCTCTGGATATATAGGCTAGTATAAATTAATGGAGTAATAACACAACTTACGACAAAAGAACCGAGATAAGAAAAAAACAAACAAATTACACGATTCGTCTAGTAGCAATCTCCGCTCTTGAAAAGCGCTGCCCTTTATTTGCATGTGCATTTTATTTTATTTAAACCTCCATTAAATTTAGAGTTAATCCATAATCGAGATTTAAATCTGAGTTTAAATTTATGGTGCAACAGGATTAATGTTAATCTTAAATATAACTTAAATCCAGGATCAAAATGATGGGTTAAAATGTAAACCTGCTTATTATATAATTTGAAGAAGTGTTTCTTTCACAAAATGAGTATTGTATATATAACTATAAAGGCTACTCATCTTTTCTCCCTCTTCACCAGGCGCTCATGTCACTTCAATTTATTTCAGGATAAATAAATAAATTCACGTGTTGTAAATCAGTCTGTAGGCCTATAGCGCACATAGCCCCTATAAATTTAGCGATCAACTATGCATATCATAAACTTAACATTTAACGTACAACATTTTTTTTTTCTATTAAATTATAAATAATGGCTCATTGGCTTCGATATAACACCTAGAAGCATATAGTCTTATGCGCACATGCAAAGTATGTTACAGTTGTTATTTCTCTGAAATTAAGTTGTCTTTGCTATTCTGTTACTAATAAAATAGTTTTTT
>NW_015633170.1:842462-872405 GCF_001515625.1 Sinocyclocheilus rhinocerous | reverse complement strand
AAAAGTAATATACTACTGTAATATTATTACTTTTGTAATGCGTTACTCCCAACACTGGTACTGTGTATATTTATTATGTATATATAAATACACACACATACAGTATATATTTTGGAAAATATTGACATGTATATATTTATATTAATATACTTTATATTATATATAAATCTATTAATATATAAGCATAAAATTTTTTTCTGAAATATATACATGCACATGTGTGCATTTATAATGAATATACACAGCACACACATTTTATTATGGATGCGATTAATTCCGAACTTGAATCTTAAAGTTGAGGACTTGCAACTCGACTTGGACTTGCCTGTCTTGACTTGGGACTTGAATGCAAAGACTCGAGACTTACTTGTGACTTGCAGAACAATGACTTGGTCCCACCTCTGGTACTGTGTATATTTATTATGTATATATAAATACACACACATACAGTATATATTTTGGAAAATATTGACATGTATATATTTATATTAATATACTTTATATTATATATAAATCTATTTAATATATAAGCATAAAATTTTTTTCTGAAATATATACATGCACATGTGTGCATTTATAATGAATATACACAGCACACACATTTTATTATGGATGCAATTAATTCCGATTAATTGTTTGATAGCACTAATATATATATATATATATATATATTGCAGTGCGTTCTGGGATTGGCCTTCTCAAATCTTTTCTCTGAAATTGGCAAAGGATGCATGTGGTGCTGCTTTACTTTTTGGCCAAAAAAGAGGCATCTTAGAAGGCAGCAAAATTAATTTGCCTACCTTTTGGAACAGCCTTTGATCCCTCAAAATGCCTCCTTAATAGGCAGCTCACTTGGTTCTGGAACAGAGCACATCTTTGCACGAGGGGAACATAAGCAGTTAGCCACAGATGTGTGGTGAGAAGCTTGTTTATTTTTCGTAATCAGGTTTACGAGCCCCTCTTTCTCTCGCCACGTCTCAGGGAAGGATGAATTCGGTATGCATACTGTGCATCACGCCTCAAGGTTAATGACACTTCAGAGGAGTCAGAAGCACACAGAGAAAGAGAGAGCAAAATATTGCACAATCCCCCCCATTAGGGGAAGGAGAATACCATCGCAGAGCCAAAGCATCGGCCCACATTTACTCAGCGTGACGTGTATGTTGGAGGCCAGGGTTAAGACAGGACCGCTACCCCCGTCTGAATGTGTGTATGTGTGTGTGTGTGCTTGGGATGCTGGGCACGTCTTCGTCTGACGGATTCTTCCGGCCCGGGGAGCCTCATTAGAACAACTTGTGCAGCAGCTTTAAAGCCGGGATAAGCTTAGCAGGCAGGCGCTGCCGATAAAAGAGTTATGTATCACGTTCTTACACAAGCATGACAAAAAGCCCCCTTATCCAGGTGCCACGCAAGCCTGAACTCCTACGGCGCGCTGCCGAGGACAACGGTGCCGAATCTGTGCAAATTGTTCTTAGTCGATCCTCCTGCATTGAGAGGAAACAATAATAAGTTTGTCAGAAAATGGAACGGATTTAGCCAGGGCTTTTTGTGATTGTAATACGCTTTTAACTTGATTTGTTTTAATGCAATATGTTTTAAGTTGAAATGGAAAAAAAATGACAGTTAGGCTATAAGGCATAAATTAAGTCTGCGGAAATAATTCGCTTAAACTGTGCCTAATTCTATTCCGAGCCTAGCGCATGCATACATTTCACGTTTTCTGAGGTTGTTTTAGTTTCTTTAACCAAACACTGAAAACCAAACAAATATTTTGAGACCCAATATTTTATATTTGCTGTGTGGTCTGGATCGTGTTTTCTCTTTAAATTGGGTTTTCTTAGAAGAACTTATGCGATGCTGTAACCTCTTTTCATTGATTTACCATTAATAAAATTCAGTGTACAGGGGAAAAATACAATATCTGACACTGTGTCCAAATCACAACACTGGTACTGTAATGTAAATATATTTCTGCTGCAGACGTTGGTATGTTGGAGATGTAATATTCAAAGTGTACTGCCATATCAAAGTCATTTTACCTTCTATTGTGCACTTAATATCTTTGCTGAACATGAAAGTGAAATGTACTGTGTGCCTTTATCAATATTAATGAGGAGGTAATAATGAATATGCATTTTCATTCCGGGAGAGCCATACAGCTAATAAGCCATGATCTAGTGAAATGAGATGCAAATGTTTTTCATTAATAAAATATATTACTGTGAGTGCTTCTTGTGTGTGCATCACTTCAATACGTACAAAAGATTATTCACACAATCAGTTCTCATATGAATGCTTCCTTTTGGTGGCCGCTTCCAACGTGGCTGCCAAAAATCTCAGATCTGTAAGAAAAATGATGCCTAATAAAAGTACACTCCGATACTTTTGAATAAAACATCTTTTGCACTGTAAAGAGACTCCTTTGTGGTTCCTTCAAACGAGCATGCTCTGCGACTGATTTTTGGTGTGAATCTCCCTCAAAGGGTTATTAATGTCCTCACACTAGCACCTGACTAAACTTTTTCATACAACACCTTGTTATCGTTCCTAATGCAACTTTTACGCACGCGCACTCACGCACACCGTGTAGCTAGTTAGCGCCTGTGTTTTGGTTTGATTCTGGGCTTCCGCTGTTTCAAAGCGGATTGAGGGGGATTTCAGGATTTCTTCAGCATACTGTAAATAATCCTCGAGTGTCTCCATGGTCTGATCTCTTGGTTAGTGTCTCCCCGGCTCTCACGGCATGGCCGAGCTCCTCGGCCTCCCTCCGAAAGCGATGGCAGCTCTCCATCAGCGAAGAAGTAGAAGTCATGTTCTCATTTACAGAGGCCAGAAATCATTGGTGTGAAAATCGGTCGTCTTGGTCCCATCAGATTAGTGCAGTGAAGACGGGCCAAGACTCATCGATTTCTCTGAAGGATCTAGTAACCTAGCAACAAGCTCTGGCCCGGTCCTGGTGGACAAACTCTTAATCCTGGTAATTTCAATAGTTGCTGACTAAATGCAGATTTAACATTTTTCATTAGTTGTGGCTCTACTTGCAAGATCCATTTTTATCTCTGCTCTGCGTTACGTGGTCACTTCCTGTATCGTCGTTTGGTCATAAGAATGTAATATTCAAACACACTCTTTGGCGAAGCTCTTAAATAAAGCACTACTTTCTTATAGTGCTCCTCATGCAAAATGAAAAAATTGTATTTGTATTTTGTAGAGAAAATGTGGTGGTTGCAGCACCAAGGTTACAGATTCAATTCCAGGGAAACACACATAGTGATAAAGATTTTATCTTATTATTAGTCACTTTGCATATTTACAGATATAGAAATAGTTCACCTTAAATTAGAAATGGTCATTTACTCACCCATTCATCATTCCAAATGTCTATGACTTACTTTTTTTTTGTGGAACACAAAAGCAGATGTTTAGCATAATGTTCATGCTGCTCTTTTCCATACAACATAATGGAAATGCTTTTAATCAATCTTAGCACATAAGGATCCAAATTTATACTGTACATACTATAATACTCTAAGTTTAGTTTTCATTTTTATAAAGAAATTAATACTTTAATTCAGCAAGGCTGCAATAAATTGATCAAAAGTGACTGTAAAGACTTCCACATTGTTACAACGAATTCTGTTTCGAAAAATAAATGATTCTGAACCTTCTATTTGTCAAAGAATCCTGAAAAAAAAAAAGAATCATGGTGTCCATGAAAATATTTAGCAGCACATCTGTTTTCAACATTGATAATAATAAGAAATAATTTTTGAGAGGAAAAATGAAATGACACTGAAGACTGGTTTAATGACTGCTGAACATTCATCTTTGAATCACAGGAATAAACTACATTTTAAAATGTACTGAAATAGAAAACCATTATTTTGAATTGTAATAATATTTCACAATATTGTTTTTACTGGAGTTTTGTTCAAATCAATGCTGCCTTGGTGAGCAGAAGAGACTTCTCTCAAGAACATTAAAAACTTACCGACCCCAAACTTTTAAACGGTAGTGTAATCTTAATAGGATATTGTACAAAACTAGTTTTCTCATAAGGGTTTTAAAGATGTTTCCCTGTTCGTATCTTTTCTGCAGATTGATTGTGTGAGCCGCCAATATGCCTTATCATTTTTCCTGACAAAGCAAACTCTGGAAAATTACAGGAATGGATGTTTGCAATCAATACAGCCAGCAGATACGAGTATAACCCATAATAAATTTCCTCTCACTTGAACGAGAAGGGAAGACATTAATGTTTGAATATGGAATATTAAATTGAAGCCAACAGATGCACTCATCCGCCAACAGTATTCTGACAGGTGTTTTGACAGGAAAAGAATATGGATATGCTCATAAAAACCCCTTAGTGACAATGAAATTGGTTTGGAGGACATTCTCACTTGAAGTCCTCTAGATTAATCCACTTATTATTATAATTTACAGTAAACTTTTGGTTGACTTGCTTCAGACAGTTAAATAAGATCTCATAATATCATATTGCAATTATATATGTGCACAAGATTCACGTAACTATAATAGATCAACCAAAAATGTATATTCTGTCCACACTAAGGTGACCAGATTTCTGAAACCGGGGACATTTACTAGTTTAGTGGTGAAAACTTAAAGGTGTAGTGTGTAATATTTAGGAGGATCTATTGACAGAAATACAATATAATATACACAAATATGTTTTCAGAGGTGTAAAAAGACCTTACAAAATGAACCATTATGTTGTTATTACCTTAGGAGGAGCAATTTCTATCCACATACACCACGGGTCCCCTTACATGAAAGTCGCTATTTTGCACCGCCATGTTTCTACAGTAACCCAAAACGGACAAACTGCTCTACAGAGCGTGTTCGTCACTAAACTTGCGAATAAAACATTGACACAATGATGAACAAGTAACAATAATGTTCGCAATAACATATCGGTTTACTGAATAATTAAGTTAAAAAAATTCCTTAAAGAAACCTCATCGCTTGACTGGCTACTCTCTGCTGTCTCAAGACGATAACATCTTTGTCCTGTGTCGGCCATGTGCAATTCGCAACCTCACCACTAAATGCCTCTAAAATTTACACACTGCACCTTTAATTGCCGATTTTTCCGCAACACGCTGAACTGCACATTACACGTTTTCTCCCCATAGATTGTAGAAAACGCTAAATGTGGCTTAATGGACAAAGACATTGATATAAAAAGCCCAAATTTGGTATATCTAAATATAGGCTATAGGCTACTATATACAGGTAAGCAGATCCCAGAATATGAATGTGCGCTGAATTGCACGTTAAGCATTCTCCTCCCATAGAAAACCATTATAAAGGAAACATTTAATACGGCTTAATGGAGGAAGACATTGATATAAAAAGACCAAATCTGGTATATTATTAAAAGTATATACTGTGTACAGGCAAGCAGATGAGCCCAGAATATGAATGCAATGCACAAAGCTTACGTTAATCGTTTTCTCCCCACAAAAAAACTAAACAAAACTGTTAGGCCTATACAGAAAATGCTTAATATTGCTTAATGGGGAAGTCATGGCCTAATGTTTAGAGAGTCGGACTTGTAACCCAAAGGTTGAGGGTTCGAGTCTCAGTACAAGCAGGGATTGTGTGTGGGGGGAGTGAATGACCAGCACACTCTTCCACCTTCAATACCACAACTGAGATGAGACCCTTGGGCATAGCACCAAACCCCCAACTGCTCCCCGGGTGCGACAGCAAAAAAAAAATGGCTGCCCACTGTTTTACTACATTAAGCCTGAGCAATGACCATATTTCTTTATACTTGAGTCCAAGTTCAAAATAAAACTATGTACCTCTCCATTGTGAATGTACAGAGCTGGGACCACTGCAAGCTGTAAAGTAAACAGGAAGTGTTTGTCTGAACTCAACAGATTTTGCGAGAGAACACAAATGTTTTGCCAGCGAATGCAAAGTTTCTCGGGGGAATGCAAAAGTTGTGAGATTTTTTTTTCTCCCATCCCATTTTTTTCCCCACCACTATGTCCCTTTAGGGGCTCCATAGCTTTCTGTAAATGTACTAATTAAAACATATATTTTGTTGATTATTTTTATACTTTCACCCATGTAGGCTAGTTAAGCAAGATGTGTGTGTGTTTGTGTGTGGAAATTACTGGGTTGTGACAGTGGAAATTTTCGAGAACATTTTAAAGGTGCATAGGTAATTGTCTTCAGAAACATTTTTTGTTATGCTGGTTGAAAGTCTCTTCACATCCCGACAGCAATCATTAAGTGGTCTAAACGTATTTATATATTCTGTGGAAGGCGTAGGACCAAGAAATGTTCGTCCAATCAAAATATTCGGTCTGAACATTATGAGAGGCCTTCCTACCTGCCTGTCAACATATGCATTTGCATACCTCTAGGCACCCGGTTCGCGCAGACAGGATACATCAGCGTGTTCACATACACTGTGTGCAGACAGAGGGAGAATGGCAGGAAAACAACCCGACCTTCCTTCCTGGTATTGTAGTACTGTTGGTAACTGTACTATAAAGTTTTCTCACTGGTGAATGACACATGATGTATTGTAGTAATGTTGTCTCTGGTCGTCGGGTCTGTTCAGGGGGCGAGGCTTTGGATGGCGATTTACATGGAGGGAAGTAGGCTTTCAGTGCTATCAGGCTAAAGTTAGCATTTTCCAAGATGTCCTATTGCACCTTTAAATTGTGTGCAAAATTATCCCACACTCTGTTCAGACCCTGTAGTACATACAAACAGTATTACTTTAATGTAACATTAACAGTTTAGTATGTAACTACCTTGTAGCCGATAACGTTATCTCTTTTGATGATTCATGATAATGCTCTGCTCTCCTCCAGGTTCCGTTCTTCATGGCTAAAGTATCGCCTTGCAACCAAGTAATCGGTGTAGTTTTCAGCACTTTCTGTTTGCGCCCTCAGTTAATTAAAGGCACTTCAGGATGGTTACAAAACGAAACTGAACACCTGAATCCCTTCAGGAAGGGCTTTTCCACAAGTCCGTTAGTGAACGGTACATCATGGGCAGGTCAAGAAAGTAATTTTGTCATTTATGATCATATGACTAAGGGTAGCGCCTTCACGCGATTCATTTTAAAACTTGGCAGGAGAGTTTGCGTTAATGTGTCAACAGAATAATTCAAGTTGTATTGTTGTGATATATTACACACATTTTCGTTATACATTTCATATAATTTAAATAAGTTTCATAGGTAAGAAACTGTATCTACATTATGTCACTATAACTGCAGGGTTTAAAGAAAAGACGGCAAGATAATAATGTTAAAAGCAGAGAGGGAACAAACACATATAAAGCATATTTAAAAAACTTAATTATAAATTAATATTTATTTGCTACACATTAAGAGCAATAAGATAGGATATTTCTGTTGTTGCTGCGTTGTCATGGTAATATTCCCAGTGAAGATAATGAGGAAATTACATTGTCTTTCATGCTCCCTTCACCAAGTGCATTCCAAAGAGCTTCATTAATGCCCTACTCCCTCCAAAGTTTGCACTTCAAGGGCTATGCCCTTCCTAGTGAGTAGGGCAAAAAGATGCTCGCTTCTGTTTGGAATTTGCCCAATTACTACTAGGGTTGCAAAGGGGTGGAACATTTCCGGAAACTTTCCAAAAAATCCTGGAAAGTTTCCAAAAATTTCAGGAATGTTTCAGAAATTTACTGGAAATTTTCCACCTTTTTGCAACCCTAATTACTACACAATTGCCCTGGTAACTAGCAGGTTATGATGGTTGGACTTTTTGCAGCATATCTGTGGGCTGTTTTAAATGTGCCGTACAACAGGGACATTTCTGGGGACCAAAAACCAGGACTGTCTGGTCATCCTAGTAGTCCACACTATTGGATGATACTGTACTGATTGTTAAAAGAACATGCTGTAGTTACAGTATTTTATCTGCCGCTTTAAAGTCAGTGTTTTATTGGTCTTTAGCTTGAAAAAAATAGTTTTGAAAGTGATTTCAAATAAAGCTTCTCACTGTTGTTATCGTTATAGCTATGATGTGGACTTCCCTATTTTCATCGAATTGAAACAGTTATTAAAATTGGGCGTGAATGGCCATTCATGGATAATAATTATAAAGTTTTCCTCACAGAGGAGTGACATCATGGACCCTTTTCACAGACTGTGATGACACGTTTCCACAGTTATTAACATTGTAAATCACATTTTTTAAGGGTCCAATGGAATCCTATTTTTTAACCACTTTGTCAGCTCTTGAACAGGAGTCACAGGACAGATAGCCACTCAGATTTCCCCTGAGCTTGAGCATTTAAAGCAGATCTGCAGTGCACGTTTAATAAACAGAACGCTATGGTCCATTGGTGTGGACACTACCGTTATCATACTTGGTGTAAAAGTACCTTAATGATGTGCCTCTATGTTTTTGGTCTCCTCTCTCTCCAAACACATTAAACTAAGAACAGCAGGTGCTCCTCATAAACTCACCCAGATCCTCAGTGGCAGTTCGCCCTCACGCCAGGTCTGATGTATTAAGGCTGAGGAACAGAGTGTTTTCTACTGTCGTAGGTGGGTGAGCGAAGAACATGGACATATGTTACTATGTGCGACATAGTAACATATGTATGAAGAACATATTTTACTGCTATTAATAATGACAAGTCTGAGGGAACACTCCTTTACTGCTTAGATTTAGGGCACGGATTGATTTTTAATAGTGGAGCTTTTCTTTGTATCCAAAAGGAAGAATATGATATTAATGAACAGTCATTTCAGAGGGCTTCAGTGAAATCTGGTCTTCAAAGCCGTTCCTTGCTTCCTCATTACTTATGTTCCTCGGGTTTATTATAATGTGTTAAATGTGCATTGACACTTCATTAAAGTGTGATAAAACTCTCATGTAGCCAAGAAGAGGTAAGACGGTGGTTTGAGGATTTAATCAGCTCAAGTCCTCGGCTTATTAAGGGCCACAAACCACCCAGCCTAATATTAATTATATTAAATGAACACTATGTCGAGTTTAGCTCTATGGACACCATCTTTGAGAACAATATCAGGAAGAGAAATCCACTGACAAGTGTACTGTTGGCAAATGCATTAAAAATACACTGCTAAAAGGGCGATTAAGGTATCTTTACAGCTCAAAACACACATTTCTGTATGAAACAAATAATGTAAACACTTTAACAAAACTACAAGTTGCGCATTTTTGTTTTTAAACGCTCTGCAATGTCTTGCCCATAGACTTCCACTGTAACTGCATTACTGGAAACTATTGTCTATAGTAACAGCATGTCACAGATGAGGTACACAGAGCTGGTTTCGAAATTCCTTTAAGTTATTTAATATTTCATTTTTATCTACTGTTACACTAAGTACTTATAAAAGTGGAAATGAACTTTCATAGTGGGCATTTGAGAAATATGAGTGATAAACAGTGTTGATTCACTCGCAAACTCACTAAATCACTAACACCGAAAATAGTGTTGCCAACATATTGTCTTTCTTTTTAGAAAAATATTTGAAGTAACCCATTGACCATGACAACTGATGACATTATAAACAAAAAACTAAATGCTACATACAAAAAAAAGAAGACAATAGTTACTGCTTGACTAAATTAAGTCATAAAAGGCATTTGAGATGCAATCAGTTTACTTTTGGCTCATTGACATATGACTTCATTGGATCTGTTGTAAAAATAAATGAATTTTAATGCCAAACTAAAGTGTCACACACTATTACACACATATCGATTCAGCTTCAACATAGGCACATTAAAACACTAGAGAATGACTGTACACAACATGCATATCAAGATGAATAGACTCGCAGTTCAACTTCAAGTGTTTTGTATTACAGACATTTTAATTAACAGAGCAACAGATTCAGTGAAAAATATGTTCCAATGAAATGCTGAAAGTGGACTGATTGTGTTTATATATCAGCATTAAAAAAACATTAAGATGGGCAAAATCTCCACAGGAAAGTTATCTAGCCGTTAGCGTCCTTGATGTAGCAATTCTATTAGCATGAATACAGGTCAGTTGGCAGCCCTAACTGAAATATGATTGCGATATACTGCATAATGCAGTTTGAATATAAATTTAATGAAAGCTTTGTTGATTTGACGTTGCATACTGGCAGTAGTTCTAACCCGTTTTTGGCCAATGGGTAGTTAGTAATTTGGCTCGCCTATGTCAGGTCAGCTCTGAGGCTGAGAGAGCTGTTCAGTTCAGGGCGGCTCTGCTGAGAACTACTGGCAGATCTGGGCCAGCTGTGTCCATGAATACCATAGACCTCATTTCTCTATTTTATCGCACAGGCCATCAAAAACACTTGAAGTGTGTGGTAAGCGTATGGAGAGTTAAGGTAAAATATATAGCAGTGTCACTGTCTAGTCAATGCGAGAGTTCTCTTAAAGAAACGGTTCACCTAAAAATGATATTTTTGACTCTAATTTTGTTCCAGACCACTACGCTACATTATTTTTTTCCACAATACAGAATTTAAAGAATTTTCGTGCAGCCCAATCAATGAGAAGTGACTATATCAACTTTAAAAAAAAATAATAATTAAAAAACATTGTATACAGTGCACTTGTAATTTTCAGAGTCTGTTTTTAAGTATTTCCTGTTGAAACGTGAAGATTGAGTGCAAAATGGGACCAATTTTCTTCTCTGTTTTCCTAGACAAGAAAGACTATACATTGTATATTGGTTAAAATTTTTTATTTAGCCAACTTTAAGCAGTATGCTATCATGCAGACCCAAGCTAAAATACATTTGGGTTTTGATTAAATGAAGTATATTACACTGCTTTTATTCTATGGTGTTTCTTTTGTTCTTTTTGGAGTTTGATACAGTAGCTGTGGACATGCTGTAGGCTAATGTAAACGTGACATGAAATCACATGAGGGTGAGTAAGTAATATTTTCTCTTAAATGCATTAGAATTTTTGTGTCTGAGATTTTTGTGCTGCATGGATGATGTATTTGTGTAGGCCAAAACCAGGAAACGAGTTAGCATTTTAGCACCCAAAGTCAATACCTGAATTAAGGTCTGTGGTTGACACAAAGATATTTTACCCACACATTTTATTCTATGACATAAAATACATGAGTAATAAGCACTTGTGATTTTGTTTTAAAGCTTTTACTTGTCTTGAAAAAAAGCAGTTGCTAACAAGTGGATAAATGGGACTACAGAAGTTGTCAAACAACCAACAACATCATGCCGAACAGGTAAAGGCATCGACTCTCTAGTCCACTTTTACAGCCTTATTAGGTGTATAATCGTGCTTTGCAAACGATTCTAACTCAGTCTTTCAGGATTTTTTTTTGTTTTTTAGACTTAAAGATTTAAATAGTGTTGTAGAAGTTATGCATAACCAACATTTAGCTTTTTACTTCTGGAAATTGTATTAAGTCTTCAGAATATATTAAAATTGTGTTCATCTGTAAAAATTACAAGAATGAAAAAAATGTGTAAGAATCACAAACTTTTGTTGGTCACAGAGGTTATTTTCTGCCATAATCCAAAAGCCAATGGAAAACTCTATTTGTTTTTTGTTTTTGTTTTTGTCAATGGAACCAAAGCGATGCCAACTTCCAGGCTGGCCTTCAAAAATACATCATCACTGCATCACAGTGTTAGCTTACCAAATCTGACTGCTTCCTTTAGATTCCCACAGTGCATTAAGATACATATAAAAATACCTCAGCCAAAACTTCTAATTTCGCTAATTTCCTTTCATATCACATCCTAAGCATTCTTGGATAAGCACCGAGGTAAACTAGCACTTGTAAACATTATTCATTAACGCTCTTGCTGATGTTATTAATTGTGTGCCAGCCGTTAGCTGTGCTAGTTGAGTTTGTGTCTATACAGTGGGTGGGCTGGATGTTAAAAACTCCCATCCTTCTCAACCATGAAATATTTAGTTATCTAATTAGAGAGAAGCTTAGTGGTTGGATGGAGGCCTTATTTCTCACAGCACGGTGGCGTTCGTCTGATTAGGTGCTTCCTGTCGTTCTTTACTCGGCTCACGCTGATACCGCTGCACTTGACGGGAGGAAAACACACCTGACAGGGGTTTCACGGAGGGGACATGGTGTGCTTGAGGATGGATGTGTGTGGGTATGTTGGGTGGGGGATGAGCGGTCGTGCTCCAGTTGGCACACCTTGCATCGCATTACATTTCCGCCCACGTCGAAAAGCCACCCGAGGGGAAAACCGAAGGCGAGCATGGAGGGGAAAAAAGAGCGCGAGAACAAACGACTGGGTTGTTTAGATCCGGCTGACGGCCTCAACATATCAACTTTGCGGTGTCTGATCTAAATGCGAAGAAAAATGGGGAGGCCTCATGCAACCCTTATTACTCTGTCACTTACCATTAAACATGAATAAACAGCTTGGGCTCCCCACATCACCCAGGCATTTTATTTCACTGGCTTTTTAATGAGAGTAAAATTGCATCCATTGCCGAATGTGCCTCAGTAATTTCAAGTGCATTAAAAAGAGGAGAAACACTCTTTGAATCTGTTCTGCAATGTTCCCTGCACATAGGAATTATTTGATTATGAAAAGTTGCTCAAATGTTTACAGAATAAAATTCGATTTTGGATGGGCTGCTGACGCAGAAAGTTGTCTTTGATCAGCGATGAGATGTTTGCTGTTGGTTCAGCTGGTGTGTATCAAAATCAAGCTGCTCTGGGATTAACACGTACCTTAGCTATAATCAAATTATGGTCAACAAAACTGGGTATCGACATGCTATGATGCAGCTGGGAGTGCGTGAACATAAATTAAATGAGTCTTAAAAGTAGACTGCAAATTCATATAACCGTTCTTATGGAAACTATCATATTGACAGTTTTTGTAAGAATAATTTTACAAATTATTTACACACAAAAACAGCCCAATTCATGAATGAGAACCATTTTTGCACAGCTTTTTTGTTTTAGTTTTGTTTTAAATATAAATTTGAGCTTGTACATTTTTCCATTGGGTTCCAATTTCAAATCCTTTATGCCGAAAAAACTTAGTATAGTGACTGTGGACAATATAGAATAGCAGAATAGCATACAAACAAACTACAATTTCTCCAGTATGTAGTATGCAAATGCATGAAAGCGTAAACATGCACAACATACAGCAGAGCATTGCATGCCATCCCATGCTGTATCCCAGAATGCAATGTGCTCAAATTGACCATCAGTTTCCAGTGTGACAAAGAAAAATGTAATCAAAATGCTGTTTTAATTTTCTAATTGATAACTGGACATCAGTGCAACATATGATGACAACAGTGTAGCATATAACTAAAAAGTCAAAATGTAAAATGTAAACAATTGAATTCTTAGTACACATTTATGGTCTCTCGAGAATCTCCAGTGGATAAATTCAAGTCTCACCCTACAATATTTTCTCATTGCATATCTTGTTTCACTGATGAATGAAGATATCATTCAGAGGTAAATGCATTGTGATTCTGTTCATTGCAATGTGATCTTGAATTTTGCAATACTTTAAAAAACAGTAGACTGTTTATAGCAAGTGGTAAGTTAGTATTACATTCTGAAATTATGTACATTTGTACTGGCAGATACAGGTGTATTCTAGGAAGGCATGTAGTCCAATCCTGAAACCATCTTAATCAGAGAATGTTTTCTTGGATGGAACTACATCCTGCTTGTCAGCTTGTCACCGTGGCCGCATATCTTTGTTTTGCCACATCGTTTGACGTGCTTCATGCAGAAGCAAAGTTAGCTGTTCAACAGTTTGTTTGGGTGCATTATTAAAAACAAATCTCTCCCTATTGACAGACCCTAGCAATAAAACAATGCACTCTGCACGGCTTAGCAGAGTAACGCTACAGCATCCAGAAGTAGAGAGAGAGAGAGCAAACAGTAAACAAAAGTGACTGTTTGCTTGTGTATATTACAGAAATGCACTTCAGATAAAGGGTTCAGATGGACGTTTGTTATCATCGAGGACTACAGCAATGTTAACGGCGCTGAAATAAAATAAAACTGACATTTCCAAGCATAAAGTCCTTGACAAAAACATGAAGATGTGCACTAATGGGATTGAAAGGCAATGCTTGTGTTTGTTGAATTAGTCATGTTTATTTACAAAAAAAGTTTTATGGTTTGTTCCATCTAAACAGGTTAAAACCAACATGAAATTGAAATTTTGCATTTATGGTCTATACTGTGTGATTCCAAAGAATAACACTGCACATTCAGATTCGGATCTAATATGAACGCTTACATTTTACAATCAAATCTATTTCCAAGTCACACCCTACAGTATTTTCTCATTACATATCTTATTTAATTCATAATACGTCATATTACAGAAGTAAAATGGGTTGTGAACGCCGTTTGTTGTAATATGATCACACTTCTTGCAATATTCAGGTTCCCTATCGATACTTCACTCGTACTGCATCTGTTTAAGACGCATGGGAAATCTCCTTTTTCTCCGATGACTGAAGCCTTTCAATAACGCAGTGTAACTGCACGGCCATTGGTTCGTGCAGTAAATAAAAAACGAACCAATGGCTCGGCAGCGGAGAATGGGCGGGGTCATCTGGCTATACAAGCGGCACATCGCCATAGGATCCTCAGATTGTTCTCCTTCAGCGACGACTACCAGATCTTCGCTCTTCGAGACTACAAAGCCTTCGCCGTGATCAAGCCTCGCAGCGGATCGAGAGACTCCTTCCTGCTCAGCCATTCTCGCCGCTTCACACCGCCCTCGCGCTGCAGCAGCGACGGTCTCCGGTTCCCTGCCGCTATACGGCGACATAAAAGAGCAAATTTCAGAGCAAATTTTCTGCGTTGTTTCAAATGCTGCACCGTTACTGTCGCTCGTGCAGGGCCCCCCTGTACGCCGCTGACGGTTACGACGAGTGTTTTATAATTTTGTTCAGTGTATATATATATATATATATATATATATGTTTGGTGGTTAATAGCCTATCATGACTCGTGATTTGTCTTTATTGTGTCACGCCCTTGAGGTGTAAACAGCGTGTTTAATTATAATGGAAGCATTCTAGTTTTGCCACATCGCGTTGTGCCACACACTTGCCGTGTCGACATGCAGCGTTTCACTTGAGGAGAGATCGTTCGGTCGGTCTCTAGAGCCCCTTGCTTCTCCTCAGCCTGGCTGCATTCAACCTGTTCCTCTCACCTCTTTCTGTAGCCTTTGGCATCACTCAAACGCCGCTGAATAACTAACTCACTCTTCACCTTTATTCATGAGGCGTTTCATCTCTTCTCTTCATGTGTCAGTTTCTTCACAGCTGTCTGGACAGGTTTTATGGAAGTCCAGGGTCTCACAGACAGCTCTGGCTGAAATATTTTTCACTGTGTGTTGTTGGGAGCGTTGTAATGAATAGTGCCATTCAAAACCAAAATGCCATAAAGGAAAGAGATGAGAGCTGGAGAGATTGAAATGGCCCAGGTGACCGACTCCAGACTGCTCTGTCCTTGCAAAACTTTACCGTGGTAAGCATAGTTTCTGCTCAAATACACTTTACATAAAGTACTGTGGTGGTGCCATGGTATATCAGACTTTAATGCTATGAATTATGATACTCTGACCGTGCTCATGTACACAAACACAAAAAAAGGTATTCTTAGAAGTACTTTGGAGAGCCATGTAAATAAGTATTATCATGGTACTGTCACAGTACTTTTTCAAAAGGAAATGTACATGGCACTCCATTGTGCTTTGACCATGTAAGCACCATTTCTATGGTACTGTGATAGCTGATACCTTGGTACTTTAATATATACCATGTTTTTTGAATGATTACAATACTTAAAGTGCTATCATGATTACTTATATAAATATAATATTTATATAATAAAAAATTATATAAATACCATAGTGTATATCAAAATGACATGGTATTACCACCATCACTGTACCATTGCACTGCCCGAGTACCCTCTTAAAAGGGTATTTAGATGGTACCCGAAGGTACACCATTTCCGAAGAATACCATGGAATTTCAATGGTAAGCATGATACACTAATAATTGATACCATGATATACCATGTTTCTGAATGATTATCATATTGATGTACCATGGTTAACTTGCAAAATATACAGAAAGTTACAATGGTACTACCATGGTATTTTTTAAATACCTTGGAGTACCATGTAAATGCCATGGTTCATAAATTTCAGTATATATTAAGTACTATAAGTACTGTGGTATTGCCACAGACAGTATTTACACTTCAAAGTTCATCAGAAAATGCCATGGTATTAGGATGATACAAATCAGGGTTATTTTCGTTAACTAAAACCAAAACTATTAAAACAATTTTTTAATTGAAATAAATCTGAAATAAAATAAAATCTAAATAGTAGATGAAAAATATAAAACGAAACTAAAACTTAAACTAAAGCTAATTCAAACTAAATAATACTAAAACATCACTGTTCTAAACAAATACAATATATCCATGGTGCATATCCTAAAACATGGTATTACTGTACTACAGTAAACCACTAAACATGTTCGTACTTGTTTTTTTTTGTTTGTTTATTTTGTAAAGAAGGGCTGCTAACTGTCTTCTTGAATGAAAACTGGTTTGTTGAAATCTTGCATTATTAAGAAAAACATCTTTTGTTCCACAATGAGTTTTAATCAATACGAGATAAAATCTAAATGTTGGTGTTATTCATGTAAAAGCCACAACAACATGGCTAAAGATATGAATTTACATTCCTAAAAAATTCTCCAAACCATCTATAAGTAAAATACAATAATGCTGCTTTAATTACCCACAGATTATGTCACATCTGGCTCTAATGTATAACTTTGCAACAGGCAAAATTAATGCTTCTTTATTGCAACAAGAACAAAAAAACATCATATCTAGGTCTTGTTGTTATTCTGTAACTATGGCCTAGTTATGGCAAAATGGCCTATTTGTGTACGGCAATATGTCACTCGAAATGGCTGTTTTATTTTAAACAATGCGTCTCGGTCCCTGGGCGTACTATTATCAGTGAGCGGAGTCTTCGGGGAACGCTCGACATGACGGCGCGTGGGAGGCCAACTCCAGCTCCACTCATCTGTCACCTCATAAGGGTTTCCATGGGAACCAAAGAGCGCATAGCAAAGTAATGAGGCAGCCCATAATTGTTCACCGTGACCTTGCTGATCCCATAAAGGTTGTATCCCTTGCCTCGGCGCTATGTGTCTGCGCAAATGTTAATGCGAAACCATCTGAGATGGATAAGATGCAGTCCCATGTTTAGGCTGTTTGAGTGAGGCTGGACTTAATCGGTTTTACAATCTAGCCGATATATAGAGTATCATCCAGGGGATGAATCATCACGCTTACGTCCGCCATAACCCGATTAACACGGGGGCTCGAACGCTGCAATTTTGCAATTACACACAGACGCCGACAGCCTCTCGGTCTTATTTATCCGTATTCGCTCTTCTGATTGACTTGTTTTCTTCAGACTATCAGCTCCTTCCTTCATAACTGTCGCCGGATGCTGGACTTGTCACTGTCTCTGTCTGTGTTTACCTGTCTCTCTCGAGACATGACAGGTGGCTGAAATGCACTGTGGGAACAGCCATTAGTTACTTGCTAAACTGTCGTCAGCTCTCTCCGGATTGAATTTGGGAAAGATGATTTAAGGTGAAATGGGATGCTGTGTTTTCTGTCAGAATTACATGGATTTGCTGCAGGTTGCTTGCAACACTTTAGCAACTAGGAAGCCATCATTTTAGATATGGTTCAAGTGCTCGCATAAGGCTTTTTGCACGCTAAAAAGGGTCATCATCGTTTTTCTTGTGTGTGTGTGTTTGTGTCTTTTTCATATTTTGGCCAAGAGCGGCTGTTCGTCAATAGTGCATGAAACTTCTGCGCTAACCAAATTAGGGCACATTTAAAATGATTGCAGTGTATTTGCCAAGACTTCATATTTGTTTATCCAGAATAATTGCTTCTAATGATGATGTTTCCACAGTTGTTGAAGCAACTGGAAGTTTTTGAAATGTAAATTCATGCACATGAGTCTTATGGGCATATGTTTTCAGGAGAAGCGTTTTCTCTGTGACTAACTAATATCTTCAAAGAGTCAGAATGTACCTGCTGTTCAGAACATCTTATATAATAAGACACAGAGCGTTTGGGGGTCATGAATCTCAATACATCTGACAGTAGCCAAAATACTATGGAAGTCAATTGGGACCAGAAACTGTTTGGTTTCCAACATTCTTCAAAATATCTTCTTTTGTGCTCAACAGAAGAAAGAAACTCATACAGTTTAGAAACAACATGAGGGTGAGTAAATGATGATAAAACTTTTTTGGGGGAAGTAACCCTTTAATGAGATTGATTGATTGATTGATTGATTTTATTGTATTTTATTTTCCTGTGGGACCCTTTATTATCACACTTGTTTTTCTTCATACTAAGAAAAAGACCCTAGTAATCTCAGATGCTGTCAGTAGTCAGTAGTAAATAGTACATAAAAAATCAGTAAAAACTGCAATATTGTCAAAAAGTATTACAATTAAAAATAACTGTAAAATAAATCATTCTAATATGCTGATTTGCTGCTGAAAACAGTTAATGTTTTGTGGAAACGGTGCCGAATAAATGAATATAAAGTTTAAAAGAGCAGCATTTATTCGAAATAGAAATGTTTAATAACATGTATAAATGTCTTTACTGGCATTTTCGATCAATTTAAAGCGTCCTTGCTCAATAAAAGTATTAATTTATTTTTAAAAAATCTTACTGACCCCAAACTTATATGACAACAATTGACTCTTGAGTTCATTTTAATTTAAGAGAGAAACATCCGTGATAAAAGCGATACTGAGAACCCCATGTCTTCTACGCTGCAAAAGAGCAAACTTTGTGCAATAAAACTTTCCTTTGGAGTAAAACTGACTCATCTGATGTGCATTTTTAAAAGGAAAGTCTGACAATGTCACTCTGCGTCCTTGACTTACAAAAGAACAGTGTCTTCTGACAGTCTATTTTTTTAGATTACGAGTAAGAGTGTGATAAAGCCTCATAAATTAAAGCTACAACAGAGATCTTCACAGATTTCTTAGCATGAATGTCAGAAATGGAAGGATTACTTTGTACTTCAAGGAAAGTGTTCCCGTCAGAGTGTTTTGGGAATCAACACTCCTCGCCTCCCTTTTGTTATGCTATTGTACTCTTGCTTGTGGCATACCGACTTATATTGGTTTAAATTAAACCTGAATTAGGAATAGATTGTTTTACATTTTCTCAAGAACATGTGCGTCTGTAAACATAGTTTATTATAAGAATGATTATGTAAAATGAAATGAGTAAGAAGCCATACAAATTGAGAAGCAGATGGGATGAGAATACTAACCTTAAGTATGAGCAACAGTAATAGTGACACTTGGTTTGGCAAACACCACTGGCTAACCGTTAGGTTACACAGTTAGCATGTGAACCGTTACAACCTTTTACTAATAGAGACAGAAAATCAATTGGGTGCTTTACCTGACTCCATAAACTGGTGAGTAATGAAGCGAAAGGCTGAAATAGCGGATACCGTGGTACATTTATATAAACTATGTTTTTGAACGATTGCAATATTCATGTTCATGAATAGCACAAAACGTATACAATGGTGTTCTTAGAAAAACTTTGGAACAGCATGTAAATACCATGTTTTATATCAGATTACATGGTACTCCAAGGTACTTTAACACCTTCATATAGAATACCATGGGATTTCCATGGTAAGCATGATACACTAACCATGATATATACCCTGTTTCTTAATGATTACCAATTGATGCACCATGGTTAACTTATATTCATAAATAAATACAATACTGAAAGTTACCAAGGTAGTACCATGATATTTTTAAGTACCCTTAGTTCCGTGGTACTGCCACAGTATTTGCACTTAAAGGTTCATCAGAAAATACCATGGTATTAGGATGGTACATGTCCAAATCAGGATTGTTAACTATCATAAACTATTAAAACATTTTTGTTAATTGAAATAAAGCTGAAATAAAAGAAAATATAAATATTAGATGGAAATTGCCTTGGCAACTAACTGAAACAAGCAGTAAAATTACTAACTGGAAATAAAACAAAATAAAAAATTTTATACAAAAATTAATTAAACCTAAACAGTAATATAAAACATGACAAAGGCAGATTGCAAAATTACTAAAAATGTAACAAATTAAATTAAATCTGAAAGTATACAAATTAAATCCATTAAATTTAAGAAAAACTATAATACCATATAAATATTACTAAAACAACACTGGTCCAAACAAATACAGCATATCCATGGTATACTGTATATCCAGAAACATGGTACATCCAGCAACAGTAATAGTGACGCTTGGTTTGGCAAACACCACTCTGGCTAACCTAACAGTTAACGTTAAACACAGTTAGCATGTGAACCGTTACAACCTTTTACTAATGGAGACAGAAAATCAATAGCGTGCTTTAGCCGACTTCAGTAACTGGTGAGTGTTGAAGTGAAAGGCTGAAATAAATGGGTTTTAAAAGAGAAAATTGCTAATATGATGTTTGCTAAAACATACAAGGAGCTTAACTGCACAACTGGCTTAAGAGTTAGCATGACATCAATAGCAATACAAGGCTTGTTGGAACCATAACCATTTTGAGCAAAGGTTGGTTGGTTCTTGACTGTTTATTGTTTTTTCTCCATTAATATCAGTCACAAAAATGACAAAAAGGCCAAGATATCTGCTTGGTTGGCTTGGTTTGTTGTAGTAGGCGCTTTACATGGCACAAATCAGTACTTTGTGTGTCTGTGGGAGATATTGACAGTGGCAGAGTATATACCGGTGTCATATCTATCACTCTTGAAGCACTCTTGGGAGTCGTACACCCAGCACTCATGAGGCCAGAGTCTATTTTCAGGTCTCATTCCATCTTGGTCTGGCCGCGGCTGAGATTTGTACCAATTAAGGTGATAAAGACAACAGGCTGCCATATTTCTCTCCACACCAAGGCTGGAAAATTGGGGTGGAAAGATCGGGCCAGCGAGAATCCTTGAGAGACCGCTATGATGAATACTCTTCTTCCTCCACAGGGCAGTGCTGGGTTGCAATATGGCATGCTGACCTTTCTCATAAGATCGTTTTGCTGGTAAGATTCATTTACTAAAATCCCAGTATACGCATTAATGCTGCATGGGGGCACATTTTCACTTCTTATTGCCTGCTCTTCGAGTGGACTCAGCTGGTGAGCTTTTCTATCCACTCAGTTAGGGCTTAATTCGAAGTGTTATCAGTGCTCCAGTAACCGGTTTGTGGCCAGAAATATGAAGCGGACACATGCAGTGATGGATGTGTTTTTGTGAATTTAAAGAGCTCGGCGTGCTGTCAATGGTTTGAAATCGCTCTTTCACGCTGCTGTCCTTGACCTGGCTTATATTTTCATTAGGAGCCTCTTGACAAAAGGCACTGTAAACGAAATAAAGCCTGAGCTGCTGATCTGATACTGATGAAAGGTGAATGAGTCATCGTCAGAACGGACCTTGCTAGAAAGTCACCCAAGAACTGAGTGGTGCCATGCAGAAAATCCAATGAAAATACTGAATGATACATCTCCCTTTCATTTATTTAATGTGTAGAAATACAATGTTCGAAATAGTGTTCTTTGCATGAAATACATACATAAAATTGTTCATTGTCTGCTTTCAAACACCATTTGACCGTTATTTCTAAATGTAGAATAACATTTAAGATTATACTGTTCGTTATACTGCAACATTGCAACAGTGTTGGGAAGGTTGCTTTGGAAATGTAATAGGTTACAGATTACAAGTTACCCTATTTAAAATGTAATAAGTAGTGTAACTATATCAGTTACTTTATCAAAGTAATAACTGATTGCATTTGATTACTTTTCTACATTTTTAACGAATGTTTTCAACTGTTCAACATTTTAAACCAGGCAGGGTTAACCTTATAGTAGTACTTAACACTGACTACTGTCAGACTTTTAAAATCCTTTATCACTTGAATTAAGATTATAATAATTTAATGTTAAAGTACAGCGTCCACAAAATCAGACTTTAGCACCTCTTTTTACTTTGAGATCATTCTGAGGTTAAATAAAGATTGAAAATCATAACAAGAAATAGTAAATATTAATACAAGAAGTATTCAGATGTAACCCCTTTGTAATAGTTAACATTTGCATAAGTAACTTTAATTTATTTACACAACAGGGTAACACTTTTTAAGGTGTCCTTGCTGCACGTTACAGGTACTTACTATTATAATAACAATAAATTATGCATAATTACATGCAAGTAACCCTAAGCCAAACCCTAATCCTAACCCTAACAATATAGTAAGTACATGTATAGTTAATTAAAGGGGTCATATGATGCGATTTCAATTTTATACATCAACTTAGTGCTGTGGATCGCCGGATCGGCTTTCACCGTGGACGAAGCCCGGGGTCGTCACATGTGGTTGCCGCTCCTTCGTGGAATTCGCCGGGCGCGCCGTTCTCGACCCCGCCGCCTTTGCTCACTCTAGCCCGGCTCGCTCGAGGACCATACTAGACTGTTCCAGCTGCTAGGTAACACCACCAGCTACCCAGACGACACGCTCTGTGCGTTCTACGACGCAAGTTTAAACCCCGCGTGCAAAGCGCCGTCGTCCGAAGATGGTCCTCGAGCGGATTTCACCACCTTTGTGGAGTGGATAGTACCAGGATGATCTCGCCAGATCCACTCCGGACCCAGAGCCCAGCCCACCATCTCCCCGCTGTGAGGAGCAAAAGCCCGAGCCCACCGATGACGGAGAGCCAATTCCCGCTGCGATCTACGAGCCAGAGCAATGCCGAGCGACTGAGCAGAGGATCCACCACCTGCTCCGCCGCCATTGGTCGGCCCCCTGGAGTCGGCGGCCATTCTTCCTCCATGGCTTCTCCCTCCATCAGCTCCACCGTGAGTAGCCATCATGGCTGTGGCCTGGGTCCTGCTTGGCTCCTCCTGCTCCAAGCCCCTCCTGTCTCTTCCCTGGCTCCTCCCTCCATTGTATCCTCCCTGGACTCTGTCTGCCAGCCCCCTCCCGGGTGTTCGTCCTCCTCTTGAGCCTCCTCCTTAGTTCCCACCCATTCCCCCCCTCTGTTGTTCTACGGTGCGAGGACACACCTTCCTGGAGGTGGCGAAATGTCAGGATTGGACCTGTTTTGTCATGTGTTTCAGTTCCTGTTTTGCCTTATTCCTGTCCTCGTTTAGTTTGATTATGTTCCATTGATGTCACATGTGTTCCCCTGATTGCCCTGTGTTTAAAAGTCCTAGTCTGTTCAGTTTGTATTTGTCAGGTCTACTCGTTCTCTACGTGTGTTAGCTCAAGCTCCTATTGTGGATTATCGCCTGTGTTTCGTGATTAAAGACTTTTAAACGTTTCCTCATGACTCCAGCGTGTTCCCTCAACAGCGTGACGTGACAGTGATATTAATTATTGCATTATTTAAACACAATATTTACATGAAATATCTTTTCTTTTTTTTTTTTGCTTTATCATTTGTGTGTGTGTATTTAAATATTTGAAGCCTCTTATATTCAACCTTTATTTAATCAAAAATACAGTACATTTCTGCAACGTTATTACAATTTAAAAACATGAATATTAATTTATTCCGGTGATGCAAAGCTAAACATTTTTCCAGTCTTCAGTGTCATATGATCCTTTAGCAATCATTTTAATATGCTGATTTTAGAAACATTTACTAATGTATTTATTTAATTTAATTAATTAATTTATTTTTATTTTATTTTTTCAAAAGCCTTTCCATATTGCATTTCAGTCACCAGCTGACAAATTGCTTTCCAGTCCTCCACACTGACTAAAGCCTTGTTCGCACTGTCAGTACTTGGTCACTGCATGTCGCCAGTCATTGTACTGCTCAGTTTCTAGTAGGCGTTCCTTGTTCTGGTTGCCCTAGTAACAGTTGTGATTGTTACTTATTCTTCTGCTAAGATGTCTTTTCATGTCATTCCATGTTGGGATTGAATGTGATTAAATTTGTTATTTCAGTTTATTTGTACAGCTGATCACAAATGAGATGTATTGGCAGTTTAAATGTCATTCTCTGTTGACAATTCAGTTTCCTGTGCTGCCAAAAATCTGCCCACAACATTTTGGTGGAGGAAGCATCTTAGCAAATACATAGCATCACACAGGCAACAATCTACAGCACTCTAGCATTGTGGTAGAGTTATGCACAGGCACTCACATTTCCTTCAGAAAATGTACAGTTCTACTCTTATTTCTCGCTCGGATGTCAACAAACTCTTCATGCCACTGCACATGAGAGGCCGAACTGCTCATCCACAGTTATCTCAAAGCGGTATTTTCCAGGAAGTGCGGAGGATAAGTCATGGTGCCTCATCTTCCACTTTCACACCTGAGTTACACTCTGCCCCAGGCAGCTCCAGCTTCCACTATTAGATAAAAGTCTGAAAATCCCAAACATCAGCAAGAGAGCTCGCCAGGCCATGTCTATCACTCGATAACACCACACTTCCAATGCATATAATGTCAGAATCAAATTGCTTGAAAATGTTATTTTTTTAAATTTTGAATGGAATGCATTAGGACTTGTATAACTGCTCATTTTTACTAGTTAACTAGTCATGTACTGTAATTGCAAATAAAAAAAAAGTAATTCTAAAATAGTAATTGCAACTTTTTATCACACAGTCCGACTTTTTTATTTTTTATTTATTTTAGTTTATATCTCACAATTCTGTCCCTTATTTCTATGCAATTCATAAGAAAATTCAGAATTGTGAGATATAGACTCAGACTTGTGAGTAGGGGTGGGTGATATGACCAAAATCTTCTATCACAATATAGTTAATTTTGCTTTAAATAATGTCTTTATGATATCAACATTTTTGATATCATAAAATTTTCATAATATTTGTCACCAGTGTCAGTATCACAAAATAACTAATACTAGCCTAAATTTAAAAAAAAAAGCTCACTGAAGACAAGTAAACAGTCAGCGATTAAATAAGAATAAGAAACTAATAGGACAAAAAACTACAGTAGAACAAAAAAATAAGAAATGCTACATATATTGTATAAAGTAATCAAATGTATAAAATCACTGCATATTCTTCACTGTGTAAATTAAATATATATATTTCTTCTTATTAAAGTTACAAAAGTGATTTAGTCAAGAGCAGTTAGAGATTTTCTCTCTTTTGTTGTTTGATAAACATGAATGACAGACAGCAGGAATATTAGACTGCTGTCACTTTAAGAGCTGGCCGGATCCAATATACTGTTACACATGTGTTTTCTGTCTCAGCTGTTTGTTTTCACTTAAGACCTAAATTACTGTGTTTACAATGATACTTGCAAAGACAGGCATTTTGACACACAAAAGTGTGTGTATTTAACCGCTCAATGCCTATAAAGCGGCAAAAATAACTCAATACTCTATGAGCACCGTCTTCACATGCGCACACCTCTCTGACAGCGCTCAGAAACAGTCTCACAGACAGCGTTCACATATAGCGAAATGAGTTTCTCTTTCGATGCTGATTGCATTTTAACAGCTTAAATTCACTTGTTTTAAAACCGCAATGTTTAACAACGCTTGCAAGCCGGTATATTGTTTGTGTATATCGAATTATGAGTAATTTCCATCACAGAATTTAAAAAAGGTGAAAAAAGGCAAATTACTTCTTTCTCACAGTTCTGACTTGCAATTGCAAGTTTATATGTTGCAATTCTGAGTTTTTTGTTTGTTTGTTTTTGCAGAAATTGAGTTCCAAAGATTATGCATCAATTCTGGCTGGTATGTGAACGCTTAAACTGAACTACAGGCGAATTTTCCTGAAACAGAAGTCACGTGATCCACGTTAAATCGACAGACTAGACAGCGCAATCCCTAGTCGGTATTCTTATTATATCAGTTATGCTGTTCTGTTATTTGGCTTCATAATTCACTGAGACTCTGCAGCCTGAAATACTTTCATCATCCCAAGGAGTGCATAAATCAGCGCTAAATTAGCAGGGTGTTTTTATCAAGAGGCTGCAGCGAGACTGTCTGGATGAGGCAGACAGAAAATGATCACCAGTACGCTACAAATTTCTCACCCCATGCCCCTCGTTTACATTTCATCCCATGCATGCTAATTATGTGGTATGTAAATTTTTTGTGATTTTTTAAATTGGCAATCAAATTCCACAAAATGTGTTTTTTGTCTGTACCAAGTACCATCTTTATAATTAACTCACAGTTGCCATCCTCCGCATGAAATCTTGCCCATGGACGAATATGAACATCTACTGTATGATGCGAAGAGAGTACGATTGGATTACGGAGACTATTATGCCCAGTTTTGCGGTGATTTTTCATGCATGATTTTATCTCTTTTCTAAATTTAGTTAATCAGGACCAGAAAGACTCTGCAGGCATTTTTCTGCACATATTTTAGGAGACAAACTGCAGAATTCTCTGGAATGGATTTAAAAGTATTGCAGATTCAACTAATAAGTACGCCAGAAGTACATTCACAAAAAAAAAAAAAAAAACTTGTTTACCCCTAAAAGATACATATCTAAAATGTTCATATTAGTACCCATTGAAAGGGTACAACACCAGTGACAGTTTTGTGGACAGTTAAAAAAAAATGTCTCAGAGTATGTTGTTCATTGAAGGCAGTACATACTCTGACAGTATGCAAAATTTAAAAAAAATAATGAATGTGAGTGTTGCAGGCTATGTAGAAATTGATACTTTTGAATTCTGGGGGATTCCCTATTCTGGTTATTATCCCCCTATAATCACATATCACAAATGTACTATTTAAAAATGTAATGTGTTAAATGTGTTATATGTACGATTTAATTATAATAGTAATAAATAAATAATCAAACAAATGTATAAATATAAATAAATTAAATAATGTACAAAATATAAAAATATAACTTAATTTAAATTAAATTATATAAAAATTATATTTATTATGTTACTATTTATAAACAAAGAAAAGAGTAAAATAAAACGAATAAGGGGGAAGGTATTGCTTAACCAGTTTCTTGTCCTGCTTAAAGGAACAGTGCATCCAAAAATAAAAATGATTTCATTTAACCCCCTTTAACTTTCCAAATTCAAATTCTTACATTTCTAAACTTTACAAATTATGTTTTTTTTAATGCCACATAAAAGCCAGAGTAAAGTAAGCCTGTTCTGACCCACCTCAGCCCCTAGTATCAAAGCATACAGTTGTATTTGTATCTGTGTAAATGCATTTATTCCACCTCTAAGCTGCATTAAACAACTAAATGCCACTTCAGAAGCGCTTCTGTGCCACCTTTGCAGTGTAAATGTGGCATATGATTACATTTACATTGCATCAATGCATCTGGCAGATGCTTTTATCCAAAGTGACTTAGTTTGCATTTTTAAGATGTACATTTCATATTTTATTTATTCTACCGTTTTAAATAGCAGGAAAATTCTTCAAAAATTCCCTATGTATAGAGATTCCTTTGAAGACTTCATTAAAGCATTATAAGCCAACCATCCAAGGTGAATCACATTACAACCTTTTATTTAAAGAAAAAGTATTTGAAAATACAGACAAAAAGATTTGAAGACTTAAATGAGGGAAAGTACTACAATCCCATAAAGCACTGCGAATGACGGTCAAATTAAAAACGATGGAGAAATATAAAACTATTAAGTATTAACTATTAAGCATTTATTTTAATTTTTTTATAAAATATTAACTAACAATCTGCACGATCAGCAAACACAGTATATCTGGGACTCTGTCTGCATAGTTTGCAGTCTTTTATGCGTTATTGTCAGGGGTAAAGAACTACGAAGCTAACCAGTGTTTTGTAGCAGGAAATAACAGCAAGGCAGACTTTTTCAAAGCCAACAGATTTCAAAAGAGTGATCAAAGAAGCTATTGAAAATATAATGTGGGTAAACCTGTCAGCCTGTTAGGCTGTTTTTCGCTCTGATTGAGAGTTGTTAATACTAGCATTTTTTTTAAAATCAGTAAAAATGCTGCTGGAAACAGTAGCAGTTGTTGTGATGCCCTTGGAGGCATCCGACTCTGTCAACATCCTAAGAAAAATTGCTGAAAGTCCTTGCGTGTGTGTCACAAGTCCAGAACGACTTAATAAGGTCTCTAATTTGACCCCCATCACCTCAAGCAATATAATTGCATCCCACAGAAATCCCAAGATCAAAGGTTCTTTTAAAGCTTTTGACACCCTATTTAGTTCACAAATGAGAGTCGCACAACGGATAAATGGAAAACACCCAAGCATCCCTTCAACCGATGTGGAATCAGTCATGATAGCAGCTTCGGATTCCTGCTTTTTGGTTTCAGACACCAAACCGTGCCCTACCTGCTGTTCTCTGTATTGTAGTTAATGCGTTGTCCTCAATCCCAGCATGCTTGGGAAGCAGCATCTTCTATTACAACGGCACAGTGCAACATAAAAGTGGCATTCCTTTTGACATTATTCATTATTAACGGCACTTGGTGGACTGCGGAGCACAAAACACGTCTTTTATTGTGTGCGTGGGTGTACATCTTTCATGTTTTATCACGAAGACACCCTTAATGTCAGACTTCTCGCCGTAATTACTTCTCGCAGGTTATCAGCACAAGCGGGTCAGGTCTCCAGTGGACTTGGCAGGCTATGGCAACACAAGTCTGGACGAGCGGCGGTGGAAATCTAGGGCAAGTTGGAGCTTGATGTTGTGATTGGCATCGCCTGGTTCAAAAGAAGGACTCGGGGAGCTATATATAGATCAATTATTGTTGCACAAAGACGTCCTTCTGGAGTGTTTGCAGATAAGATGTTTACAGACTACGCTAAAGAAGGGAGGAGGGGGACAGGGCTGTGTGCCATTCAGAGCTGAATCGAGAAAGCCTTTTAAATGTATAAATGGAATTGGAACAGAGGTAGCAAACAAGATTTGAATTTGAATCTGCATACTGTATATTTTCTGCTGTAAGTGTATAAATGAAAAAAGGTTAAGTTTTGATATGAATTCATCTTAAACATTTTATCAGACGCTGCTATTTCTAGAAATATTTAATGATAATAATTTTCAGTGTTTAAACCTAGTATATACATGTTCGAAATTTAAATTGTATTCATTTTTTTATTATATAATCACACACACTCTCACACACATATAATTTATAAAGTTACATGAAAACAATGTAACAATGTGGTAGACATTTTGTATAGTGTTAACTAAATTAAACTAAATTAATTTCATCCAATTAAGGCAATACTGAATTGGAAAATATCTAATCAATTCTAATGTATTCTATGTTTAGAAGGCATAATTAAAAATGTGTCCAAATTAATTAACCTTAAACATTTTATCATAGGCACAACATTTGTGCTATTTTTATAATTAGAATTTTACATTTTTTTTTATAAAAAATAATCATTAATATAATTCTATTTTTTCATTATATACAGTATATTACTTAAAGGGTTAGTTCACCCAAAAATGAAAATTAGCCCATAAATGACTCACCCTCAAGGCATCCTAGGTGTATATGACTTTCTTCTTTCAGACGAATCCAGTCGGAGTTATATTAAAAATTGTCTTTGATCTTTCAAGCTGTTTAATGGCAGTCAGCGGGTGTTGCAGTGCATCAGTCCAAAAGAAGTGAAATAAAAAGCGCTCACACGGCTCGGGGGGGTGAACAAAGGCCTCCTGTAGCGAATTGATGCGTTTTTGTAAGAATAATATCCATATTCAAAACGTAATAATCAATTTAATCTAGCTTGTGTTCACTGTTGTACACGGAAGCAGCTCCGGGCGGATGACGTATGAGGTCGGCGTTGCGCATGCGCCGCTCAGAAGTGACGCACGCAGAAGCGCA